>NW_016107369.1:2261189-2263286 GCF_001604975.1 Cebus imitator
AAAAAAAAAAAAAAAAAAAATTTGTCAGGTCCACCCCAGCTCGCTTGACAAACCAGAGGACTGAGGCCAAGGTGAGTGCCTTGCTCAAAGCCATCTTTCATTCTCCGGCGGAGCCATGACATCACTGTCAGATCTGTGTCTAATTATTCCAGTCAAGATCCAAGTGCCTGGCTAAAGGGTTGTCTGAGAATCCCTGCTTCCCCCAGAGTGGCTCAGCTGACAGCCAGGAGGTGAGGAGGGTATTTCAGGAGGCTCCTTATTGATTACCCCAAGGTGTCTAGGCTACTCCTCACCCTCCTCAGGGTCCTGGGCAGGGAGCCCTCTCACCCTTCCTCTGCCAGTGGAGGCCAAAAAGACTGCAAATGGCTGTCAGGATTTGAGAAGGTGTGGCTGGGAGACTGGCTAAGAATGCATGGAGATCGGCCAGGCGCGGTGGCTCACGCCTGTAATCTCAGCACTTTTGGAGGCTGAGGTGGGCGAATCACGAGGTTGGGAGTTCGAGACCAGTCTAGTCAACCTGGTGAAACCCCCATCTCTACCAAAAATATACAAAATTAGTTGGGCATGGTGGTGGGCGCCTGTAATCCCAGCTACTTGGGAGGCTGAACCAGGAGAGTCGCTTGAACCCAGGAGGCAGAGGTTGCAGTGAGCTAAGATGCTCCACTGCAATCCAGCCTGAGCTACAGTGTGAGATTCCATCTCAAAAAGAAAAAAGAATGCATGGAGATTACAATACAGGGAGATGGGTCTCCACGTGTGGTCTATATGAGTCATCTGAGGGTCTGAATGTCAAGCTTACCTCCCGGGGAGGAAGTGAGCAGTGAAAGGCATGGTAAATTCTTACCAACATGGGGTCCTCAACCCAAGTCATCTCTAGGTGCTGTCTTCATTGGGTTCCTCAGCCAAGGCAGGATGTGATGTCAAGAGAGAAGCCCAGAGGAAAGGCAGCTGCGCCTCCTCACCACAGGATCACAGCTTTGCCCTCTTCATGTATGCATGGCCACCCTGACCCATTTCACATGCTCTCCACACAAGCCACTTGCCTCCTGCTATGCCCATGCCATGCATGTGCCCTGGCCACTAGAACACTGGCCCATAGAAAGCATAATTTTTTTGTATTTTTAGTAGAGACAGGGTTTCTCCATGTTGGCCAGGCTGGTCTTGAACTCCTGACGTCAGGTGATCCGCCCGCCTTGGCCTCCCAAAATGCTGTGATTATAGGCATGAGCCACCGTGCCTGGCCAGCTTCTTCCTCAAGGAAGAATTTTGGAAATGTGTGTACCCTTATGAGCGTTGTTGGCGGTGGCAATGTTGCCTTCCTAAGCAGTCATGCCTAAGCATTTACATACAGAATGCAGTCATTCATGACCATTTACATATTGAAATACCTGTTGTTTCATTTTAATTTTTTTCCTTTATGATATAGTTATATTTTTTGAAAAAAGTATATATTCGAAACGGAGTTTCCCTCTTGTTGCCCAGTCTGGAGTGCAATGGTGCCATCTTGGCTCACTGAAACCTCCACCTCCTGGATTCAAGTGATTCTCCTGCCTCAACTTCCCAAGTAGCTGGGATTACAGGTGCCTGCCACCACAGCTGGCTAATTTTTCATATTTTTAGTAGAGACATGTTGGTCTGTTCACCATGTTGGCCTGGCTGGTCTTGAACTCCTCACCTCAGGTGATCCACCTGCCTCAGCCTTCCAAAGTGCTGAGATTACAGGCATGAGCCACAGCACCTGGCCAGTTAAAAATATTATGTCAGTAGATAGGTTATATTATCAACACATTTACTTTCAGGTTGCTTGCAAAATATTTAAATATCAATTTTAAATGGAGTATCATTGGGTCTCAAGGGGCTGAGACCCACAGTTCTAGATGACTGGACTCATATTGCCACCCTTGTTTTAAGACCAAATCTTGCTCTGTTTCCCAGACTGGAGTGCAGTGGTGCAATCTCGGCTCACTGCAACCTCCGCCTCCTGGGTTCAAGTGATTCTTGTGCCTCAGCCACCCGAGTAGCTGGGACTTCAGACACACGCCATGCCTAGCTAATTTTTTCTTTTTCTTTTCTTTTCTTTTCTTTTTTTTTTTTTTT
>NW_016107369.1:2265149-2276864 GCF_001604975.1 Cebus imitator
AATGCCACAGTACCCTTGGACCATGCTTTGAAGATCCCCAAGTGGGTGGATGACGCAGCACTTGGCACAGTGCCGGTGACAGTTTTCTCAATGCGTGCCTTCTTCAGCTTGTTTGTGAGTTTCTGGTTCGTCGTGACCACTCTGAAAGGCTACCCCAGGGTTTTCCCCTAACGGTCCTTCTCTCTCCTGGTGTGTAAGTCTCCCTCCTGGTTCCCAGCAGGAGCGTGGGAATGAGTGCTTGTCCTGGATGCAGGACTGGGAACGAGCACCTAGTGGTGACCGGACTAGGATGACTTGGGCCAATTTCTTTCCAGGCTGAGTCTGGATTTCAGATCAGCTCTCCTAGGATAGAGCCCTTGGGAATTCCCATGATGCGAATGTTTCTGGGCCAGCAGGAATGGCTGTCCATCCACTTCTTCCAAGGTGAGTATGAAGGCGTGCCCAGGTCCCTGGGTGTATGCCAGGCTGTGTGCGCCCAGCTTGATGTCCAGAGATGTGACCCTCACAGACAGGGGCTGTGCTCTAGGAGCCACCCACACCTGCCCCACGTCTTTCTGGGGCTGTCTCTGCGAAGGTCTGACCACGGCTGCACTGGACCAGCTCAGTAAGCCTTGCTTCTTCAGCCAAGCCTCCCCTCTGTCCAGCCACTGGCGTGACTCATCACGGCACCCATTTCTTCTGCAAAAGGAAATGCTCAGACCCACGCCCCTGGTTACAAAAGAGGCCACTCAGCTGAGGATCTGCTTCCAACAACTGGAATGCAGACCCTGAATAACCCCAAGCAGAAACCTCGTGTATAGAGCTTATGTGCGCAAACACGCACACGCTCATCTCCTCACGCACCCTCCCACGCGCTCTCACTCTCTGGCAGGCCCATCCTATCTGCTCACACGTTCACACACATGTGTGCATGCACGCACCTACCCTGTGCTCTGCCAGACGGCAGTTACTCTGACACGGCTTATGTTTTTCCTCATGTTGTTCTACGAAAAAAGAATATGTTTGGAGAGACCCCAGCTGCCTGACAGTAGTGCTTTTTTTTTTTTTTTTGGTTGAGACAGAGTCTGGCTGGAGTGCAGTGGTGCAATCTTAGCTCACCCCAACCTCTGCCTCCCAGGTTCAAGCGATTCTCTTGCCTCAGCCTCCCGAGCAGCTGGGACTACAGGTGTGTGCCACCATGCCCCACTAATTTTGTATTATTAGTAGAGATGGGGTTTCACTACATTGGTCATGCTGGTCTTGAACTCCTGACCTCATGATCTGCCTGCCTCGGCCTCCCAAAGTGCTGGGATTACAGTCATGAGCCACTGTATCCAGCCAGATCTCAATTTTCTTTACTGCTTGAGCAGTGAAAGAGAAAGGGGCACACACTGCAAACCAGAAATGAGACAGAAGCCTGGTGCAGTGGTGTGCACCTGCAGTCCCGAATACTCAGGAGGCTGAGGCTGAAGGATTGCCCGAGGCCTGGAGTTTGAGTTAGCCTGGGCAACACAGTGAGAACTTGTCTCTAAAAAACTTAAGAAAAAAGACATGAGACAGAGGCCTCTACCCTGTGACACCCTGGTTATCTGATTGCACCTGGTGCACACTCTGAGTGGGATACAGAGATTCTTGCCTCCTCTTGACCTGCATGATAAGCGGAGCAGTTCAGAGTGCTGGTGAGAGGTGGAGGGGGGTCATGAGAGAGAGGACTCAGGACTGGCTTTGGGAAGGAAGCAGGAATGGAGATGGGCCTTGAAGGATGGAGAAAATCTCATCAGAAAAGGCCGGGTGTGATGGCTCACACCTGTTATCCTAACACTTTGGGAAGCCAAGGTGGGAAGATTGCTTGAGGCCAGGAGTTCGAGGCCAGCCTGGTCAACATGGTACGACTCCTTCTCTACAAAAAGTAAAAAATAAATTATGTGGGAATGGTGGCCAACACCTGTGGTCTCAGCTACTTGGGAGGTTGGGAGGGGAGGATCACTTGAGCCTAGGAAATAGAGGCTGCTACGAGCTGTGATTGTGCCAAGACACTTTAGCCTGGGTGACAGAGCAAGACTTTGAGAAAAAAAAAAAGGCTTAAACATCCATCCCCCTCCAAGTCCAGTACAGTCAGCCTAGAAACCTTTATAATCTAATTTTTTTTTTTTTTTTTTTTTTTTAGTTTTGTATATCCTTTTTTGTTTTAGTTTGTTTATTTGAGACGGAGTCTTGCTCCGTCGCTCAGGCCAGAGTGCAGTGGTGCGATCTTGGCTTACTCCAAACTCTGCCTCCCAGGTACAAGCAATTCTCTGCCTCAGCCTCCCGAGTAGCTGGGATTACAGGCGCCTGTCAGCACACCCGGTTAAGTTTTGAATTTTTAGTAGAGATGGGGTTCAAGACCAGTTCAGGCTGGTTTTGAACTCCTGATCTTGTGATCCACCCACCTTGGCCTCCCAAAGTGCTAGGATTATAGGCGTGAACCACTGCATCCGGCCCTGTAATATAATTTAACAAATATTCAAATATTTACGGAGGGCCTACCATGTGCCAGGCACTGTCAAAAGATGTCAAGAGAAGAAAACATCCCGTCTTCCAACGCTCCCCAGGGAAACGCTGTCACCCTTTGAGCATACACTTCCCACGCTTTCTGAGACAGAGTCTTCTCAGATGGGCTGGTCAGCACCATCCTGCTGCTTCTTGGGGACTATTCATCAGTGTGACAGAAGCGCCAGGAGCTGTCAGCAGTGGGAGGACCCTGTAACTGCTTCTTACTCTCTTCCCACAGCACAGTGGTTCACAACCTGGGACATTTTGTCCTTCAAGGACATGTGGCAATATCTGAGACATTTTTGGTTGACACAAATAGAGAAGATGCTACTGGTATCAAGTGGGTCGAAGCCAGAGATGCTTGTAATCCCCCTGTAAGGCACAGGACAGCCCCCACGATGAAGATGGAGCTGGCCCCAAGTGTCATCAGGGCTAGGGCCGAGAAGCACTGCTGTAGCGTATCAGTTCTGGTTGCTGTGATGGTGATTCTTAATAGTATCTCTCTCCATTTTTCTCTCTTTCCTTTTTTTCTTTCTTTCCTTCCTTGTTTTTTTCTTTCCTTGTGTCCTTCCTTCCTTCTTTTTTTACAGAATCTCATAAAAGCAACCTCCGCCTCCTGGGCTCAAGCAATTCTCCTGCCTCAGCCTCCAGAGTAGCTGGGATTACAGGCCCCTGCCACTACACTGGCTACTTTTTGTATTTTTAGTAGAGACAGGGTTTTGCCATGTTGGCCAGGCTGGTCTCAAACTCCTGACCTCAGGTCATCTACCCACCTCAGTCTCTTAAAGTGTTGGGATTACAGGCGTGAGCCACCACACCCAGCCATCTCTCTCCATTTCTTTATTTCTTTCTTTCTTTTTGAGATAGAGTCTCACTCTCTTGCCCAGGCTGGAGTGCAGTGACATGATCTCGGCTCACTGCAACCTCCGCCTCCCAGGTACAAAGCAACTCTCCTGCCTCAGCCTCCTGAGTAGCTGGGACTACAGGTGCCCGAGACCATGCCTGGCTAATTTGTATTTTTAGTAGAGATGAGGTTTCACCATGTTGGCCAGGCTGGTCTCAAACTCCTGACCTCAGGTGATCCACCTACCTCAGCCTCCCAAAGTGCTGGGATTACAGGAGTAAGCCACTGCGCCCAGCCATCTCTCCCCATTTCTAATGCATGAATCCAATCCATCATGGCCTGGGAAACTAGTTATTCAAGCAGACTGCTTCTAAAAGAAGAGTAAAGAGGTACCGAGTCCAGCGCCATAGACTACCCCATGAGTCAAATGCATGAGCTTTGTGGTCCTGACTGAGGTTTGGCTGGGGCTCAGGAACTCGATTCATGACTCAGTGGCTCTATCAAGGTGGGCGGTGCCAGTGACCGGGATTCTGGGCCTTCAAGAGAGGAGTTCATGTACAAAGAACAGATCCTGTCCTAGGACATTTAACAGAGCTCTCTGTCACCCCAAGGGTGGCTTCCTCCTCCGGTTGGACCGTGGCCCAGTCCTGTGGTTTGTGCCTTTTCTCTCCGGGCATTGAATCCTGGCGTCTTTGGCTTCTGCTCCTCACTGTTCCCATTCCTGGCCATACCCTGTGCTTTGTGCCACCCCATGATTTGGCAGCCATGCTCCATCTTGCCCTCCTGACTCCTCCTGGCCCCCGCCCTCAGCCAGGCAAACAGAACAATAGGCCCCTTTCCTCCTTCTGGACATTCTACAGTGTTCTGCATCAACAGGGTGGCCGCACTCGTGGCCTCTGGGTATGGCTTTACCATATTTGGTTTGGGAACACACCACGTATGTAATGTGCCAGCACTCTGTTCTTGGCTCAGGCTAGCTCATTCCAAATTTTTTAGGACTTCTTTGGTTGTAAGTGATGGAAATCAGCTCTGGCTGGGCTAAGCAAAACAGGAATCTTCTGGAAAGACCCCAGAGGCATCTCAGGAATTCCAGGGCATAGCTGCCACCAGGCCTCAGGGATGAACTAAAACCAGGACCCTGTGGGAGCACAGAAAGTCCTCCCTGTCCTCTCTGCCCTCTGCCTCCTGCCTCTGCCCCTCATCTGCTTTTTGGGATGTTCAGAATTTAGGGCAGAAAATACCAGGTGGAAATAACGGTGGCTGGGCTTACATTCCTTCGTTCCAGGGAGCCTTCAGCCTGGGCTGGAACCTCTTGGTCCTGATTCAAAACTTTCTGGGGAAAAGACTTCTATTGTAGGTGTGCAAACAAAGTACTAGGTAACCATGGTGACATTTACATCGATGGCCAAGAGAGGACACTAAAAGAGAGGGAAAGCTTTGTTTTTTTTTGTTTTGTTTTGTTTTTGTTTTTTTTGAGACAGAGTCTTGCTCTGTCACCCAGGCTAGAGTGAATCTCAGCTCACTGCAACGTCCGCCTCCTGGGTTCAAGCGATTCTTCTGTCTCAGCCTCCCATGTAGCTGGGACTACAGGTGCCCGCTACTACGCCTGGCTAATTTTTTGTATTTTAGTAGAGACGGGATTTCACCATGTCAGCCACGATGCTCTCGATTTCCTGACCTCGTGACCTGCCCTCCTCGGCCTCCCAAAGTGCTGGGATTACAGGCATGAGCCACCTCGCCTGGCTGCAGGAAAGCTTCTGTTCTGGGTAATGAGTTTTGAAAGGCAGGGTAGGGTTGAAATGAAATCAGAGACACTCAGTAGTGCAGGTTTAAGATGTGGAGGGCTTGGCTTAATTCCACTCAGTCTAACACACTGTTAGGAGAAATGGCTATAGCTCCAATCCCCAAGGAGCTCCCCCTCTAATGAGGGACTACGACAGAGAACTACAGTACTAAGGTGGGCCATCCAGAACTGTGCCATAGACAGAGTGTCCTGTGCACCAGGGCAAGGGGTGGGGAATTCTGCCAGGTCAGCTTAGCCGAGGAAGGCCAACACGAGGGAAGTGACATTTGAGCTGCACCTCCAAGAATGAAGAAAACAGCTGGGGGCAGAGCGAGTGGGAAGGACATACCTGGAGCTCCTGGGAACCCCGGGGTCTTGGGCAACTGCAAATACAACATCATTGGGAGGATTTCTTCTTTCTACTTTTCTCATGGTCCTTTCTCTTTTCAGCTCTATTTTAGTTTCCTACCAAGTTACCACAAACTTAGTGGCTAAAACAACACAAACTGGCCGGGCACGGTGGCTCACGCCTATAATCCCAGCACTTTGGGAGGCCGAGGCAGGTGGATCACGAGGTCAAGAGATCGAGACCATCCTGGTCAACATGGTGAAACTCCATCTCTACTAAAAATACAAAAATTAGCTGGACATGGTGGCACATGCCTGTAGTTCCAGCTCCTCGGGAGGCTGAGGCAGGAGAATTGCTTGAACCCAGGAGGCGGAGGTTTTGGTGAGCTGAGATCGTGCCATTGTACTCCAGAGTGGGTAACNGGAGGCGGAGGTTGCGGTGAGCAGAGATAGCGCCATTGCACTCCAGCCTGGGTAACAAGAGCGAAACTCTGTCTCAAAAAAAAAAAAAACAAAAACCACAAACTTATTATCTTATAGTTCTGAACGTTAGACGTCCAAAGTCTTTTGGGGCTAAAATCAAAGGAGAGAGTCTGTTTAGCCTAAGAAAATCTGTTTCCTTGCCTTTTCTAGCTCCTAGAGGCCGCCTGCATTCCTTGGCTTGTGGCCTCGTCTTCCATATTCAAAGCTTATCACTCCACCTCTGCTTCCATTGTCCTGTCTCCTTCTTCCACTTCAGACCTTCTAGTCTCTTATAAGGGACCTTGTGATTACATTGAGCTCACCTGGATGATGGGGGCATAGTCTCCCCGTCTCAAGGTCCTTGACTTAATTGTAACAGCAAAGTTGCTTTTGCCTCATAGAGTAATGTATTCACAGGTGCTGGGGATAAGGATGTAGACTTCTGGGTGGCAGGCACTATTTAGCCTACCATGGCCTCCTTCACCACCCTCCTCAATCTTCTGCTGCAGGCAAAGCCACCCATCTGATGGGATAGCCTGGGGAGCGCACAGTACTCCTGCAGGGTGGTGGCGGGGAGGGGGAACTGCTCACCTGTGCTGGTGGAGGTGGGATGTGCAGCTGGGGCTCCACTTCCAGCTGTCCTGGATTAAACAGACAGAGCAGGCCTTCTGCTGGCAGGCTCAGGTGGGTCCTTACTCCCTGGTTCTAATTTCCCCAGCTGCAATGGAAGATTTGTCAGAGTTGTGCAAGGACTAGGTTTGAGGAAGGAAGCCAATTCTGCATTCAGCTCTGCAGTAATAAAGCCTGACTTTGTGTGCGGGCTCCTACTTAGCTCCTGCTGTCTGTTCTCAACAGGCCAAGAGCCCAAAGAGGAGGCGAAGTGAGTGTGGGGTTCCCCTTACCTGCCACAATCCGGGCTCACAAGCCCTCCAAAGGCAGCTCTCTAGGCAATTCGAGTGGGAAGTACAGTGCCCAGAATAAGGGCGGAAAATGGCCCATTGTCTTCCACTCTGCAAAACGCAAGGGAGTTTTGTGTTCCATCTTGGGGCTACATTTAGAAAGAGACATTAGAGGCTGGGGGCGGTGGCTCAAGCCTGTAATCCCTGAACTTTGGGAGGCTGAGGTGGGCCAATCACCTGAGATCTGGAGTTAGAGACCAGCCTGGCCAATGTGATAAAACCCCATCTCTACTAAAAATATAAAAAGTTAGCTGGGTGTGGTGGCGAGTGCCTGTAATCCCAGCTACTCAAGAGGCTGAGGCAGGAGAATCCCTTGAACCTGGGAGGCAGAGGTTGCAGTGAGCTGAGATTGCGCCACTGCACTCCAGCCTGGGCAACAAGAGCAAAACTCCATCTCAGAAAAAAAAAAAAAAAAAAAAAAAAAAAAAAAAAAAAAAAAAAAAAAACAACCCAAAACAGAAAGATATATTAGAACAGAACCTGGGAGCATGTTCAAGAGGAAAGGACTAGAAATATGTCACATGATAAGCAATTACAGGAAGAGAAGAGTTAACATTTGTTGCCTGTCTAAAATGTTACGGCATTTGCATACAGGTGCTCTAATCATCCCAGAAGCCCTGGAGAAAAGTGCATTTATCTTCATTAAACAGATGAGCAGACAGGAGCTCAAAGAACTCAAGAATATCTCCTAAAGTCACACAGGTAGGGAAGTGGTGAGCCTGGACTTGAAGTTGGGGGTCTGACACCCACTTCCCCAAATCAAGGCTTCAGCCTTCCTCCAATGCTGCCTCTCCATACATGAATTTTGTCTGGAAAAAGCTTCTGGAGCAACTGCTAGTTGCTTACCCAATGCCCATTTCCGTTTCTTTCTTTTTCTTTTTTTGACACAGAGTCTTGCTCTGTCACCAGGCTGGAGTGCAGTGGCATGATATCAGCTCACTGCAACCTGTGCCTCCTGGGTTCAAGGGGTTCTCCTGCCTCAGTCTCCCGAGTAGCTGGAACTACAGGCACGCGCCACTATGCCCAGCTAATTTTTGTATTTTTAGTAGAGACAGCGTTTCACCGTGTTGGCCAGGATGGTCTCCATCCATCTCTTGGCCTCTTGATCTGCCTACCTCAGCCTCCCAAAGTGCTGAGATTACAGGCGTGAGCCACCGTGCCCGGCCATTTTCCCTTTCTTGTTTACCAATAGCATCATCATTTTATTTGAGATGTGTTCAGATTTAAACAAACAAAAGATACACTATACTCCTTTGCAACTTGGGGAGACCGTGGGCCACACTTCTGGTCTATATGATGTAAGCAGAAGTCTGCTGGGTATTTCCGGGAATGTTTTATTTCCTGTTGCTTTCCTTTTTTTCCTTCCTTCTTGGGGTGTGGATTGCAGTTTGAAAGTGGAGCACCTGCTTCATAACTGCGAAGCAACAATGAGGATGAAAGTTACCTATTAAGGTTGGTAGAGCCGGGCCTGGTGGCTCACACCTGTAATCCCAGCACTTTGGGAGGCCGAGGCAGACAGATCACCTGAGGTCAGGAGTTTGAGACCAGCCTGGCCAACATGGTGGAACCCTGTCTCTACTAAAAATACAAAAATTAGCTGGATGTGGTGGCGCATTTCTATAATCCTAGCTACTTGGGAGGCTGAGGCTGGAGAATTGCTTGAACCCGGAAGGCGGAAGTTGCAATGAGCCGAGATTGTGCCATTGCACTCCAGCCTGGGCCATAGAGCAAGACTCAGTCTCAAAAATAAATAATAACGAAATAAATAAAAATTTAAAAAATAAAAAAAAAGGATGGTAGAGCTGCAAGAGGAAAAGAAATGAAGACACTCAGGACCTCATAGAGCTGTCACACCAGCTCCAGCCTGGCCAGCCCCAGCCTTATTGTAAGGTGAGAAATGTCATTCTCTGCCTTTAAACAAAGCCACAGTTGTATGGTTTCTGCTTCATGTGGTCGAACACACTCCATATTAGTAAAAAGGAGCATGACAGTGCTCCTTAAATACTTGAAGGGCTGTCTTTGGAAGTGGGTTTGGACTTTTCCTATGTTGCTTCCCAGGCTGGGAAGCTTGGAAGACTACAAGGAGGGTTGTGCTCACCAGATTAACACTTGCTTTTTAGACTTGCCGACTGTGGGCTGAATGAGGAGGAGGGCTGGGAGGGTTGCTGACTCAGGAAGGAGAAAGCTCATCTCTGGTTCCTCTATCTGTTTCAGGGGACCCGACTCCCCTACTCTTTTAGGTCAGGTCACCTAGAAGCAGAATTCGAGGTGGGGTTTCTTGTGCAAGTGACTTTTCAAGGGTGGGCTCTCAGGTGAAGCTTATAAAGAAAAGGTAGGGAGGTGGCTTGGCAAACGTGTAGGTCTGAAGCGTCAGCCTGATCTCATGGGAAGCTCTGGAGCAGAGTGGATCCATAGAATTTGTCCCACCTTGAGACAACAAGACGGGCATTTTTTACCCTAGTATCATTCAATCATTGCCTTTGTCTAGAAGCACCCAGAATTCCTGGCCAGGTAGCCAGGGGGCCAGGGCCGTTCTCAGCGGAAGCACTCAGCTCTGAGCAGACCCCACTCACAGCAGCTGGGGAGGGGCACACCAGCCTGCAAAGAGGGCCTGGGTTGCTATGTCCAGCAACTTGGATGTGTAACTCCTAGCCTGAAGCTATCCTTCTGGGTCCACTGGCTTCCAAAGTTTAAGGCTGCCAAGAATCTCAGAGGCTGGAGTCTGGGAGCCTGGAAACAAGCCAGTCTGCCCCCAGGAACTGTTTATGAAGGAAGGGCTGTATGGTAGGTAAAATAAATTTGGTCCCCCCGACTCCCAAATTCATGTCGACTTGAAACCTCAGAATGTGGCCTTCTTTGGAAACAGGGTCTTTGTGGATGTAATGAGTTAAGAATCTCAGCCAGGTGTGGTGGCTCACGCCTGTAATCCCAGTACTTTGGGAGGCTGAGGCAGGAGGATCACCTGAAGTTGAGAGTTTGAGACCAGCCTGATCAACATGGAGAAACCCTTTCTCTACTAAAAATACATACTTAACCCGGAGTGGTGACACATGTCTGTAATCTCAGCTACTCAGGAGGCCAAGGTGGGAGAATCGCTTGAACCTGGGAGTCAGATGTTGCAGTGAGCCAAGATTATGCCATTGAACTCCAGCCTGGGCAACAAGAGCGAAACTCCGTCTCAAAAAAAAAAAAAAAGAATCTCGAGGTAAAGGCATCTTAGATTTAGGATGGCTCTAAATCCAATGATGAGAGTTGTTAGAAGAAGAGGAGAGAGACACAGAGAAGGCGGCCATGTGACGCCAGAGGCAGAGGCGGGTGAGCAGGGCCAGACGTCCTGCAGCCACCAGATGCCGGTTGAGGCAAGGCAGGATTTTCCTGGGACCCTTAGAGCGGCATGGCCCTGCCGGCACCTCGATTTCAGACTTCTGGCCTCCTGAACTGTGAGAGGAGAGACATCTGTTGCTTTAAGCCATACCCTTTGTGGCAGTTAGTTATGGTATCCTCAGGAAACTGATACGGGCCCCAAGACCTGGTGCAGTGGGAGACGCACTGCACCCGCTGGGAGTCAGTCACTTGGGGCTTTTCTGGGTCTTTCCCTGCCACTAACTTCCTGTGTGACCCAGGTCAAACCATTTCCCGTCTCTGAGCCTCAGTTTCCTTATTTGTCACAAGAAGAGAGTAGACAAAATGTGGCAGGGTGGGAGACTCGCAGAATTCCCAGGCTGGGAAGCTTTAAAGAAACATAGGAATGATCACAGGTGCTCTCCACCAATCTCTGCACCGGGGGCGTGGCCTCGTGGTCCCAGGTGACTTGGACACAGCCAGGCAGGCACCCCCACCTGAGGCCCCATTTGGGCATCCCTGGAAGAACAGGTTTCTGAGGACCCCTCTAGCTCTAGATCTCTGAGAAAGGAAGGATCTCATGAGCTGCAGCGCACAGGAGTAAGGGTAGCTGGCTGCACAGTCTACTGTTAAAACAAAGGAAGCTAAGTACAGACGCGTACGTGGTGTGCTTACACCTGCCTTAGTACGACGGGGTCAATCCACGGCAAAGTGCCTGTGTCTGCAGGAACAGCTCTGCAGGGACGGCAGGAGAGGCTGTCTCTGTGGAACGATCCTGGGCTGGGTGGTCTGTAGGCTTCCTTCCTATTGTCTGTTCCTGTAGGTTCCCTGCCCCCTGCCCTGCCCCAGACAGAGTCTTGCTCTGTCACCCAGGCTGGAGTGGGGTGGCGTGATCTTGGCTCACTGCAACCTCCAGCTCCCGGGTTCAAGTGATTCTCCTGCCTCAGCCTCCTGAGTAGCTGGGATTATAAGCATGTGCCACCATGCCTGGCTAATTTTGTTTTGTATTTTTAGTAGAGATGGGGTTTCACCATGTTGGCCAGGCCAGTTTCGAACTCCTGACCTTGTGACCCGCATGCCTTCGGCTTCCTAAAGTGCTGAGATTACAGGTGTAAGCCACCGTGCCCGGCCTGTTTCTGTAGGTTTTGATTTTTTTTTTAAACTGTTTGCATGCATGACTAAAAAAAAAAAAAAATCCAACAATATATTTTAAAACAAAAAGCAGGCTGGGCATGGTGGCTCATGCCTGTAAACCCAGCACTTTGGGAGGCTGAGGCAGGTGGATCAACTGAGGTCGGGTGTTTGAGACCAGCTTGACCAGCATGGAGAAGCCCTGTCTCTCCTAAAAATACAAAATCAACTGACCATGGTGGTATGCACCTGTAAACCCAGCTACTCGGGAGGCTGAGGCGGGAGAATCGCTTGAATCCTGGAGGTGGAGGTTGTGGTGAACCAAGATCATGTCA
>NW_016107369.1:2278388-2280582 GCF_001604975.1 Cebus imitator
TTTAAAGATGGGGTTTTACCATGTTGGCCAGGCCGGTTTTGAACTCCTAACCTCAGGTGATCTACCCACCTCAGCCTCCCAAAGTGCTAGGATTACAGGCGTGAGCCACCATGCCTGGCTCCTGGGTTTAAGTGATTCTCCTGCCTTGACCTCCCAAGTAGCTGGGATTACAGGTGCCTGCCAATCACACCCAGCTAATTTTTGTATTTTCAGTAGAGATGAGGTTTCACCATGTTGGCCAGGCTAGTCTTGAACTCCTGACCTCAGGTGATCTGCCTGCCTTGGCCTCTCAAAGTGCTGGCATTGCAGGTGTGAGCCACCTCACCTGGCTGATGACTGCACTTCTAGAATGTCCATGGATATGACTGCACCGCTATGTAAGGGTTCTGGGAGGCAGGCAGGCTGGGCTGGGATATGAGCTGGCTTGGCATGTTAATAATTCAGAATGCCTTCACACTGATGTTATTTTTATTTTTATTTTTATTTATTTATTTTTTGAGATGGAGTCTCACTCTATCGCCAGTCTGGAGTGCAGTGGCATACAATCTTGACACACTGCATCCTCCGCCTCCCGGGTTCAAGTGGTTCTTCCGCCTCAGCCTCCTGTGTACCTGGGATTACAGGTGCACACCAGCATGCCCAGCTTATTTTGTATTTTTAGTAGAGTTGGGATTTCATCATATTGGCCATGATGGTCTCGATCTCTTGACTTTGTGATCCGCCCACCTCAGCCTCCCAAAGTGCTGGGATTACAGGCATGAGCCACCGTGCCCGGCCTGCCACACTGGTGTTACTTAAGTATTTGCTTAATGCTTGTTTGGAGGAGAATCTGAGCCCTGCAGGAAGAGCACAGGGTAGAGGAGGGGAGGCTGGCAGCAGCCTCAGTCTCCCCACTGCTCACCTCAGCAATTTGGCTCTGCCCTTACTTGCTGATGCCTCACAAGCAAACCCCTGCTAGGGACCAGATACTCCTCAGCCATCGAGATGAGAGACGATGAATACATCCACCTTAGAAGAACATCAGTGAGCTCTTGTACAAAGCACGTACTTTGGCGAGGTCTCTCTCCACCCCCACGTAGCTTATCAAAGCGGGCGTCCCTGGAGAAGTGCTGGAGGACACAACTTTCCAGTCCTGTTGCGGGACCGATGATGCTGAACCTCCTTCTGGGTGAGTATTCTGGTCACCTGCACGTCAGGCCTCCCTAAATGGGGTCTGTTAGGGAGCAGTTGATTAGCTGGCTTCCCTGCTGTGGTGGGGTTGATGAGGATGATGGTGATGACTAGCCTCTATTGACTCAGCCAGGCACTGTGCTCAGCACTTTACATGCACTATCTCATCTGATTTTCATGATGCTGGGGGAAAGTGTGAGTACTGCTCCCATTTTACAGATAAGGAAACTGTGGCTCAAAGTTTTAAGCAGCCTGCCAAGGCCACACAGGTAGTTGGTGGCAGAGGTAGGGAAACCCAAGTCTATCTGACTCAAAGCTCATGTTCTGAATTAGGGCATGGAGGCCTCAAGTGAGTGAGGAGGGAGGAGAGCCCAGAGCAGGATTTCGATGAGTTTCTCTGAAAGGAGCTGGGGCTCTGGGGAGGGGAGGAGAAGCCAGGCTGCAGGGCAGCTGGGACAGCTCTTTCTGGTCTATTCTGGGGAGAGGGTGGAATTGAGAGAGGTGGTGTCTTCCCCATTTCCTTGGAAGAGGAAGGAGGCAGCCTCTCCCCTCTGCAATTAGCAGTTCAGCTCTAGGCTCAAGCTGGCAGCACCGGACCCTTGTAGGTACTGAGTGCTTGGTACCGGCTCTTACCAGGTGGTGTTACACCCAGTCCTTCCTACTGGGACTGTGACAGGCCAGGTAAGTACAAGCTGATGACTTAGCTCTAACACTTCTCAGCCATCGAGCAGCAAGATGATGAATACAGATGTTCAATGTGTGGTTTTACATTATTTTTTGAAGTGAAAGATGGATTGAAGTGGGGGATAATATCTGGCAAGGCTAATTACCCCTCCCGTTGCCCCTTTTCTCACCAAATCCCAGGATCAGGGAGGAAGCAGCCATCTGCAGTAGGAAACTCACTTCTGGGCTGGCATGGGGTAGCCAACTCTACCTGGAATTTCTCCTCCAGCCAACAAATTCAGCGTTGCTAATGTATTGAAATTTTTACTTCTTGTTTTTTTTTTTTTTTAAGACAGAGTCT
>NW_016107369.1:2280732-2286685 GCF_001604975.1 Cebus imitator
CGCTATCTCAGCTCACTTCAACCTCCGCCTCCCAGGTTCAAGCTATTCTCCTGCCTCAGCCTCCTGAGTAGCTGGACTACAGGCGCATGCCACCACGCCTGGCTAAATTTTTTTGTATTTTAGTAGAGACGGGGTTTCACTGTGTTAGCCAGGATGGTCTGGATTTCCTGACCTCATGATCAGCCTGCCTCGGCCTCCCTAAGTGCTGGGATTACAGACGTGAGCCACCGCACCCGGCCACATTGAAATATTTTCATTCTGGTTGGCAAATAGCCATCTCTGAGCTCCCTGAATACTCCTTAATTGTTCCAGCCTGCTCTCCTTGGGACCCCAAGATTTCTTCTGCTTGACCCCAGCAAACAAAAGGGCATCTCAGTGGGCCTCCAGGGCCGTAACGCATTTGCAGTGTCCATTCTGATTGCTGGGGCTGCGTGGCGGTGCGGGCTGTTAAAATTTGTGAATATCACCTCTGGCGAGACCCACTGCCTCAGTGTTGAGGAAAAACCATTTTGGGGGAAATCAGAGCCTCTGGGTTCTAGTCCTATCACCAACAGGCAGTTTAACTTGGATGCATTGTCCTCTATGGGTCGAAGTTTCTTTACCTATAGAATGAGGGCGCTGGGCCAGGTGAGCTCTGAAGGTTTTGACAGAATCCTGTGATTCCATCCTCATCCTCCAAACAGGTGTGTACCTGTGTGTGTACCTATGTGTGTACATGAGTGTGTACATGTGTATATTCCCACGTATCCTTGCTACTGAGCTTCGTTTCCAGATGCAGCAAAACCTGCTACCAGGATCCTACACCATCAGGTTGGCCCAGGACAAATGCCTGAAAATCTCTGAGCCATAGGCTGGAGCCTGTGCTCTGATCCCTTCTCTGTGTCCCTTCCCCCTCAGCCCTGGACTGTTCACAGCTGCATAGACTCAGACCCTCTGTACCCCTCGCCAGAGCCCCGTCCAAGCCAGCTCTTCCTGCCGAGCTATGCAGAGCTGTGCAGAGCTGCTTCTGGCTCTGAGCCATTCCCCCTTGTCCAGTCCCAGGTTCAGCCCTGCCAGACCCCAGCTCAGGAGGCCCCCAGAGCGCACAGGGACTGGATATTCCCAAAGTCCAAGTGTAGACGAGGGTGGGGCCGGAGTGGGCATGACCTACATGGTGGTGTTGACATCTGTTGTAGCTGGTGGGGAAGTGGTTTGAGGGGAAGGAGGCAGCCCCTTCCCCAACACTGGAAGCGCGTAGGGTCTTCTGGGGTGTTGGCAGAGAGGGAACTCTCAGCTCCTACCCTGCTCCTTGAGTGCAGGGAACCTCACCTTCCCATCGGAAGCCCCAAGTCCTGCAGGCTTGGAGATGATGTGCTGCCTTCCAGGGAGAGGTGACATGATTATATCTGTGCTCTAGCAAGGTAGTAGCTCTGTGATTTGAACCCAGAAAGGGAGCCCAGAAAGAGGAATCTTCTTGAAAATAAGAGCTCCCCTCAACTCAAAGGCTACATACACATGGTCTGTGGATTAGCTGTATTACATGGGATGCTATAAAAGGCAGATTCCTGTGCCCCAAGAATGAGAGCGGAAGGGCATATTATGCACTTTTTTTTTTCTGAGACAGAGTTTTGTCTTTTCGCCCAGGCTGGAGTGCAGTGGCGTGATCTCGGCTCACTGCAACCTCTGCCTCCCAGGTTCAAGAGATTTTCACCAGAGTAGCTGGAATTACCGGCATGAGTCATCACACTCAGCTAATTTTGTATTTTTAGTAGAGATGGGGTTTCTCCGTGTTCGTCAGGCTGATCTTGAACTCCTGACCTCAGGTGATCCTCCCGCCTCGGCCTCCCAAACTGCTGGGATTACAGGTGTGAGCCACTGTTCCTGGCCATATTTGCACTTTTAACACGTTCTCCTTTCCCTGAAATTATTTTCTTTTTTTGAGATGGAGTCTCACTCTGTCACCAGGCTGGAATGCAGTGGCGCGATCTTGGATCACTGCAACCTCCACCTCCCGTGTAGCTGGGATTACAGGTCCATGCCACCACACCCAGCTAATTCTTATATTTTTAGTAGAAATGGGTTTTATCATGTTGGCCAGGATGGTCTTGATCTCTTGACCTTGTGATCCACCCACCTCGGCCTCCAAAAGTGCTGGAATTACAGGCATGAGCCACCACGCCCAGCCTGTCTCTGAAGTTCTTATGCACGCTAAAGTTTATGTGAATAGATTTTCAGGGAAAGGAAGTCGTGTTAAAGTTAACACGTTAACCTGTGTTCTAATGAACTTTCCAATCTTCTTTCTACGGACATCCAGATAGAGGTATCTTTCTTTGCAGCTGTAATTTGGAATTCTCTAGAATTCTGTTGGAGCCTTCAGGATCTGTTACTTCCTGCTTCTCTCTGCTTGGAGTGGATCTCAGAGGCTTAACAGTGCTGCATTCATGCTCTGGGCCCTTTCCCTTCACGGTGCCGGTCCTTCAGGGCCAGCTGGTTGTGGCTCCCTGATCGTGATGGAGATTCACAAATGTCGATTCACGATGTCGTCTGCTGCAATCCCAGAGCACTTGGTGGTTCACTGTCATAGCCTAGCTTCATTTCCGTGTTCTGTTGAAATTGCCTATTGGTTGTTCTTCCACAGATAATTGTGCATGTCTTTAAGGAAGGTTTCCTAATCCTGGGTCTAAGAAGGTCTATGGATTGGCATCAGAGGACCAGCAAACCTTCTGAAATTAATACAGAACTGAGTGTGTGTTGGAAATGAAATAGTTGCTCAGTGCTGCAAAGAAAAATCAGCACTGAGACAAAGGATCTTTCAGCAACTCAATTTTTACTTCCTGGACTGCAGGAAGGGTACTCTCACTAGCCACCTTGCCATGAGAGTACCATGAATAAAGGAAAACACACAAATTTATTCCTTGTGCATTTGAGATTGTCCTTACTGCTGTGTCTGATCTCTGTTGGCTGGAGCCAGACCTCACAATCTAAACTAAAACCCGACTGGCTAACAACTTAAAACTTTTCTAAACAGGTAAAAGCAATGTAGAGCTGGGACATGGCTGTGAGCACGTCCAGCACAGGCATCTTGGTAAAGTACAAGGACATAGAATGTGCTACATGCCTGTAAGCATGGCATATCTAACAGCTACATAGGATAGGGCTTAACAAAGTTATTAGCACACTTACTCTTTAACAAGGAAGGAAACTTTCCTACTTCCCACAGTGTGTGTGTGTGTGTGTGTGTGTGTGTGTGTGTGTTGCATTTTTTGGGACAAGTTCATAGCTTTCATCAGATTCTCAAAAGTGTCTGTGACCTAAAATATATTAAGAAACCTTTAAGGCCAGGGACTTGATCTTAGCTATGTCTTTGTTCCCCATGGTACCACCAACCATGGTGCTTTGCATAAAACACATGTAAGCATGATGCTCACTGAAGCTCATTGTTTCTGTTGAAGGGTGATGATCTCCACCCTCTGGATACACCAGTCGGGTTAGCCAGTCGGGTTTTAGCATGGGAGGTGCCATCTCAGTGGAAAGACAAGATAGCACTTTCTCTTTTAAAAAATCCCTGTCACCCTGGAGAGTCCACACACCACGCCTGGGGTTGGTAGTAGCATGTCCTCTTTCCCCAAGATGGGTGGGGAGGTGGAGTGGATGAACAAGAAAGATACCATCCCTCTGGCCGGGCGCAGTGGTTCACACATTGTAATCCCAGAACTTTGGGTGGCTGAGGCAGGCAGATCACCTGAGTTCGGGAGTTCAAGACCAGCCTGACCAATATGAAGAAACCCCATCACTGCTAAAAATACAAAATTAGCCGGGCATGGTGGCATGCCTGTAATCTCAGCTACTCGGGAGGCTGAGGCAGGAGAATCGCTTGAATCTGGGAGATGGAGGTTGCAGTGAGCCAAGATGGCGCCACTGTACTCCAGCCTTGGCAACAAGAGCAAAAACTCCATCTCAAAAAAAAAAAAAGGATAAATTTGCCCACCAAATAGCTATCATTCTGTGTGAGCTTTTCCTTCCCGTGCAGGGACGGGGGACCCCTCTTGTTCTTAAAGGAGATGATAATTGAAGGTTTGTGCTCTGCAGTTTTTGTAGGTTGGGTAGACCTGGAGGAAAGCCAAGGTTCTTTTAGATTCTTTCAACAATGGAAGGCAATTGGAATTGGGCCCTACTGAGTCAGTGTACCTGTCATCTGTGTCTGCGGTGGCTGGACCAGCTGCTTAGGGAAAAACACAGGCCCAGAGCTCTTCCAGGGACATGTTTCCAGGTCCCTTCTAGCCTGAAAATATCCGAGTCTGAGAAACGGGCCTGGGATTGCCAATGGCAGTGGGAATGTGTTAGGTGTGGGCAGAGTCCCTGCCATAGAAGGCATGGTTTCCATTGGCTGAGCGCGTCCCAAGAGCCAGGAGTGCTTGGCTCTTCCTAATCCTGATGGAAGCCTGTGTTCTCGGTCACCCTGGAAGGGGGCTGTGGGTTCCTCCTTTACAGGTGAGAAACTGCACTGAGGTCCCTGCGGTCCTGCGGCCAGGGAGCAGGAAAGCCCGGATCTGCCTCGTGAGCTCCGCACCTCTCTGTGCCGCTGCCACCCAGCCCAGGGAGGGCTCTGGGAAGCTGGCAGCAAAAACCTTGGGCATTTGGGTTGTTGCCCTGCCACTTAGCTGTTGGCCTCAACTGATATTTTGGGCCTCAGTTTCCCTGTCAGTGAAAATGGGAGGATACGAGCAAAGAGGGCAGTGACAGAGCAGCGGCCTCAGCAAACCTCTGGAAACCAGGAGGGGCTGTGGAAGTGCCAGGGGCCCAGGGAGCCTGAGCTGGGAGTGGGAATGGGAGGGCGGAGGTGGGCTGGGGGTGAAGCCTGCCCGGGCGTAGTGTGGGAGTGGTGGGTTTGTCCAGCCTTCCTGTCTCCCGCAGGTGGTCCCCTCAGCCTCCTCCCCTGCCCTGTCCTCTGGGCTTTCCTCTGGGCTGGCTGTTCACACACCTCTCGAGTGTGAGGAATGAAATTGACCTGAGCCGCCCTCTCCTGGCCTCCCGGGAAAGTGTGCATTTGAATGGAAGGGATTTGTCACCTGGATCCTGGGAGGTGCAGAGGAAGGAGTCCTGCTCTCAGCCTCAGGGAACCCGGGTATGGGTGTTGAGCAGGCGCTGCCCGGGGACTCTGGCTCCAACCTGGCCTGGCTCTGCCAGGGAGGACACATGAGCAGCCTGGCTTCCGAGAGTTGGGCCAGGGTCCGGGCCGGGCCTCAGGCAGATCCCCATGGTTGCATCTCCACTCTCCCGGCCTCCTACGCAGGGTGGGGTTCCCTTCCTTCTGTGGATCCTGGATCCTCTCCAGCCCTGGCCTGGGAACTGGGCCACTCCCCTCCTGCCAGCTTGTGTCCCTACACTGCCTGACCCTGGCCCAGCGGTGAAGGATAGGAGAGCCGCAGGAGCAGCTGGCTGCATCCGGGAGGTGGAAACCAAGAGCTGGCCCAGCCCGTGCCGGGAGGAGCAAGCCACACAGCGGCCAGCTGCCTGCTGGGGGAATTTCTGAATTGCCCACTGGCTGAGACTGTCAAAAGCGTGTAAAGCAGAGCAACTCCATCTTAAACAGGAGCTGGGTAAGCTGAGGCTGAGACCTACTGGGCTGCATTCCCAGAGGTTAAGGCATTCTAAGTCACAGGAGAGACAGGAGATCAGCACAAAACACAGGTCATAAAGACCTGGCTGATAAAACAGTTCGCAGTAAAGGAGCCGGCCAAAACCCACCAAAACCAAAATGGCGATGAGAGTGACCTCTGGTCGTCCTCACTGCTACACTCCCACCAGCCCCACGACAGTGTACAAATGCCATGAATGTAAGGAAGTTACCCTATGTGGTCTAAACAGGAGAGGCATGAATAATTCACCCCTTGTTTAGAATGTCATCAAGAAATAACCATTAAAATGGGCAATCAGTAGCCCTCTATTTTTTTTTTTTTGAGATGGAGTCTCT
>NW_016107369.1:2286765-2303678 GCF_001604975.1 Cebus imitator
TTTTTTTTTTTTTTTTTTTTTTTTTTTTTTTAAATATTTTTAAGGTTAAAAAGTGTTTAAAATTTGTAATTCTTAGATTCTTAGTAGGAAAACGTTATCTGAGTGAATACCCTAATGGCAAACCACTGTAAAATGCTTCAGCAGCACCTGGGGGAGAGGATTATGGATTATCTTCAAAGCACCCCAGCTGTTTTGATGAGAAGGTCAGAGGTACACTGGTTTGTATTATTGTGACATCCATAAGGTGATCCAGGTTGCTTTTTCTCCAGCAAGGGCTTTATTTATCAGAAGGGCATTACGCTTGATCTCCAAATTTGGCTGACAATTTGCTGATAAGATTAATAACTTTTGGGTTGCTCTGGTATTTTGACGTATTTGCTGGGTTCTGAGCCACATCCTGGAAGGCTACCATAACTTCTGGATCCTGCATGGCTGCAAGAACCTCCGGATCATTAAGAATTTCGGAGTCCAGGCATTCTGGCCATTCCAGGCATGCCCGCTCCCATTTCGGGCATTCCTCTGGCAATTCTCCTGCCTCAGCCTCCCAAGTAGCTGGGACTAACAGGCTCGCGCCACCATGCCCGGCTAATTTTTGTATTTTTTGGTAGAAACAGGTTTTCACCGTATTGGACAGATTGGTCTCGAACTCCTGACCTCGTGATCCACCCGCATCGGCCTCCCAAAGTGCTGGGATTACAAGCGTGAGCCACCACACCCAGCCTCCTTTACTTTCTTAATAAACTTGCTTTTGCTTTGCGCTGCGGACTTCTTTCTTGCGTGAGATCCAAAAACCTGCTCTTGGGGTCTGGATCAGGACCCCCTCTCTCTAACAAGACCAGAGGCTAGAGTGGGGGGCTGGCCTTGCTGGCGGAGGCCCTGAAGAGCTTTCTCCTAGCTCCAGGCCTCACCGCCACCGCCCTCCACACCACCCCAGACCTGCGGCCTCCTCCAATGGCAAGTTCCAGCGAAGGGGCTCATCTCTCTGCCCACTACCCCTGGAGGGCCCTGGTAGGGAGGGGCCTGTCCTCCCCTGGCCCCTGCCCTTCTTTCTTCTCAACCCCACCTGCAGCCTGTGGAGGTCAGGGCTGTTTCCTCTCCTCTCTTCCGGACACCCACGTGCCACCTGGCCATTGTGGAAAGGAGGCCCTGCCGTGTTCTTCATCTTCCTCCTCATAGCTGTGGGGAGGTGTGGGGTTGGGACAGGGGAGAAGGATAGGTTGTCTCTTCCAACACCCTCCAATTCTGTATCCCAGACTGAAAGGCCCTTTGTGTATGAATGTCCTAGACGGGGCCTTCTAGATACTGTGTGGGCTATTTGTTAAAAAACTGTTAAGAATTTCAAGTTGGGCGGGGCACAGTGGCTCATGCCTGTAATCCCAGCACTTTGGGAGGAGTAGGTGGGTGGATCATGAGGTCAGGAGATCGAGACCATCCTGGCTAACAGGGTGAAACCCCGTCTCTACTAAAAATACAAAAAATTAGCTGAGCATGGTGGCGTGCACCTGCAGTCCCAGATACTCTGGCGGCTGAGGCAGGAGGATCACTTGAACCGGGGAGGCGGAGGTTGCAGTGAGCTGAGATCACGCCACTGCACTCCAGGAGCGACAGAGTGAGACTCCGTCTCAAAAAATATTTCAAGACGGAGACCACAGAGCATGAAGCCGAAGCAGCTGATCCTTCCACGTGCAGAGTCTCGTGTGACGGCGCAGGTTGAACACCCACAAAACTGGCTCTGGTCCCAGAAAGCCCTAGGCCCTCCCTGGCCTCGCCATCTTTCTCCTGGACCAGAGGTACCATGGCAACCTTGACTGGAAGGCAAGTCTGTCTGAGTGGACATCTACCCCACCCCGCTCCTTTGCTTCCCACACTGTCCTCAGTGAAAATGTCTAATGCTCCATCTCAACCTTCCTCCCAGGGAAACTGAGGCAACGGGGAGGGCTGGGGCCTCCTGATCCCATGCAGTCCCACCCATCCCAGTTGGCCAGGGCAGGGCTGGTGGTGGCAGCAGAGTCCAGGGGCTCCCCTGCACTGCCCATGGCATGCCAGTCTCAGTGTTCTTGGTGGTGGGGGCCAAGGAGAAGCCCCTGCCTTGGCCTTCTGTTACCCATTAGTACCAGGGTTCCTGAGGGGAGGGAGCCAGTGGATTCTGGGGGCACTCTGTCAGCTCCAGACCAGGCCCCCTCGCAGCCACAGCTGGGCACTTTGTTCTTTGCAGCCCATGCATAGCAGCCGGCTCCGTCGGCAACCAGGCAGGATGGCTGCCCTTGGGCTGTTCGGTCCCCTGAACCAGGGAGAGGACAGGGCCTTGGATTGGGGTCCAAGAGTGTTCTGATTTGCTTGACTCTGGCAGCCACAGCTGGACTGAAGTCAGGAAGAGCAGGCAGGCTGCCCACAGGGTCGGAAAATTATCTCTCCAATAGCAGAGAAAGGCCAGGCCCTGGGGAAGGTGGAATGACCGCTCTGCCCTGGCAGGCCCCGCAGGAGGCAGCCAATGCCGCAGGCTTCCAGGCCTGCCGCTGGCTTCAGGGACCGTAGACACACAACCCCTCCCACAAGGGAGCACTCAGTCAGGGCCTGGTGAGGGGGAAGGGGTCTCGGGGCGCCTCCTCCACCTATTCTCACAAAAGCCAAGGAGGGGGTCCTGTTATTACAGTAACAAGGTTCAGATTAATCGAGCAACTGCTTCCAGCCCGCACAGCTGCTGCATCCTCCTGTGTGCTGTACCCTTCCTTTGTGGAGCTCATCACAATGGAAATGTCTGGGGGCTCCTGGTGTCACGTGCACCTCCCTGATTAAGGCTCTAAGCTCCATGTTGCTGAGTAGAGCTGCTGTGTGCTTTCATGTCTGGCTGATGCGATGCTCAAGGCTGTGACCCTGGTGCCACACACAGTGCCTGGCACATAATAGGACCTCCATAAGTAATATGAGAAGAAAGGAGACCATTGGGTCAGAATGGCAACATAGGTCAGCTTGATCGTGAGCCTGTGCCCTTAACCACTGCGCACACTACCTCACTGTCTGTCACCCGAGGGCTCTCTTGACAAACTTCTGGGAGGCTGGTGAAGGTCCTGGGAACAGACCCAGATGGAGCCCTGCACCCAGTCTAGGCTGGAAAGCAGACAGCACTGGCCTTGACTTCATGGAAGGAGATTAGGGAAAGGGGGAAGGAGGCCCTGTCACCCCCTCTCTGTCCCCCTATCAGGAGTCTCCACTCCTGAGGCTTTGGGTAGGTCCCTCCTCCATGGGACATCTCACTGGGCCAGCTGGTTCCTGGGCGGCTTCTTACTTCCCCAGCCCCGTAAAGCAGGGGTCATGGGCAGCTGGAGGAGTTTGGCCCTGCATGGGCTGTAAGCAGGGAGGGCTTCAACAGGGAGGCCTTTTCTGGAAGAAATATCTACATTTGTAGCGTGCTTCCAATCTTGCTCCATGGAGCAATTCAGTCCCCGGCTCTCATGATGCAGTTGGATCCTCCGCTTTCACAGTTTTGCTGAAACCTCAGCCTCTGGGCCAACACTTCTGTTGTCTCAAGCATCTGAGGGCGTTCACCCCAGACGTGTTTACACCAGGCACTGCCAGCCTACTGGGGTGGTGTGTCTGCCAGAGAGGCACTCAGGAAACCCCACATCTGGGCTGCTGAGAGTGGACTCACTGTCCTTTAAATGCATTCATGGAATCTTCTCTGAGCTGCTCCTCTGTCCCAGACGAAGCAGGCAGGTCCACCAGGGGAAGCACAGCCCTGGACTCGAGGGGCTGCCAGGCCGGTAGGGGAGGAGGAAAGCATGCCTCCAGACAACAATCACGGAGGGATGCTTGTGTGCAGGGACACGCAAAGAGGGCCCATGTGTCCTAGGGTGCTTTTGGCTACAAGTAACAGAAATCAACTCACCCTAGACATAGGATGTGGTGGTGGGTTTGTTTGTTTGTTTGTTTGTTTGAGACAGGGTCTCACTCTGTGGCCCAGGCTGGAGTGCAGTGGCATGATCTCGGCTCACTGCAGCCTTGATCTCCTGGGCTCAAGCGATCCTCCCACCTCCGCCTCCCAAGCAGCTGGGACTACAGGTGCTCACCACCATGCCCAGCTAATTTGTGTACTTGGTGTAAAGATGGAGTTTTGCCTGTTTCCCAGGCTGGTCTCGAATTCCTGGGCTCAAGCAATCCTCCTGCTTCAGCCTCCCAAAATGCTGGGATTACAGGCATGAGCCACCATGCCTAGTGACATAGGATGAGTGTTGGTTCACTCGACAGGGCAGGGACTGGGACAGTGTTGCTTAGTGAGACTGCCTTATCCCATCTTTCTGCTCAGCCCATCCTCAGTGCATTTGGCAATGCCACAATGCCAAGCATTATATCCTCTTATTGAAAATCAGAGTGGAAGGGCAGGTTCTCCTGTACCTGTTCCTTTTATGAAGAAGGAAAATCTTTCCCAGAAGCCCCCATCGGACCTCCCGTTACATCTAATTGGCTCAGCTAGGTCACATGGGCATAGCTAGCTGCAAGGGAGGCTGGCAAATAGAGTAGCTGGCATTCTCGGTTCTGTCTCAGCAGAAAACAGGACAGGGGCACTGGCATGGAGCTGGAAAGAGGTTATCTGCCTCTGCTTTGTCTAGAACAGGTGCTTTCAACCACAGAAGGATCAGCATTCTGGCCTGGAAAATTCCTGTCAGAGCAGGAAGTTTTACAGCGTCCTTGGCTTCTAGCCCCTGGATGTACCCCTACACCTCACCTCTAAGCTATGACAACTCAAAACACTTCCAGGCATTGCCAAATGTCCTGCCAGGGAGGGAAGTGAAATCACCCCCCCATCAGGTTGGTCTTGAACTCCTGGCCTCAAACAATCCTCCCACCTTGACCTCCCAAAGTGCTAGGATTACAGGTGTGAGTCACCATGCCCAGCCCACTCACCACTGGGAAGCACTGATCTAAGAGTCTTCTCTAAGCCATACTGAGGAGTTACGGAAGGCTTCCCTGGAAGAGGTACTGACTGAGCTCAGATTGGAAGGATGCAGAGTTGTACAACCGGGGAAGGTGGAACGTCGGCCGGAACCAGGTCTTTAAGCCCAGTGTTTCTTCCACTATACCTGAGAACACAGTGGTTCACACCTGTAATCCTAGCACTTTGGGAGGCCAAGGTGGAAGGCAGCACTGATAATAGAATTGGTACTTGATGATGACAACTGCTATGGCTAGGGCCATTTTCCTGATGACATGGGGATACCAGTGGGTGGGAGGGGTTGCAGAAGAAATTGCCATAGTTTGGAGACCATGAGACTTATGATTTCTGCCCAGTGTTTCCTACCTCTGATTTCCTCCCAGCTAGACAGAGTCCTTGACAGTGACAGCCAGAGTGGCGTCCTGTTGGTACAGTCGGAGTTTAGTGCTTGCCCCACTCGTTTGCTGTCCATCAGATACTCAGGTCTCACCTGTGCTGTCCTCGAGCTGCCCCCACCCCCACTGTTTTTGGAAAAGACTTTGGGGGGCGTCCTGTTTACTTGGTTACTTTCCAGAACCCCACACTCTGCTGTCTACTCACTGGGCTCTCCTTGTAGTCCCTCTGGTTCTTCCCCCCAGCAGGCGTCATCATGCTGGTGTTCTTCAGACCTTGGTCCCTTCTCTTCTCTGTTCACACTCAGACCCTTCAGGACCTCATCTGGCCTCATGGCATTAAATACCTTCTAGGTGCACAGCACTCCCAAATACACGCCCTAGTTCAGGCCCACAGCCAAAGCCTACTTTTGGAATTTTTTTTTTTTTTTTAGATGAAGTCTCACTCTGTCCCCCATGCTGTAGTGCAGTGGCACGATCTTGGCTCACTGCAACCTCCACCTTCTGGGTTCAAACGATTCTCCTGCCTCAGCCTCCTGAGTAGCTGAGACTACAGGCATGTGCCACCATACCCAGCCAATTTTTGGATTTTTAGTAGAGATAGGGTTTCACCATGTTGGCCAGGATGGTCTCGATCTCTTGACCTTGTGATTCGCCCACCTCAGCCTCCCAGAGTGCTGAGGCTACAGGCATGTGCCACCGCACCCGGCCTTTAAAAAAAAAAGTTTGAGACAGGGTCTTGTTCTGTCACCCAGGCTGGAGTGCAGTGGCACGATCTCAGCTCACTGCAGCCTTGATCTCCTGGGCTTAAGCGATCCTCCCACCTCAGCCTCCTGAGTAGCTGAGAACACAGGCACACAGCACCATGCCCAGCTAATTTTTTGTAGATACAGGATCTCACTTTGTTGCCCAGGCTGGTCTTGAACTCCTGGGCTCAAGTGCTCATCCTCCCTCAGTCTCCCAAAGTGCTGGGATCATAGGCATGAGCCACCACACCTGGCCATGTTTGGATTTCTAATGCCCACGTGACTCCTCTCCATAATATCTAGTAGATTTCCCCAAAGTAATACCTGATTTTCTTTCTCTCTACCTCCCAACACCCAAATCTGCTCCACCAGGGTCTTCTCCACCTCAGGTGATGACTTCATCCTCCCCATTGCTCAGGCCCCAAGCCTTGGGGGCATCCTTGACTCATCTTTCTCCAATAGTCCCTATCCTGTGTGTGAGGAAATCTTGTCTTCACCTTTAAAATATATCCAGGGTCTGCCCACATTTTATCACCTCCACTGCCTCCACCTTTTCTTCTCTTGCCTGCATTATTGCAATTGCCTCTCAGCTGATTCTCCCTTGGATCCCTAATGTCAGTTGTCAACACATCAGCCACAGTATTCTCTTAAACATACACACACACACACACACACACACACACACACAGACAGAGAGCGACAGAGAGACAGAGAGAGACATGGGGTCTTGCTACGTGGCCAGGTTGGTCTTGGTCTTGGCCCAAGCAATCCTCCCACCTTGGCCTCCCAAAGTGCTAGGATTACAGGCATGAACCACTGTGTCCAGCCCACAGTAACTTTTTTGTTTTTTTAAAGACAGAGTTTTGCTCTGTTGCCCAGTCTGGAGTGCAGTGGCATGATCTCAGCTCACTGCAACCTCTGCCTCCCGGGTTCAAACAATTCTCCTGCCTCAGCCTCCCGAGTTGCTGAGATTACATGTGCCTGCCACCACACCCAACTAATTTTTGTATTTTTTAGAGACGGGGTGTCACCATGTTGGCCAGGCTAGACTCAAACTCCTGACCTCAAGTGACCCACGCACCTTGGCCTCCCAAAGAGCTGGGATTACAGGTGTGAGCCACTGTGCCTGACCCACAGTATCCTTTTAAAAGGCCTTGGGGTATGCTATGACTGTGCCCTGACCCTGCAGAGCCATCTCCTTTAGACATCCAAGTTCCCCGATGGCCCTCAGGACCCACCTGACCTGGCCTCTGAACTCGCTTTTGTTCCATGCTTACTCTCCTTCCCTCCATCTGCTCTCACCACAAAGGACACTCGGCTGGAGAGCTCCTGCCTGTGGCCTTTGCTTCTGCTGTGCCCTCTACCTGGAAAGCGCTTCCCCCAGATGCCACGTGGCTTCCCACACGGCCTGCAAGCCTGCCAGCTTCTGGCTTTATTTTTCCCACAGCACTTCTAACATACTGTATGATTCACTTATGTCTTACATTATTTGTCAGTCTTTTCTTGCTAGAATGCAAACTTCCAGCGATTCTCCTGCCCCAGCCTCCTGAGTAGCTGGGATTACAGGTGCCTGCCAGTATGCTGGCGAATTTTTGTATTTTTAGTAGAGACAGGGTTTCAGCATGTTAGTCAGGCTGGTCTTGAACTCCTGACCTTGTGATCCACCTTGGCCTCCCAAAGTGCTGAGATTATAGGCGTGAGCCACCACGCCCGGACCCAACCCTTTTTCTTGGCAGGGTGGGCTTAAGAAGAAAATCAGTCTCAGGCTGGGCGCGGTGGCTCACGCCTGTAATCCCAGCACTTTGGGAGGCCGAGGCGGGTGGATCACGAGGTCAAGAGATCGAGACCATCCTGGTCAACATGGTGAAACCCCGTCTCTACTAAAAATACAAAAATTCAGCTGGGCATGGTGGCATGTGCCTGTAATCCCAGCTACTCAGGAGGCTGAGGCAGGAGAATTGCCTGAACCCAGGAGGCGGAGGTTGCGGTGAGCCAAGATCACGCCATTGCACTCCAGCCTGGGTAACAAGAGCGAAACTCCGTCTCAAAAAAAAAAAAAAAAAAAAAAATCAGTCTCTGCATCAGGAAGGTGCCTGGTTGCTGCCTGGACTTCCCTTCCCGCAGCTTCTGGATGCGGCAGGTGGGGCAGAGTTGCTGAGAAGCTGAGAAAATGCAAGCTGCAGGGACCCACACTGCAATGAGGGCCCTTCCAAGGCCCTGGTGGGATTGGATGCTTACGGTCTTGTCAGCTTTAAGAAAACGCGCCATTTGTTGTCATTCTTCCCTCTCATTCTAAATATCCACTTTCTATCCTTAACATTGTATTTGTGAATTTGTATTTTATTTTATTTTGAGACGGAGTCTCACTCTGTCACTGGAGTGCAGTGGCGAGATCTCGGCTCACTGTAAGCTCCACCTCCCGGGTTCAAGCACTTCTCTGCCTCAGCCTCCTGAGTAGCTGGGATTACAAGAGCCTGTGACCACGCCCACTAATTTTTGTATTTTTAGTAGAGATGGGGTTTCACTACCTTGGTCAGGCTGGTGTTGAACTCCTAACCTTGTGATCCAACTGCCTCTGCCTCCCAAAGTGCTTGGATTCAGGCGTGAGCCACCAGGCCAGACTGTATTTTTTTTTTCTTTTTTCTTTTTTTCTTTAGGGGATAAAAATATTCTGGGGGTTGTATGTATTTTTTTTTTCAAAGAGGGCCCCAAAGTTGTTTGAAAGCTCCCACAGAACCTGGATGTCGCAGGGAGGTTGAAGCCTCCGGCCCAGGCTCCCCCGGTGCAATCTATCACTGAAGCCGGCTGCATTACTGCGTTTCTGAGGGCACCTAATGAGAATTTGATTTTCCTGAGCCGGGGCGGGGGGGTGGGGGTGAGGGGGTGGTGGTGTTGGGGGGGGTCCTCTTTTCTTATGTGCATCTCACACTGATCCTTCCAGAGCTGGAAAAGGGTACAGAGATGGGGGACTTGTGAGGTTGGAGCACCCTCTGCTGGGAAAGTAGACGTACAGCTGGGAGTGGCTGCACTGAACCTGGGTTATTAGACGTAGGTCAGAAAGCAGACGGGACTTGGACTTAGCTCACACACAAGCCCCTGTTTGGGGACATGGCTACACTGGAGCACACACACCCCATCTCTGAAATTCACATGTGAACATGCTGCTGCATACGCTTGCTCCATTTCCATCCCACTGGGAGGAACACCAACGGGAGTAACTGTAATTCAGTTCTGACACCAACCCCCCCAGGGTTGGCAGCAGACTTTGGCTTCAGGGCTCAGTCCTCCACAGAACTGCCCCTATCTTAGTACCAGGGGCACGTAGGGTCCCTAACCACCTGCAAATTTAAGCATCCTCACTGCTTCTCCAGTTTTGATAAATTGCTGGAATGATTCAAAGCTCACTGAAAGCACAATACTGTGCTTACAAAATCACAGCTTTATTATAAAGATACAGCTTGGGAACAGGCACACGAAGAGCAACAGAGAGCAAGGACTGGGAGGGAGCACACGGCTTCCATGTCCTCTCTCCATGGAATCAGGGATTGCCAGCCTGTGGCATCTCAGTGTGTTTACCAACCGGGAAGTTCCGCAGAGCCTCAGTGTGCAGAGTGTTTATTGGGGCTCCATTGCCTACACTTGACTACTGAACACTGGCCGCATGATAAACTCAATCTCCAGCCTCCTCCCTCATTCCTTGGAGTTAGTTGGCTGAAAGTCCCAACCTTTAATCCTGTGGGTGGTCTATCTGGTGACCAGCCCCTGCCTAAAGTGATATAGGGGTCCACCCTGAGCCACCTCATTAGCATAACGAAGATTTTCATCTCTCAGGAAATTCCAAGGGTTTTTGAAGCTCTGTGCCAAGAACCGGGAAGAAGACCAATGACATTCTTTGTCATTAGAGAACACATCCACACAGGCACAAGAGTCATGTCTCCAGTAGCTTGGACGCCACAGCATTTAGCCAGTCACTTTGTTTCATCCACAGACTCCCCAGGGTGGTGGCAGAACAAGCCGAAGCCCTCTGAGGGTTCCCCCACTGACCTTCCTTAAAAGGAGCCCCTGGCCCAGGGCAGCCTCACCCCAGCTGCCCTTGGGTTCCCTCCCCTCCATGATGCCTGCTTCCTGAAGAAAAGTTCAAGGCCACTGGGCAGGAACCCATGTTTAGGGCACAGGCTGGCCTTGACAATCATTGTGTTCTTTTGTTTAAAACAAAACAAAACAAATCCCAAGCCCCCACTTGACAAGGCAGGCCTGGTCCCCTGAGGACACCGCAGCTGCCACCACAGTCAGACAGCAGAGGCTGCCGTTTGTATCATGAACCTGCAGGCCTGAGACCATAATGACCCCCTGCACCGTGACCACCGCTGCCCTGGGCACTCCACTGAGCTTCAGCGCTGCAGCGACCACAGGGAATTCTCTGTGGCCCTTGGTTCTTTGGCGCCAGCTCCTGTATTTGGAGTGGATGTCTGGGTAGGCATGATCCAATGTCCCAGCTTGTCCCTGTGACTTGTAAGGTGGGGCATTTTCAGCTCAGGAGCGCAGCCGAAAAATAAGCGGGATGTCTCTGTGTCTCCTGTTCTTTCAGGCCTGTGATTATACACTGCCCACACCACCCCCCCAAGTGCTGCTGGCCCCTGGCCTTCCCACCCCGCCCTCCAAGACCCTGGACAGATTCTTCTGTTTTTATTCGAGCCTGAAGCCATGGCCTGAGATTAGAACACCTCCTGTGGAATTGCCAACACCTATTAGTTGGGTGTTTCAAAGATGGCTGCTCAGTTTGGCCCCTCCTGGGCTCTGCTGCTCCCCCAGCCCCCCATAACTCTCTCTCTTAGGAGTGGAACACCGCTGTGAGGAAGGCATGCTTATATTAGGCACTTCTGGTATGCCAGGCCTTGGGTTTGGTGTTTCATGTGTGTGATTTCATTAAATCTTCACAGTCACGTTCTCCGATGGCCGTCAAGGCCCCACCTGACCTGGCCACGTTCCTTCTGAACTCACTCCCACGCTCTCCCTTGCCATCTGTTCCAGCCACAGAGAACGCACCCTATAGAGGAGGTGGTACCGCTATCATTCCCTTTTACAGATGAGCAAACTGAGATTCAGAGAGGACAAATGAATTGCTCAGTCACAGAGATGGTCATTGGTGAAGCCAAACAGAATTCAAACCCAGAAGTGTCAAATGCCAGAATTCACAGGCTTAACCCATTCACAGTTCTGGCGCATAGGTATCCACACTCCTCCCACTGGACCACACCCAGCACAGCTTCCAAGCCATGCAGAAGTGGGGAGAATGCATCAGCCTGCCCTTAGAATTTGGCACAACAGAGCATCATCTCAGCCTTTGCCCCCTTCCATTAGCCCGTCCAGCTTGGCAGAGAGGCAGGGAGGCAACATGGCTAAGCCCTCAGGAAGCCATAGCCATATTGCCAGGGCCTGGATCTTGGCATTGCTACTTACTGGCTGGGCAAGATGCTTAACTTCTCCATGCCCCCCCCCCCTTTCCCTGGCTGCAAAATGGGTTTTATTTTTTATTTGAGACAAAGTCTTGCTCTGTGGCCAGGCTGGAGTGCAGTGGCATGATCCTGGCTCACTGCAACCTCTGCCTCCTAGGTTCAAGCGATTCTCCTGCCTCAGCCTCCCGAGTAGCTGGGACTACAGACATGAGCCACCACACCCAGAGAATTCTTGCATTTTTAGTAGAGACAGGGTTTCACCATGATGGCCAGGGTGGTCTCAATCTCTTGACCTCATGATCTACTCACCTCGGCCTTCCAAAGTGCTAGGATTACAGGCGTAAACCACCATGCCTGGCCTCCAAAATGGGGATTATACAGTGCTCACCATGCAGAATCACCATGAGGATGTGTGGGAAATAGAAAAGTTCCTTTTTAAAGTTTCCTTTCTTGTTAAAGAATAAATCATAAGAGTGCTAATAACTCTTTGTTAAGCCCTATCCTATGTAGCTGTTAGACATGCCATGCTTACAGGCACGTAGTACATTCAATGTACTTTAACCAAGATATCTGTGCTGGACGTGCTCACAGGCATGTCCCAGCTCTCCATGGCTTTTACCTGATTAGAAAAGTTTTAAGTTGTTAGCCAATGGGGTTTTAGTTTAGATTGTGAGGTCTGGCTCCAGCCAACAGAGATCAGATACAGCAGTAAGGATGACCCCAAATGCCTAAGAGATAAATGTGTGTTTTCCTTTGTTCATTGTACTCTTGTGGCACGATGGCTAGTGAGGGTACCCTTCCTGCAGTCCAGGAAGTAAAAATTGCATTGCTGAAAGACGCTTTGTGTCAGTGCTGATTTTTCTTTGCAGCACTGAGCATCTATTTCCAACAGGATGTAAGGCGTGAGTGATGAAGCCGCACTGAATTGGGTGCCCTCTCCCTGGGCTGCAGGCTGACCGCCTTTGGAGGTTGGGCCAGTGCCACTGAGCTGTCTTTGACCTTGACGCCCCTCTTGCTCCCGCAAGGCCCCTCTACCCCCACATCATCCTCCATGGGAGCGCTGCAGCCGCTGCGGGGGTCCTCCTGCCTGCCAGCCTCCTGACCTGCCAACCTGACAAGTGCTTGTGCAGTCTTGGCCTAGTGGAGCAGGACTCCTCTGAGCTCTGCCCAGCTCCATGGCGGGCTGCCTGGAGGAGGGGAATGAATATTCATGGAGCTCTTCCCGGGTGCCTGATTTTCTTCCTCACAAGGGTGGAAGGTGGTCACAATGACACGGAGGCTTGGAGTGGTCGGCCCAGGGGTTGGGCTGCTGGGCCTTTCGAAAAGCAGATTCCAAGCTGGCATTCCTCTGGAGCAGAAGTTTGGGAGGTTAGAGAAAGTGCATTGCAAAGACGTCCCAGGTTTAGAAGGCAAAGCACAAGTCTCCCGAGGACTTTTGGAGCTGACCTGACACCTAGCGGCCATAAGTGGGAATTGCTCTACCTCTGGAGGCTCCCAGGGCCGCAGAGGCAGCTGGGCTTGTTTGAAAGTCAAGGGTGGCCTGGAGGGTTTGGGTGGCAGGTGGGGGAGATTTTAACTTCCCTGTAATCTCCATCATTTCCCCAAAGCCACCCAAACAAAAATAAGATTTGATAAGAACAATTACTGCCTTTTCCATTTTATTCAAAAGATGAGAACAAAATCATCTTGAAAAAATGTGTTTTTATTGATCCATAAACATTACACATTTGTAACTTGTTCATTACACATTTTGATATTTCATAGCCTCTCCTTGCCCACACATAACCCTCAGAGTTCCACCTGGGCACCAACATTGATGGGATACTCAGTTACAGGCAGGGAACTGGAGAATTATATGGATTATAACAGATTTAAAAGACAGGATCCCATCCCATTACAGGTGGCTCACGCCTGTAATCCCAGAACTTTGAGAGGCTGAGGCAGGCAGGTCACTTGAGGCAGGAGTTCAAGACCAACCTGGCCAACATAGGGAAACCCCATCTCCACTAAAAATATAAAAAATTAGCTGTGTATGGTGGCGCAAGCCTGTAATCCCAGTTTCTTGGGAGGATGAGGCACGAGAATCACTTGAATCTGGAGGTTGCAATTAGGTGTGTTCATGCCACTGCCCTCCAGCCTGGGTGACAGAGATAGACTCTGTGTCAAAAAAAGGAGACATGATCCCAGACGTCAAGGACTTCACTTTATTTGGGGAGATAGAGCAGATATCTACAAGAGTACCCTTTATTTATTTATTTACGGAGTTTCACTCTTCTCACCCAGGCTGGAGTGCAATGGTGCAATCTCAGCTCACTGCAACCTCTGCCTCCCGGGTTCAAGTGAAAGTGATTCTCCTGCTTCGGCCTCTTGAGTAGGTGGGATTACAGGTGCCTGCCACCATGCCCAGCTAATTTTTGCATTTTTAGTAGAGACAGGGTTTCACCATCTTGGCCAGGCTGGTCTCGAACTCCTGACCTCAGATGATCTGCCTGCCTTGGCTTCCCAAAGTGCTGAGATTACAGGCTTGAGCCACTGCACCCAGCCTTTGCGTTTCTTTATATTCCACTTCATCGTCCTCATTTTGACTTTGAGCCCCTAATCCACCAAGTTGATGGAAATTCCATTTCAGGAACTTGCTCAGGGTGGTACCAGTGAGCCTCCGTGGTGTCCACTTGTCAGGAGAGGCCCTCTGCCTGTTGGTCACTAGTCCACACTGATTATTGCTGGGGGTCTTTTGTTCCAGCCCAGGGGGTCCCTGCAAGCTGCTGCTCTGCTACCCTCATGCTATGTTTGGGGCAAAGGAGCCAGGTCTGCCAGGCTGGGTCTGCCAGGCTGGGAGCCCAGACCAACAGTCAGCCTCCAGGGCACAGCTCAGCTACTTGCTCTGAGGTTCTGCCAGACTTGAAGGCCTCCCTCTCCTCCCAGCAGTGCTGGGGAAGCTCCTCTGAGGGATGCTGTGATCCGCCCTTCTCACTCTTCTCTGTTCTGTTCTCCCCAGTAAGCTTAGGCTGGGGGAAATGGGCATTAGGGAGGGATGAGTCTTGCTGGAAACTTCTACCCTGCACCTAAACCTCACAAAGGCTAAGATTTTTTTTTTTTTTTTTTTTTTTTGAGACAGAATCTTGCTCTGTCACCCAGGCTGGAGTGCAGTGGCGAAATCTTGGCTCACTGCAACCTCTGCCTCCTGGGATCAAGCAGTTCTCTGCCTCAGCCTCTTGAGTAGCTGGGATTACAGACACCCACCACCATTCCTGGTTAATTTTTGTATTTTACTAGAGACGGGGGGTTCATCATCTTGGTCAGGCTGGTCTTGAACTCCTGACCTCGTGATCCACCTGCCTCAGCCAACCAAACTGTTGGGATTATAGGCGTGAACCACCACTACCGGCAAGGCTAAGATTTTCATAAGGAAGCGAATGGGGGGAAATATAGCACATGAGTGGGGACATAAATTATTTCCAATATTCTGCTGCATGTGCAGAGGGTCTTGGTGTTTACCTCCACCCTTGGTGAAGCCAACTGAAACCCAGGGATGGTGACTTAGTTCTTAGACCCTTCTCTGGTGGCACCAAAGCCCCTGCGAGTGCCTGTTCCACCCACCTAATCAGCGACTGCTGTTCTTGGCTGTTCCTTTTCTTCCTTCGCTAAGCTCTTTCTGTCTCCCCAGTTTCCCAAGGATTTTAAAGGTGAAATGCAGAATGATAGACTCCTAGAATGGACTGGGAAGGCTTTATTTCAGCTGCTCCATTTTCAAGGGGAGCCACCCAGGCTCCACGGTTATGTGGCCAGGATGAGATGCCCGTTCTCTTGGTCTCCCGTCCTGGCTCCCTCCTTGTCACCCCACAGCATCTGTTTGCTTCCTAAAGGCCCTTGTGGCTGGGTGCGGTGGCTCATGCCTGTAATCCTGGCACTTTGGGAGGCTGATGAGGGTGGATCACCTGAGGTCAGGAGTTTGAGACCAGGCTGGCCAACCTGATGAAACCCCGTCTCTACTAACAATACAAAATTTAGCTGGGTGTGATGGTGGGTGCCTGTAATCTCAGCTACTCAGGAGGCTGAGGTAGGAGAATCACTTGAACCCCGGAGGCAGAGGTTGCAATGAGCTGAGATCGCACCATTGGACTCCAGCCTGGGTGACAGAGCGAGACTCGATTACACCTGTAATCCTAGCACTTTGGGAGGCCAAGATACGTGGATCACCTGAGGTCAGGAGTTCGAGACCAGCCTGATGAACATGGAGAAACCCCATCTGAAAAAAAAAAAAAGCCCCTGCCCTCGTTCCCTCGGCCACTGCCTCCCACCGAGGTGGTCTCCCCGGACTCTGTTTCTAATCGCTATGACGACTGCCCTCGGCCCCGACCTGCTACCTGAGGCTCTTTCTCTGCGGCCTAGCAACCCCATCACGCTCCCAATTGTCTGTGCAGCTCTTAGCCAGGCTGCACCAACATGTCCCCTGGTCATCACTAAAAGCAAAAGGTGGTCCCCCTAGTGAAGGGCACACCACCAGCAGCCCAGGATGCCCAGAACCAAGCCAGACTTTATTTGCTTGTGCCCAGCCCTGGCCATGGCATCTGTCCATCGAGATTTCGGCCACCTCTTGGTCTCCTCCCTGCCACCATCCGACTTGCCAGGACTTCTCTCGCCAAGACTTCTTTCCAGACCAGGCTTGTTGCTACAGCTTCACTGTGTTCAAGAAACTGGTATGAAAGGTAAGGAAAAGATGCTGAGCGCCCGTATAGCCTCGTGGCTGATGGGAGAGAATGTTAAGACAGACTCAAATTCAAAGGAGACCATTTGTAAAGCCATCTCTGGCCCTAGAGGTCATGTTGTTAACCATTATATCTCCCCCATTACATACGTGCGTGCACACACACACACACACACACACACACGCACATACGCTTATTAGAAGTATGTGGAAAAGGCATGCAAATGTGCACCTAAAATTGTTTGCAAGAGCCTTTGGGGAGGCAGAGTGAACTATGGAGGGAGATAAAAATAAACCTTCATTTTTTTTCCTTGCTATGGGTTTAGAATTTTTATGAGATATTATTTGTAACATTAAAAATGAAAATGATTCATGCAACAATAAAAATTAAAACTCTGGGCCAGGCATGGTGGCTCACATCTGTAATCCCAGCACTTTGAGAGGCTGAGGTGGGCAGATCACCTGAGGTCGGGAGTTCGAGATTTGCCTGACCAGCATGGTGAAACCCCGTCTCTACTAAAAATACAAAAATTAGCCAGGAGTGGTGATGGGTGCCTGTAATCCCAGCTACTTGGGAGGCTGAAGCGGGAGAATCACTTGAACCGGGAGGCAGAGGTTGCAGTGAGCCAATATCTTGCCATTGCACTCCAGCCTGGGCGACAGAGTGAGGCTCCATCTCAA
>NW_016107369.1:2306863-2311108 GCF_001604975.1 Cebus imitator
CTCTCTCTCTCTCTCTCTCTCTCTCTCTCTCTCTCTCTCTCTCACACGCTCACATGCAGCCTGAGGCCATAGGACCCAGCGCACCTCTATCATCACTTTCTGGAAGTCGCCTACTGACATCTTCATCGTCCCAGTAGGGTTCAGGCTCTTGAAGAAGTCCTCCACCGTGATTTTGTGCTGGTCTGCATAGCTCTGAGAGAAGCAGGAGAGACCAGGAGCAAACACTTGGCTTGCTTTCTTTATTTTTTATGATTGCACTTTAGGTTCTGGGGCACATGTGCAGATCATGCAGGACTGTTGCATAGGTACATAGATGGCAAGGTGGTTTGCTGCCTCCATCCCCGTCACCTATGCCTGGCATTTCTCCCCATGTTATCCCTCCCCAACCTCCTCACCCCCTGCTGTCCCTCCCCTAGCCCCCCTCAACAGACCCCACTGTGTGATGCTCCCCTCCCTGTGCTTGTGTTCTCATTGTTCAACACCTGCCTATGAGCCAGAATATGTGGTGTTTGGTTTCTGTACTTGAAACACTTGGCTTTCTAAAGTCGATCACAGATCCCCCTTCCCTCCCCCAAAGGCCGGCCCACGCTTCCAGGTGGCTGAGAAGGGCAGAAGGCCAAGGTGAGGAGCCTGTGTCTCCCGGGTGTTGGCCGTCCCCTAAGACCAAGAGCCGAGTGCAGGCCCACCAGGCCTGGCAAGGGTGCATGCTGGGATAGTTCTTGTGTGCTCGCTAGGCTTCTAGGAGCCCCTTGGCACCACACAGATGCTCCCTCCATTCCAAAGGTGGAAGGATGGAGATCAAGGGTGTTCAGGCGCCGCAGTGTCAAGGGGATGGGGGCAGTGATCCTATCTACATGCATGATCTGTTAACACTGGTATAGACGGTGTGCTGTGGATAGCAGGTGGATGGTCGGAGATCAGGAGGTTAAACCACAGCTGCATAATGTGATCATCGCTCTACGAATTCCTAGGATTCTCACAGTTTCACATCAATGCTCATATGGAAACGTACTTTGTCAGACTATTTTTAAAACAGTATTTCGTTTTTTTTTTTTTTNAAAATTAAAACTCTGTTCTCTGCTCTTCAATCAGAGCTGATAAAGTGGCAGTGTGAATCAGGTGCGGTGGCTAACACCTGTAATCCTAGCACTTTGGGAGGCCAAGGTATGTGGATCACCTGAGGTCAGGAGTTCGAGACCAACCTGATGAACATGGAGAAATCCCGTCTGTACTAAAAATACAAAATTAGCCGGGCATGGTGACGCACGCCTGTGATCCCAGCTACTCAGGAGGCTGAGGCAGGAGACTCATTTGAACCCAGGAGGCGGCGGTTGCAGTGAGCCAAGATCGAGCCATTGCACTCCAGCCTGGGCAGCAAGAGCGAGACTCTGTCTCAAAAAAACAGATAATAAAATAAAAATAAAATTTAAAAAACAGTGGCAGTGTGTGATCCGAGGGGCAATTTGAGGTGTCCCCAAGGGCCCCCTGCACAGATGCTGAGACTCAGGGACCTAGACCCCAGTTCTGTCTCTCAATGGTCACGTGACCTTGCCTACAAACCTGGAGACTGCTGGGCATGGGACCTGGTCTGGAGCCTCTGAAATGGGCACTTGGCATTAGCTTCCCCAGGAACAAGAGGTGCCACTTTAGGTAGAGGGGCAGGTGAGGAGGCATGGGACAGGCCACTGAGCAGCACAAGAGTGGGAGGCGCGATGGTAGTGGGCAGGCCTGAGCCACCCTTGGGGCGCCCTTGCTGGATGCCAGTGTCACCACTGAGTGACACCTCCATGCCAGCCCCTGTGTGCATTTCCCCCACTCACTCCTTACAACCTCCTCCCAGGGGCCGCGGTTCAGGGGCCGCAGTTATCTCCCCATTTGAAAGGGAGAGGAGCCCTATGCACAGCTGCAGCCTTGTTCAGCAGAGTGGGGCTTGCAGCTGGGTCGGGCTGCCTTTCCTGTCTGCATCGTGGTTTCTTCACGTGGAGGGCGCTGAGTGAGGCAAAGAGGTCCTGGGAGAAGGCTTGTGGGGCAGGGCCAGAGGGGGCGGGGCCACGTCACGTAGAAGCTCCTAAGAACATAGGCCAGCCACAGAGCCACCGAGACGGAGGGGAGCCCAGCTGCAGACTCATGCTTGGCAGGGGCCTCTGTGTCCTGCGCCTGGGCTAAGAGGTCTAGCACAGTGAGAGACAGAACAGCTGTGGACTCCTCAGGCCTAGAGTCATGGCCAGAGCTGTGAGAACTTGGCTGCTTTCCCTCCTTCCCTCCCGCTCTCCCTCCCTTCCTTCCTTCTCTCCCTCCCTCCATCCTTCTTTCTTTTCTTTTCTTTCTTTCTTCTTTCTTTCGAGACAGGGTCTCACTTTGTCACCCAGGCTGGAGTACAGTGGTGCAGTCTCGACTCAGTGCAGCCTCTACCTCCTGGGCCCAAGCGATCCCCTTACTTACTTCAGCTTCCCAAGGAGCTGGGACTTCAGGAATGTACCGCCATGCTCGGCTAATGTGGTTTTGGTTTTTAGTAGAGACGGGGGTCTCGCCGTCTTGCCCAGGCTTGTCTCGAACTCCTGGGCTCAAGGGATCCTCCCATTTTAGCCTTCCCAAGTGCAGAGATGATAGGCATGAACTACAGCTCCGGGGAACCTGGTTTCTTTGCTGCACTTACTAGAGCTCTGTTTCATCACTCGCTAAGTGGGTGATGGCAGCACTGCCGTGGGGCACCATGAGGCTGCAGAACATGCTTGTCTGGCAAGTGGGAGAGGGTGGGCGTGTGGTGGGCTTGGTGTGGGATGCTTACTGGCATCACCACCATGACGGACCTTCCCTCTCTCTTCAAGGAGTTTGGCCTAAGATACAACATCCCTCACTTGCCAACTGATGGCAGAGCGGAGGGACCTGTAGTCCCTGACGCACCGTGTGCCTCCGCCCTCTGTCTAGGTCTCTGTCTTGCCAGGCTGGGCTGCAACATTGCTGCCTCCTCTTTGGGCTGCAGGGGTGCCTGGCAGACACACCTATGGCTCCTCTCACCCCACTAGGGCCTAAAGATCCCTTGCGGACCCTCTTCCTGGGCTGCGAGTGTGGGCTCCAGCTCCTCCTGCCGGCTTCCCCCAGCCTCCAGCCCAGCAGCGCCAACTGGGCTCAAGTTTCGCTAAAGAAGTGAACTGGGAATGAGAAGGAGGGTAGGCAGCGCGGCCTGGCCTTGGCATGCAGGGAACAGGCGGGCGGGTGAGGCTCCAAGTAAGAAAGTGTAGACAGGGCGGCCAAAGGAGCTCCCATCAACCCAGCCAGGGCTGTGCAGGCAACAGGGAGCGTCACGGGGCCTGGGCTGACCTGAAGTTCACCATGCCTGTCTTCTCATCCAGCCTCTTTATCAGCTCCCTGACCTGGTACTGGTTCAGAGGGACCTTGTTTTGCTGAGGAGGAGGATAGAACATGTGCAGTTAATAAAACTCTGTTCACCCCCACCCTAGGTACCTCCCCACTGCCTCTCACACATGCACACACACTCCCCAAACAATGCCTCACTCCTCCTGGGACCGCGGATGGTGACTGATCGAGAGCTCAGGGGAAACTGATTCCGCAGCATGGAGGGGCTGGAGAAAGCTCCTCGTCCATGCGCCATTGTTCAGACTCCAAAGGGCCTCCCTTTTCTGGGGGCAATACGGGAGGAGGAGATCAGAGTCAGGTGGAGTGAGTGGCCGGGGGAGGGGACAGGACTCTCCTTTGCAGCCTGTGAAGTTCATTCTCACTCCCTGCCATTGGGTCCTGGCCAGCCTCTTCACCTCTGGCCTGGGCACTGGGCACTGGGCACCGACTGTCTTATCCATCCCTGCCCGGGTCCCCGGGAACTTCTCCTCTGGAGTCCTATTCCTACAGGGTACAGTTCTCTCCTGGGATGCTCCCTTCAGGTATGCATTACAGGGGGCTTTTGGCACCTTTATGACATGTGGAGTGAGAGGAATGTGGGATTTCAGGCAAAATGACAGGCCCAAGGTGGAACTTGGGATTTTGGGATGTGGTCTCCTCCCACTTCCTTTATTATCTGCCCAGTAGTGAAATGCAATGGGGAGAAAGACCTCCAGATAGAACGTGCATCTCTGGGTGGCATCTCGGGTCATCGGTGGCATCAAGCCACAGCACAGGAATGACTTCAGCAGGGGTTGGGGGAGGTCTTGGGCTCCCCTCCGGGCCTGGAGAAATGAGGGGTGTCCCACAGCCAGTCCCAGGAAGTTCTGGGAAGTGCTCACAAGCTCT
>NW_016107369.1:2312719-2313889 GCF_001604975.1 Cebus imitator
TGTTGACCAGGATGGTCTCGATCTCTTGACCTCGTGATCCACCCGCCTCGGCCTCCCAAAGTGCTGGGATTACAGGCTTGAGCCACCACGCCCGGCCCCTTTTGGATCCTTTTTAATTATCCTTTTCTTTCTCTTCCCCCTGCCACCCCCCAGTCCCCACTCTCAGAAGCCCCAGACGAGGTCCTGTTGTATCGATAGCTATTCCTGGCAACGTCCTGCTCACTGAGCATTTCCTCAGGGCTCAGCCCTGGGACCTTTGCTCTTCGCTCCCCACACTTCTCCTTCTGGAGCACATGGCCTCTCACCCTTCCAGAGTGACCTCCGGAGCTACATTTCCAGTCCTCTATCCTCTACAGCTGCTGGACACCCCACGGGCACCTCAATCAACACAGGCAAAGTACATCTTGTCCCCCAATCCTGCACACTGCTGTTGAGTGCTACGGCAGATGCCGTGGGTGAGCCCTCGGCACCCGCTGCTGTTTCTTCACAGCAGTCTTCTCTTCCATGCAGAGGCTGCAAAGCTGAAAGTGACATTCCCCAAGCCCCCTTGCAGCTGGGGCTCAGAATGGGATAGCCTTTGCCAAGCACCTGCCTGAGACGTTAAGTGTGAGGCTTGTGTCTGATTTGAGAGAGGCAGGTGGCGGGCAGCGGCGGTGGCTGCTTCCTGACTGAGCGGGGATCCCGCAATCATGCAGCTTCTTGTTTACAGCAGAAGCAGCATTCTCTTGGCAACCCAGTTGGGGTGTTTTGAGAGTCATTTCTGGAATCTAACAAGAGTCTGTTTATTCAGCTGTCCTGACGTTTCTGTGGTCTCTCTCCTGTAATAAACCCCTGTGTGCTTAACGTAGCTGGAGTAAATTCTGTGGCCAGCAACTAAGAACCTTGCCCAGCTACTTCAGTGGGTGCTGCGCTAAGACCCCACACAGCCCTGCCCTGGAGGAGTTCACAGGGTTGCGATCAAAGGGTGAAGGTGAAGCCGGGCCAGGTGCAGTGGCTCAAGCATATAATCTGCTTTGGGAGCACTTTGGGAGGCTGAGATGGACGGATCGCCTGAGGTCAAGAGATCGAGACCATCCTGGTCAACATGGTGAAACCCCGTCTCTACTAAAAATACAAAACATTAGCTGGGCATGGTGGTGCGTGCCTGTAATCCCAGCTACTCAGGAGGCT
>NW_016107369.1:2315619-2317966 GCF_001604975.1 Cebus imitator
ACCATGTTGGTCAGGCTGGTCTTGAACTCCCGACCTCAGGTGATCCGCCCGCCTTGGCCTCCAAAGTGCTTGGATTACAGGCGTGAGCCACCACGCCTGGCCAAATCTCCGACATTCTTCAAGGCCCTTACCCAATCCCATCTCCGCCAGGAAGTCATCCTTTTCTGGTTGCCAAATCCTACATTGATCTCTTATTTGGATTCTGACTACAATTTCTGCCTCCGTCACTTATTTATTATTTATCATACGACACTTTTTTTTTTTTTTTTTTTGAGACAGAGTCTCACTCTGTTGCCCAGGCTGGAGTGCAGTGGCACAGTTTCAGCTCACTGCAGCCTCCGTCTCCAGGCTTCAAGCGATTCTTGCACCTCAGCCTCCCAAGTAGCTGGGATGATAGGCACCCACCACCACACCCGGCTAATTTTTGTACTTTTAGTAGAGATGGGATTTCATCATGTTGGCCAGGCTGGTCTTGAACTCCTGACCTCAAGTGATCTGTCCACCTCAGCTTCCCAAAGTGCTGGGATTACAGGTGTGAGCCACTGCGCCTGGCCACATGAAACTTTCTATGGTCTGTGGGTCATCCCTGTATGCATCTCATCTTTCCAGCCAGATTGTTGGTCCCCTGAGGGGAGGACTATGCTTGACTCTGAATGTCTTGTTTGGTCTCCAAGATTCATTTTCTGTGCATCTTTAAAACAAGAGGTGGGATCCCCACTTTGCCTCAGATAGCTCCGTTCCTGCTCCCTAGAGCACCCTCTCCCCTTGCAGAAAAGGTGTGCTCTTGGTTCCATCTGAAGTCATCTTACTAATACAAATACTTTGCCTTTAGAATTTTTTACATAACGATTTTCATGTGGGAGCTCTTTTATTTAGTTCTGGAAACTGAGGCACAGAGCAGACCCATCGAGGGCAGAAAGCAGCCAGGGACACCCTGCAAAACACGCACTGGCAGAATGTCATCCCATGCCCGGCCTCCAGATAGCAACCCCTCTTTGGCCAGCAGCAGGCTCCTGGCCCCCACCACAGGGTGAGAGGTCTGCAGTAGAAACACCAGAGCAGGGTCTGGGCACTGGTCTGTGAGGCAATGGGACTAGAAGAGCAGTCGCATCCCTTTCAGCTCTAATATTCTGTGATTTTGTATTTCCGCCGTTAACATATGCCTCCTGTAATTGCCAGAGCTAATCTAAGAAAAGATGAGTCAGGGGCAAGTTACCATTAGAAACAAAGGACTCAAATGTCTCTCTTTGGCTGAAGCTGCCAAATAGCTGTCCTGACCACAGGGATGTCTTGACATTCTTACCAGCTGTTGGAAAGAACAGCTTTACATCTGCCTCCTGTGACTGCCAGAGCTAATCTAAGAAAAGATGAGTTGGGGGCAAGTTACCATTAGAAACAAAGGACTGAAGTGCTGAAGCTGCCAAATAGCTGATCTGACCACAGGGATGTCTTGACATCCTTACCAGCTGTTGGAAAGAAACTGTGTCTATAATAAGCAGGTGCTGGTCGGGCGCGGTGGCTCAAGCCTGTAATCCCAGCACTTTGGGAGGCCGAGGCGGGTGGATCACGAGGTCAAGAGATCGAGACCATCCTGGTCAATATGGTGAAACCCCGTCTCTACTAAAACTACAAAAAAAAATTAGTTGGGCATGGTGGCGCGTGCCTGTAGTCCCAGCTACTCAGGAGGGTGAGGCAGGAGAATTGCTTGAACCCAGGAGGCGGGGGTTGCAGTGAGCTGAGATCGCGCTATTGCACACTCCAGCCTGGGCAATACAGGGAGACTCTGTCTCAAAAAAAAAAAAAAAAGAAACAGTGAAGCCAAGGGCTGCGGGAACACACAGCAAGGGTGTTCACTCTTGACCAGGGAATCCAAGAAGAGTTTCCCTAGGAAGTGACATTTGAGTAGAGACCTGAGAAGAATGGGTAGGAATGAGCGAGACAAAGAGGCAAGAGAAAACGTGTTCTAGGCGGAAGGGCCTGTCCTGCAGGCACACAGGCCTGCAGTGAAGAGAGAGCTGAGGCAAAGGGGGTCGGGGAGCAATCCAGCGGGGCTGAAGCTGGAGAGGCAGGAAGGGCCAGAGGGCAGGCACCTTCCCTCTCTGCATTTCCCTGCCTCTGGCAATCTTTCTATTAGTTCCTTGGGCTGGAAATCTTGGGTTATCTTTGGGTTTTTCTCATCATCACAGGCCTTTCTATCCCAACACACACACACACCCACATGCATGCGACACACACCCACATGTACTCAACCATTCGCCAAGTCCTGGAGATGTTTCCATAATGACACTCTTACATGTGCCCTTCAATTCCATTACTGTTCTCAGCCAAGCCATCATTCCACATCTAG
>NW_016107369.1:2318024-2321647 GCF_001604975.1 Cebus imitator
GAGGCGGAGGTTGCGGTGAGCCGAGATCGTGCCATTGCACTCCAGCCTGGGTAACATGAGTGAAACTCCGTCTCAAAAAAAAAAAAAAAAGCAGGTGCTTATTATTATTATTATCATTTTTGAGACAGAGTTTCAGTCTTGTTGCCCAGGCTGGAGTGCAATGGCTTGATCTCGGCTCAGTGCAACCTTCGCCTCCTGGGTTCAAGCAATTCTCCTGCCTCAGCCTCCCAAGTAGCTGGGATTATAGGCATGCATCATCACACCCAGCTAATTTTGTATTTTTAGTAGAGATGGGTTTCTCCATGTCGGTTAGGCTGTTCTTGAACTCCCGACCTCAGGTGATCTGCCCGCCTCAGCCTCCCAAAGTGCTGGGATTACAGGTGTGAGTCACCGTACCTGGCCAAGCAGGTGCTTATTCTAGACCAGGCATTCTTCTAAGCACTTCATGCATTTTACATAATTTGATCTTCCAGGCAACCCTACTGAGGTGGCTACTGTTGTGCCCATTCTGCAGGTGAAAAGAAGTGACCCAGAGAGCTTCAGTGACTTGCCCTTGGTTATACGTTAGCAGGTGGAGGAACCTGGGTGGGAGAATCCATCCTGTCCACCCACCCCCTTCAGCTAGATCTCAGCTCTTCCCTTTCTCTGGGGATCAGGAAGCACTGCTGAGGGATCCAGTAGCCACAGAGAATTCTGCAGTCCAAGGCACGGAGACATTCCTTATCAGAGAGGGTTGTACAGACACTGTTGGGGAGGGAAAGTCTGGAAGCTGATTTGGAGTCAAAGGCCAGCTTTCTCCAGGGCTCCCCAGAGGCCCTGAGAGGAAGGCAGGAGCTCACCTGGATCAGTTTCATGGGGTTTGTCAACAAGGAGATGGTGTTCTTGGCAGAGGGGCCTTGTACTCCCTTGAACACCACGTCCAGCTGCGGGTGAACAGCGTACACTCCGTCCAACGTTTTCATGAACTGCTCCGACACCAGCACGTTCTGTGGCAGGGAGAGAGGGGACCCATGATGACGAAGACACTGCTATTGTGCCTGCCCAACCAGTGCACCCTCCCTCTTCCACCCAAGCTAAAGTCAGGAAGTTTTGTCTTTTCCAGTTTGTTCTCAGTGCTGCTTCTGGACTGGGATAGTTTGGGTGTTTTAGAGCTTGTGAATTGACTTGTAAGTTTCCTGTGTAATTTTGATGGGATGTTTTTGTTGAGTACTGGTGGCTTGTCACCTGCTGCCAGCTCAGCTCTGCTCTCAGATGGCATCTGCATATGACAGATGAGATACAGCTATGGAATGGCAAGATGGTCCTTAAACAAAAGTCCTGAAGTGTCCATGTCTGCATGAGTGTTGGTCTTCAGAGAAACTGCCTGGAAGAAGATCTCTGATTTCATTAAGTGACCCGGAACGAACTGGAAACTTGCCCTTCTGGAAGTGCGCTCAGAGCTGGTTCGTAGGACATGGGAGAAAATGTGTCCTGTGAAATAGGGTTTCATGAAACCTGGGCTCCCCCAGTTTGGTCAACCTGCTTTATTCCTCAGACGTGGAGTACATTTTTTGCCCTTCCAAGGAATTAAACACCTGCTTAAGGGAAGAAGGCTTTGTAGCTATTCTAGAGAAAGTTCTAGGTGCATCTACAAAAGAGGAATTTCTATACTGTTCAGAGTTATGGTGGTATTGTTGACAAAAGGGAAGGAGAAGGCTAATTAAGGCCAAGCAAAATGGCTCACACCTGCAATCCAGCATTTTGGGAGGCTGAGCGGGGGCGATCACTTGAGGTCAGGAATTCAAGACTAGCCTGGCCAACATGGTGAAACCCCGTCTCTACTAAAAATACAAAATAAGTAGCCAGGTTTGGTGGTGGGCACCTGCAATCCCAGCTACTCGGAAGACCGAGGCAGGAGAATCATTTGAACCCGGGAGGCAGAGGTTGCAGTGAGCCGAGATTATGCCACTGCACTCCAGCCTGGGTGACAGAGTGAGTCTCCGTCTCAAAAAAACAAACAAACAAACAAAAAAGGCTAATTCAGACCTATTTGTTCTGGTAGGTTTGTTAAGTGCCAATGTAGTCACAGCTTACAGGTTCATGGGCCATCCCATAAACCTACATAGCATCATTTCTTATGTTCTCAAACACACCAAGGCAGTGCCTGGTTCCATGCTTTCCAACCTTTATTGCCAGGGAGAGGAAAATACAAATGCCAACAAAATCTGAATCTGCAGTAGAGACTCAGGGTGGTGAAGGCAGCATCCTGGCGTGCAGATTCAGAACTGGAGCATGAGGATGGGGAAAGGGTGGAAGGCCCAGGAGTATCAGGGGGGACGGGTGAAAGAACAAAATGAAAGGAAAATCAGCTATGTGTGACAATGTCTCCAAATGTGTAGCAAGTAGAAACCCACATTGTATTAATTATTCAGTTCTAAGGAATTTGGGTTTAAATATTCAAAATGCCATCATTGGAGGCTGAATGTGGTGGCTCACACCTGTCATCCCAGCACTTTGGGAGGCTGAGGCGGCCGGATCACTTGAGGTCGGGATTTCGAGACCAGTCTGGCCAACATGGTGAAATACTGTCTCTACTAAAAATATAAAAAATTAACCCGGCATGGCATATGCCTATAGCCCCAGCTACTTGGGAGGCTGAAGCACAAGAATTGCTTGAATCCAGGAGGCAGAGGTGAGCCGAGATTGTGCCACTGTACTCCAGCCTGGGCAACAGAGTGAGACTCTCTGTTTTAGTTTCCTTTTTTGTAAAATGGGAAAATGAGGACAAGTACTTGTTATGGGTTGATTCTGGCCCCCTTCCAAAAATAGATGTTGAAGTTCTAACCCCCAGGACCCATGAATGTGAATGTTTGGAAATAGGGTCTTTGCAGATGGTCAAGTTCAAGTGAGGTAATTAGGGTGGGTGCTAATCTAATATGACTGTGTTCTTATATAAAGGGGACAGGGAGAATGCCTTGGGAGGCAGAAGGCAGAGATGGGAGTGATGCTTCTACAAGCTAAGGAACACCAAATCATGCCAGCCCCATCCATACTTATGGGATTTAGGAAAAGCTATAGGGGGAGAATCAAGACAAGAGAAGGCTGAGATGGGAGGAGAGGCTGGCCCAGAGCACAGCTTCTCCAGTTCATCGAATCACAGAAGCCAGGGGAGAGGTCAGCAACAGATTCTCCCTCACAGCCCTAAGAAGGAATCAGTCCTGCTGACACTTTACACTTGGACTTCCAGCCTCCAGAACTCTGAGACAGTACATGTCTGTTGTCTAAGCCTTCCAGTTTGTGGTACTTCACAGCAGCCCTAGGAAATTAATATATTACTCTACCTACCTTCTAGAGTAGAATAAAAATGAGCTGGTGGCTGGGCGCGGTGGCTCACGCCAGTAATCCCAGCACTTTGGGAGGCTGAGGTGGGAGGATCATGAGGTTAAGAGATCGAGACCATCCTGGCCAACATGGTGAAACTCTGTCTCTTCTGAAAATACAAAAATTAGCTGGACGTCGTGGCATGCGCCTGTAGTCCCAGCTACTTGGGAGGCTGAGGCAGAAGAATCACTTGAATCTGAGAGGTGGAGGTTGAAGTGAACTGAGATTGTGCCACCGCACTCCAACCTGGGTGACAGAGTGAG
>NW_016107369.1:2321692-2328236 GCF_001604975.1 Cebus imitator
AAAAAAAAAAAAAAAAAAAAAAAAAAGAGCTGGCATATATAAAATCACTTTGGGAAAAAAACGAGTATAAAATGGTAGATAAGTAAAGTATAGGCTATTATCAGATGCCACCTGTCTACTGATTCAGGCAAGAGTTTCCGGCAGGATCTGAAGTCACCTCCTGGGGCTTTCCTCCTTTATCAAGAAATTTTCACCTGCAAATAACTGCTCTGAGTATAACAGGCCAACTCATGAAATGAAAATAAATTTAGTATGTGTTTTAATATCCAGATTCTACAACTTTTGTGATTCTGGAACCATTCTGGGACCCAGGGCCATTCATTCGCAAAGCTGATGTTAAAGAATTCTGGAGTCCTCCGGCTTTTCCTTTTGGCATTTTCTTCTCTCTACTCTCAGGTGTTCATGGCCTGGGTTTCCAGCATCTGGTAAATTATTTCTCACTATGATGTTACTGACTAAATAGTTACTCTTCCTAAAAGGATCCCTGGAGAGAGCACAGTTGTAACAAAAGAAGTGACTCTTTCATGGAGCACTTGTGTGAGGGCCTGTGAGGGATACGGCTGTTGGCTCCGGCCAACAGAGAGTATAAAGTGCACAGGGTCACTGGCATGCACGCAGATGTAAGCAACTACCATTTGATCACTTACAGAAATATCAAGCACTTCCATCCTGGATTTGGGGTTCCTCTTGATAGACAGGATAAGTGAAAGAGCCCCATCCACACTTATGGGATTCAGGAAAAGCTATAGAGGGAGAATCAAGACAAGAGGAGGCTGAGATGGGAGGAGAGGCTGGCCCAGAGCACAGCTTCTCCAGCTCATCAAATCACAACCTCCGTCTCACACTTAAGACTTCTCTGTATTTATCTCCTTGTCCACCTGTTTGTTTATCCGTCTGCCTATCTCACTGCTCATCCATCCATTCACCCATCTATCTATCCATCCGATCCACTTGTCCATCTGCTGATCCATCCACCTGTCATCCATCCATCCATTCATCCATCCATCTACCCACCATTTATCCATCCCACTGCTTTCCCATCCATCTATCCATCCATCTGCCATCTGTTCATCTCACTGCTCATCCATCCAACCATCTATCCATCCATTCACCCACCTGTCTATTCATCCATCTCACTGCTTATCCATCCATCTATCCATCTGTCCATCCATCCATCCACCAACTTATCCATCTCACTGCTCTCCCCTCCATGAATACATCCACCCACCCACCCACCCATCTGTCCATGTCATTGCTCATCCACCCAACATCTGTCTATTCATCCACCTGTCCATCTACTCATCCATCCACCTCTCATCCATCCACCCACACATCTGTCCATCTAACTGCTCATTCATTCAACAATCTATCCATCCATTCATCTACCTGTCCATCCACTCATCCATTCACCTGTCATCCATCCATCCATCCATCCATCTGTTAATCACTGCTCATCCATCCAGCCAGCACATATTAATTAGAGGCTTGCATATGCCAGCCTCTGGACTAAGCACTGAGGGATGCATAGGCAGACATGGCAAGGTTTCTGTCCTCAGGTAGCTTAACACTCTAACTGGGGGAGACAGGCAAACAAGCCAATAGCATCAGAAGTGTGTTGACAACAGAGACAGAGGTACACATGGGTACTGCAGGAGCAAGGAAAGGAGCATGCAGCATAGAGGAGGGGACCATGGAGCTAAGCCTTGCAGGACTAATGAGGATTAGTGAGGTCTGAGGAAGGGGAGCAAAACCAGAGGAGGAAATAAGATTCAAAGAAGAAAAGAGTAGGCAAGTACAAAGGCATAGGAGTGTGAAACAGCATGAGATGTTGGCGAGCAGAAGCAGAGAGAATGAGGCCACAGAGCTGGGATGGGCCACATCATGGAGAGCCTTATAGGCATGGAGAAGGAACAAGGACTTTATCCCAGGAGTGCTAGGAGCTGCTGAAGCATGGGTAGAAGTTAACGGAAGGGCCTCTGGGGCCTGGTGGCTCTGCTTACCAGCTGCCTGGCCTTGCATTAATTCCCTGAGCACTTTGTACTTAACACCTGTGGCTGCTCCGAGGACTTACCATATTAACTCAGGCAAAGCATTGAAATGAGTGCCCGGTAGGCAGTATGCAGTCAATGAACAATAGTTCTTATTATTGAAGGCTTTCAGCTAAGTGTCTTCATCATGAGACAGTCAAAACTCTTACTGAGCAACTAGAATGTGTTAGCTGTTTCCCAGGCTCTGATGTAGTCCTTTGAGAAAATGCAGACTGGAGCCCTGACGTCATGGAGCTCAGCATCTAGAATCCTTTGCTGGACTCACTTCCCAATGGGAATTCCTCATTTTTCCAAGCTTAGGGGAAGGGGCACCAGGGTTGGATGTGGAGACCCCTAGATAATTCCTGTAACAGGCCTGTCTTGGTGGCTCACGCCTGTAATCCAAGCACTTTGGAGGCCAAGGTGGGAGGATCACCTGAGGTCGGGAGTTTGAGACCAGCCTGACCAACATGGTGAAACTCTGTCTTTATTAAAAATAAAATAAAATTAAAAAAATATAAAATAAAAGATAATTCCTTTAACAAAGTTGATGTGGTCTCCATGGTGGCCAAACTAAGAGTTTTGTCTTAAATTCTTTTTTTTTTACTTCTAAAACATTTTAGAAAACTGAAATGTATTCATTATATATGGTCATTGTGGAAAAATGAGAAAAGTGGTAAAAAATGGTTTGAACCATGTTTAACCACAAAACAGTGAAGACCTCATTGCCATTTTGCTGAGGTGACTGCTTAGTCTTTTAAAATTCAGGTTCTCAGACTGTCCCTGGCTTCCTCAGCCACCGGGGCTGAGCCACCCACGGCCTGGGTCAGTCTCTGTCTGGGTGGGTCCCGCTCCACCCCAGCTGGGACTCCCAGATCTCCTGGTCCCTGGACGGCCAGTCTGTTTGGTCTGTTGTCACTGTGCTCCTTCTGCCTGTCGGAATCTGGCTTCCTCCTGTCTCTTTAGCAGCTGCTCATGTTGTCCTCTCAGAGGGCAGCCCCTTCCTCACTGGCTCCTCACTGCTTTCCTTCTTCAAGGGTCTTGCCTCACATCTGTGGTCCCTCCAACCACCCTTACCTCCTGTGGGAGTCTGAGTTGCCATGGAAAACCAGGTAGAGTGGGCTTCCCTCTGCCTCTTGCTACTTGTGTGGCTCAAGCAAGTCACACAGCCTCAGTTTTCTCATCTGACAAGTGGGGCTAACAGAGCCTGCACTACCAGGTTAGGCTGTGAGTAATGAGAGCGGGCTCTTGGCAGGAGCCCCAGAAAGGGGGGCGATTCATATAAGTCCTCATCTTTCATCTGTTTTCCAGCTGCTCAATAGCATCTATGTTATAAATTAGCATCTATAAGTAAATTAATTTAAAATGAAATATGTATTCATTAATTCATTCATTTAATGAATATTCACTGGGCTACTACATGCTCAACACTATGCTAGGTATGAGGGACTACATATGAGGGGTTTAATGATGGGCAAAACCAAACACAGTATTTTTTATTTTTTATGAGGTAGAGTCTTGCTCTGCTGCCCAGGCTGGAGTGCAATGGTGCGGTCTCGGCTCACTGCAACCTCTGCCTTCCGGGTTCAAGTGATTCTCCTGCCTCAGCCTCCCAAGTAGCTGGGATTATAAGCATGTACCACCATGCCTGGCTAATTTTGTATTTTTAGTAGAGATGGGGTTTCACCATGTTGGCCAGGCTGGTCTTGAACTCCTGACCTCAAGCGATCCACCCACCTTGGCCTCCCAAAGTGCTGGGATTACAGGTGTTAGACACTGCACCCGGCCTAAACACAGTCTTCGTTCTGATGAAGCTTTCACATTCAAGGGGATGATAGGCAAGCAAAGAGCCCTCAAATACATGGAATGAGAAAGGGCAGCAAATTCCATGGGAAGTAGGGAGCAGGGCTCTGAGAGCAGTTCCCCTAGATGGAGGATTCCAGAAGCAAGCAAGTGGAGGGGGAGTGGCCAAGCCCGTGGTAGGAGGAAAGGAGCGGAGAGAAGACCTGGGGGCCTTGGGTGCAGAGCAAGGGAGAGCACGGGGTGGACTGAGGCTGGGGGGCACTTGGAGCTCAGCAAACGGGGTCTGAGCAACACAAACCCATGGGTGGGTCTAAGCCAAAAGAGAGAAGACTGAAGGGCTGGGGAAGGGAAATGCACATCAGATTTGTGTTCAAAAATATGCTCTGAGGGCTAGGCACAGTGGTTCATGCCTGTAATCCCAGCAGTCTGGGAGGCTGATGTGGGAGGATGGTTTGAACCTGGGAGGAGTTTGCAGTGAGCCGAGATTGCACCACTGCATTCCAGCCTGGGTGACAGAGCCAGACCCTGTTTCAAAAATAAAAAAAGCACACTCTGGTGGCAATGTTGTGAAGATTCTGAAGGAGACCCAGATGGGAGGAAGGAAGACCAGTTAGGAAGACCTGCAGGGCACCAGGGGGCACTGAGGGTGACACTGGCTTTAGAGCAGAGAATGGTCGCTGAGCTTACAGCCGAGAGATGGTAAAAAATACATACATATATGAAGTACAGATGTTCCAAATGATTCTCTCCAGTACTATGCAGCTCCCACCTCACCCCAACACACACACACACACACACACACTTACACACACAAAACAGCCCCTTTCCAGCAGAAGACTACCTTCAGAACTTTGAGGCTTTCATTGGACTCCAGTCCTTTGCTGATTTTGGAGGCCCCTTCGTTGCTGATGTCATTGCTGCTGACATCCAGGTAGACCAGGCAGCTGTTGAGTCGGAGGACCTCCCCTAGGGCCAGGGCCCCCTCATTCCCGAGGCCATTCATGGAGAGGTCCAGTTTTGTCAGGGTCACATTACCCTCCAGGGAGAGGGGAGAAGCAGCAGCATCAAGGTTGTCGTAACTCATCCAACCAAAAGGGCCCCGATTTCTACCCACTGCTGGCATCCTGACTGGGTGTTCAGTGGTCCCCAGGAGTGACAGATCTGCCAGATTGTTCCAGAGCTCACAGCAGGGCTCAGTTTCGAGTATTCATGAGACTCCCTCCCTTTGGCTTCTTGTCATTCACTACCCATTAATTAAACTGCCCTCTTGAAGTGTCTCCAAAGATGCCACCCTGGCCTCAGCAGATATGATTATACTAAAGAATAACGTGCAGGCCGGGCACGATGTCTCACACCTGGAATCTCAGCACTTTGGGAGGCCAAGGCAGGCGGATCACAAGGTCAGGAGTTCGAGACCAGCCTGGCCAATATGGTGAAATCCTGTCTCTACTAAAAATGCAAAAATTAGCCAAGCGTGGTGGCGGGCACCTGTAGTCCCAGCTACTTGGGAGGCTGAGGCAGGAGAATCCCTTGAACCCAGGAGGCAGAGGTTATAGTGAGCTGAGATTGTGCCACTGCACTCTAGCCTGGGCCACAGAGTGAGACTCTTGTCTCGGAAAAAAAGAATAATGTGCATCCAGGGATTGTGGGAGGGAGACCAATAACTTGAAAAGCATTTGATGAGATCTCAGTATACCCTCATTGTTGGTGATCATGAGGAAGAGGCTGAGGATGGCAGGAGGGAGGTCCTGGCTAGCCTCAGTCGGGCTCCACACACCATTCCTGGAGAGTGCCTTACCCGGAGACCATTGCACAAGGCTACAGTTCCTCGTGTGTGAAAGTGATTCCAGCTCAGATCCAGTGACGTGAGCCCCACATTGTTGGCTGAAACAGGGAGGAAATTGGTTTAGTGTCTCCCACAGCCCAAAAAACCGATTCTCGGAGTTAACAGATGTCCATGACATTGGGGATAAAGACCACTCAGTGGTCATGCAAGGTAAAATTCTCAGATAATACTTTTTTTAGTTATTCATTTAAACACAAAATTGTAAGACAATTCCCAGAGCTGGCAAAGATGTGGTGAAATAATCCTCCTTGCATAGTTTAGGTGGGAAGGAAATTGCTATAGTCTATTTGGCAGATATTAGCTGATCACAGATATTTTCCCATTAAAAGGTGGTCACCCTGTCATCACCTCTGACACTCTCTCTACCTAAGATGACAGCACAGAATATGGGAAAAGCAATGTGCTTGTAGAGGTTTACCATGGCATCATTTATAAAAGTAAGAATTATTTGGCCGGGCATGGTGGCTCACACCTGTAATCCCAGCACTTTGGGAAGCTGAGGCAGGTGGATCACCTGAGGTCAGGAGTTTGAGACCAGCCTGGTCAATATGGTGGAACCCCGTCTTTACTAAAAATACAAAAATTAGCTGAGCGTGGTGGCACATGCCTAGAGTCCCAGCTACTCGGGAAGCTGAGGCAGGAGAATTGTTTGAACCCAGGAGGCGTAGGTTGCAGTGAGCCAAGATGGCACCACCAAACTCTAGCCTGGGTGACAGAGCTAGTCTCCATCTCAAAATTAAATAAATAGGCCGGGCGTGGTAACTCACGCCTGTAATCCCAGCACTCTGGGAGGCCAAGGGGGGTGGATCACAAGGTCAAGAAATTGAGACCATCCTGCCCAACATGGTGAAACCCTGTCTCTACTAAA
>NW_016107369.1:2329471-2331534 GCF_001604975.1 Cebus imitator
AGCCTCCCAAGTAGCTGGGACTACAGGCGCACACCACCACACCCAGCTAATTTTTGTATTTTTAGTAGAGACGGGGTTTCACCATGTTGGCCAGGATGGTCTTGATCTCTTGACCTTGTGATCTGCCTGCCTTGGCCTCCCAAAGTGCTGGGATTACAGGCTTGAGCCACTGCACCCGGCTCTCTTGCCTTTGTTACCCGCTCCCTTCTCTCTTTCACTCTCTTCTTAATCTGGATTTCCTCTTCTCTGCCAGTTCTCTCATTTAAGCTACACCCTGCACACCTGCGTCACTCCAATGGCCACACAATTTAGATGATAATTCTGATCTCACCACTTACTACCCGCGTAACAACTGGCAGGTTACTTATCCTTCCTTTATATCTGTTTCCTTATCTGTACGATGGAGATATAAACCTATATAGAGTGTTTTTTAATGAGGTTTGATGTAAAATGCCCAACATGATGCCTGTTGCATAGCAATCACTTCAAATAATAAGTTTTTTTGGTTTTGTTTTGTTTTGAGACAGAATATCAGTCTTGTCACCCAGGCTGGAGTGCAATGGCGCGATCTTTGCTCCCTGCAACCTCCGTCTCCCAGGTTCAAGCGATCTCCTGCCTCAGCCTCCCGAGTAGCTTGAAATTATTGGCCCAAGCCACCATGCCAAGCTAATTTTTTGTATTTTTAGTAGAGATAGGGTTTCACCATATGGCCAGACTGGTCTTGAACTCCTGACCTCAGGTGATTCACTCACCTTGGCCTCCCAAAGTGTTGTGATTACAGGCGTGAGCTACTATGCCTGGCAATAATAAGTGTTTTTAAAAGCTGCATTTGCAGTATGTTTATAACCATTTTGAAAGAGCACAGGCCAGGTGTGGTGACTTAAGTCTATAATCCCAGCACTTTGGGAGGCCAGGGAGGGCAGATCACTTGACGTCAGGAGTTCAAGACTAGCCTGGCCAACATGGTGAAAACCATCTCTACCAAAAATACAAAACTTAGCCTCGCATGGTGGTGGGCTCCTGTAATCCCAGCTACTTGGGAGGCTGAGGCACAAGAATTTCTTGAACCCGGGAGGTGGAGGCTGCAGTGAGCCAAGATCTTGCCACTGCACTCCAGCCTGGGCAACAGAGTGAGACTCTGTCTCAAAAACAAAACAAAAAAGAGAGCACAGTCTACCTCATGTTAAATTTATGACCTCGGTTTTCAGGCAGAGACTCAAACTGCCCCACATGGAAAGGCGCTTCCTTTACATGTTGCTCCTCCCCGACACACGGTATTTTACACCTTCTGCCCTCCCATCAGCCCTAGTGGTCTGAACTGCACTTTCAGCCGAAGATCTTGCCTCCTACTTCACTGAGAAAATAGCAGCAATGAGAGCCTTCAAACACCATCATGAAATCTACCCACTTACCTGCACCTGTATCCACCCTTTCCTCATTTGTCTTTCAACGAATAAACTGTCTGTCCCTCCTGCTCTCTAAGGCGAGCTCTGCACCTTTGTTCTGGACTTCACAGCCTGCAGTCTTCTCATAGACTTTGCTCCTGTAATTACCTCCCCCTTTTTCTGTAGCATCAGTTTCTTCTGTTTTTCCTTTCAGCATTTTCCATCCTTAAAAACCTGGGGCGGGGCGCGGTGGCTCACACCTGTAATCCCAGCACTTTGGAAGGCCGAGGCGGGCGGATCATGATGTCAAGAGATGGAGACCATCCTGGCCAACATGGAGAAACCCCATCTCTACTAAAAATTCAAAAATTAGCTGGACGTGGTGGTGAGCGCCTGTAACCCCAGCTATTCAGGAGGCTGAGACAGGAGAATCACTTGAACTGGGGAGGCAGAGGTTGCATTGAGCTGACAGCCACTGCGTTTCAGCCTGGGCAACAGAGCTAGACTGTCTCAAAAAACAAAGAAAAAACACCCTCTCTGGACTGCCTGTCTCCCTTGACTCCTGCCCCTTCTTTCTGTTCCAGCCTTCCCAGAGGAACTTCTGCAGTTGCCTATAGTGTTCTTTTAGCTTTGCATTCTATTATATAGGCATGTGCCACCATGCCCAGCTAATTTTTG
>NW_016107369.1:2332814-2365979 GCF_001604975.1 Cebus imitator
AAAAAAAAAAAAAAAAAGCACCTTCGAGGCCACTAACTCTTTCCATGCTGCCAATTGCCATGGCCACTATTTTATCCTCGTCTTATTTGACCTCTCAGCAGCATTTGATGCAACTGCCAACCTTCTTCCTGAACCATTCCCTTCCTGGGCTCCTTGCCACCTTGCTTTTCTGGTTTTCCTCCTGTTTGACCACTCCTTCTCTGGCTCCTCTTCCTCCTCTGTGAAGCCTTAAAGTGTTGGCATGACTCAAAGGTCAGTTCCATGGTCACCTACTCAACTCTGTGTACACTCCTTGCCTAGATAACCTCATCTTGCCTCATGGTTTTAAATACGTCTATATACCTATGACCCCCAAATGTGTATCTTCAGCCCTGATCTCTTCACCAAGCTCTAAACTCATACAGCAAACCATCTGCCTGACTTCTCTATGTAGGCATCAAATGGCCATTGCAGATATTACGTGGCTGAAATGGAAAACTGGCCTCCTCTCTCCTGCCCCTGCTGCTCCCTGAGTTTTCTCCATTCTTATAAACAACACCATCATCCAACCAATGGCTGAAGCAAAAAGACCATGAGTCTCTCTCTCTCTCCTCTTTCCCCCATTCTCCACATCAACAAGTCCTTTTGGCTTTACCCCCAAAGTATATTCTGAATTCATCCACTCTTCTCTATCCTACCTCCTCCCTGAGCTCAAGCTAGTTTCCCGTCTTGCCTAGACTCCGGCGACAACTTCCTTTTTTCTACTCATTTGCTCGGGGATGACCATTTAGGTTGTTACTTTTTTTTTCTCTCTTATGATAATGCTGTAATAACCTCCTCACACATCTCTGTGTATGTATGAGAGCTTCTCTGAGACAACTCCCCTTGACGGGAAGGAATTTCTGCATCATAGAATACACACATATTCCAATTTACCAAGGACTGTCAATTTGTTCTCAAAAGTGCCTGGCAGCTTGGAATTATTCTTATTTCACTCTATTGTCCACAGCCTTTGACATTCACTGGCTTTAAACTTTCACAGCTTTAGTAGATGACAAGGAGAACCTTTCATTTCTCTAATTAGTGGAGAGACGTGAGCACTGCTTTCTTCTTTTGCTATGCATGAGCCCTAACGATTGCTCTATTGAGGCTACTTATCATTGTCTAATTGAGCCAAGGCTCTTTTATCAACATTCTGAATACTGATGTTTTACTCTACAAATGCTGCAAATATCTACTCCCTGTCTGTTGATTGTTTTTTAGGGTTGTTCACAGTTGTGTGGCTTTTTATCATATGCATGTTTCAAATGTATTGTTGTCAAGTACAGGAATTTTTAAAACTTTTAGATTCAGGCGTCCATGTGCTGGTTTGTTGTATAAGTAAGTTGCATGTCGCAGGGGTTTGGTGTACTGAGGATTTCATCACCCAGGTAATAAGCATAGTACCCAAAAGGTACTTTTCAATTGCTTTTGGATTGTTTGTGCTTACTGGGCCATACTTAACAGTCCTTAGCCTTCCTGAGATCAGCAAGTTGTTAGTTGTTTCACTCTGTGTTCTTCTAATCATCATAAAATTTTACTTCCCATGACCAGGTGTTTGCTGCTACTCCTTCTCTCTTCCTCCTCCTCCTCCTCTTCTTCTTTTTTTCTTTTTTGAGATGGAGTCTCTCTCTGTTGCCAGGCTGGAGTGCAGTGGTGCGATCTCGGCTCACTGCAACCTCCGCCTCCCAGGTTCAAGCGATACTTCTGCCTCAGCCTCCAGAGTAGCTGGGACTACAGGTATGCACCACCGCACCAAACCAAGTTTTTTTTTTGTATTCTTAGTAGAGATGGGGTTTCACCATGTTGGCCAGGATGGTCTTGATCTCTTGACCTTGCAATCCACCTGCAAGGGCTGGGATTACAGGTGTGAGCCACCGTGCCTGGCCCTCTTCTTCATCTGAGACAGAGTCTCTCTCTGTTGTGGAGTGTAGGGACAAGATCATGTTTCACTGCAGCCTCAACTTCCTTTTTTTTTTTGAGACGGAATCTCTCTCTGTTGCCAGGCTAGAGTGCAGTGGTGTGATCTCAGCTCACTGCAACCTCCGTTTCCCAGGTTCAAGTGATCCTCCTGCCTCAGCCCCCTGAGTAGCTGGAACTACAGGTGCCCATCACCACACCTGGCTAATTGTTTGATATTTTATAGAGACAGGGGTCTCCCTATGTTGCTCAGGTTGGTCTTGAACTCCTGGTCTCAAGTGATCCTCCTGCCTTAGGTTCCCAAAGTTCTGGCATTACCGGTATGAGCCACTGCACCCAGCTGATTCTGAATGTATTCTGGACATGGTTTACATCACTTTTATACTCACAATATTGAAAAATAATGTTAAAAAGGGAGATTCAGCTCTGCCAAGCAGTAATCCTCCCCCATCCCTCCCAATTGCTGTCCCTTCCCTCCAGGGAGACTTACCCAGCATCTGTCCCAGGTGCTCCCCTCCTACATCAGAGAATTGATTGTGGCTGAGATCCAGCTTCTTAATTCGGTAATTGCTCTACAGAAACAAACAGGGGAAAGAGAAGGATTTTTTGTCTTCTGATTGCAAATATCTTACTTATTGGAGGACAGTATGATGGGGGCGCCAATGTACAGAAAATTAGGTGAAGACAATGTCTTAGGCATTTTTCGTTTGGCTGTTGATGTTTGCTGGGAGAACTTAGTGCCATATAAACAACTCTACTGTTTGCTGTGGCTTTTCCTGGGGTTGGCAGGGTCTAAACACTCCCTTGTCCCTAACATGTGCAAGTAGCCTCACGTCACTGTGCCCATAGCAGCCCCAGGTTGCCCAGATCTCCCAGGGACATCACCCACGTGGCTTGGCTGCACTCCCTGCCTCTTACCGACAGGACTTGGCAGAGCAGTGCTGCAGATTCTTCTTCGAAGTCATTTCCTGTAGTGAGGGTGGTGTGTCAGCAGTGCACTGCTAGACCATGACTCCCCTCCTCTCCCACCCCCTGCCCCTCCCAGTCCACTTCCGTTTAGAACAATCAGACATGGAAAAGGTGGCAGGGGCCAGACGCAATGGCTCATGCCTGTGATCACAGCACTTTGGGAGGCCGAGGTGGGAGGATCGCTTGAGCCCAGGAGTTTACAACCAGCCTGGGCAACATAGGGAGCGCCTGTCTCTACAGAGCTGATTGTAAGATAATTATTTGTGAAATTTGATAAAATACAGATTCCCAGATTTCTCCTGCTAAAGAGTCTGATTTCAGCAGGCTGGGATAGGACTGGGGGATTTGTATTTTTACAAAGAGCTTTCTGTACTATGTTAACACATTATGTTAGGGGTCTTAGCCAATACAACCAGAAAAATAACTAGGAGCTATAAATATCGGAAAAGAAGAGATAAAACTTTCATTATTTGCAGATATGATCACCTATCTAAATAATTCTATAAAACTAACAAAATGTTAGAACTCATAAGATAATTTAATAAGGTAAGTGGATACAGAATCAATGGACAAAAATTAATAGCTTTCAGACATATCAGTAATAACCCATTAGAAAATATGATAGAAAAACATTCTGTTCACATAAGATAAAATAATGGAAGACCTAGAAATAAACCTAATATGAATAATGCAAGGCTTATAATAGAAGAAAATAAGACTTTACTCAAGAACATAAAAAGGCCTGGAGGAATAGAGATAAACCATGTTCATAAATGAGGAGACTCAATATTGTGACTATGTCGGTTCTTTCATAAATTAACCTAGAATAGTAAATGGAAAACCCCAACCAAAACCCCAACAGCTGTTTTATCTTTTTTTCTTTTTCTTAAATAGAACTTGAAAGAATGATTCTAAAGTTCACCTGGGGGAGAAACTGTACAAGCATAGCCACGATTACTAACAACACTAATAGCCAAAATTGCAGAATCACTTTGCAAAAAAAGATTCAAGATTACTTTGGAAAAAAAGGGGTAGTCTTTGCCCATTCACATACAAAACATACTTATTGGCTGGGCGCAGTGGCTCATGCCTGTAATCCCAGCACTTTGGGAGGCCGAGGCAGGTGGATCACTTGAGGTCAGGAGGTCAAGACCAGCCTGGCTAACATGATGAAACCCTGTTTCTACTAAAAATACAAAAATTAGCTGGGCATGGCAGTGGGCACCTGCAATCCCAGCTATTTGGGAAGCTAAGGCAGGAGAATCGCTTGAATCCAGGAGGCAGAGATTGTAATGAGCTGAGATGGTGGCGCTGCATTCCAGGCTGGGCAACAGAGGGAGATTCCGTCTCAAAAACAAACAAACAAACAAAAATATTTATTATAAGATTTTATAACATATATTAACTTGTACATAATCAGTTTTTGTATTAGTCACAACATCTTATGTAGTAATAATAATTTTAATATTGTAAACAAATATTAAAACAATGCAATATTGACATAGAAATATATAAATAGATTAATGAAAGAGAATCTGGAAGGAAACCTATATTTATAATGGGAGTTTAATACATGATAAAGATGACATTTCAAATTAGTCAGAAAAGGATGAATTATTCCATTGATGATGCTGAAGCACCTGGCTATCAGTTTTGGAAATAAAACATTTGATGTCTACCTCATGCCAGGTACAAAAAAGTATTAGATATATTAGAGACCTAAGAGTTAAAAAAAAATGGAAGAAAATAAAGGAAAATATTTTGACCTAACTTTTTTTTTCTTTTTCTTTTTTACAGATGGGGTCTCACTGTGTTGCCCAGGGGGCCAGTCCTGGGCTCAAGCAATTTTCCCACCCAGCCTCCTGAGTAGATGGGACTATCAGTGCATGCCGCCCTTCCTGGTTCAGGAAAATATTTTTATAAACTTTAGGAAAGAGTTTTAAAGCAAGGCTGCAAAAATTAAATCCATAAAGTGAAAAGACTATAAAACTTGACATCAATAAAAGACACAAACTTTGACACAAGAAAGTACCATAAACAAAGCAAGGCCAGGCACAGTGGCTGACACCCATAATCCCAGTACTTTGGGAGGCTGAGGCAGGTGGATCACCTGAGGTTAGGAGTTTGTTACCAGCCTGACCAATATGGAGGAACCCCATATCTACTAAAAATACAAAAAAATTAGTTGGGCATGGTGGTGCATGCCTGTAATCCCAGCTCCTCAGGAGGCTGAGGCAGGAGAATCGCTTGAACCCGGGAGGCAGAGGTTGCAGTGAACCGAGATTGCACAACTGCACTCCAGCCTGGGCTACAGAGCAATACTCCATCTCAAACAAAAGAAAACAAAATAAAAACAAACAAAAAACATTACTTGAAAGCAAAATTGGAAATGAAATTAATCCTCTTTCCCCCAAATAGTGGGGTGTTAAATAAACTATATTATGTCCATGACTCAGAATACTAGCCAGCCGTTCAAGGGAACTAGATAAATCTATTTGTTCTGCCATAGAAAGAAATCCAAGATATATTTAGCAGGAAACAAGGGAAATTGGAGAATAATACCTGACATGTAACAATATTTATGTTAAAAATACATGAACTAAGGCCAGGCACCATGGCTTATGCCTATAATCCCAGCACTTTGGGAGGCTGAGGCGGGAGGATTGCTGGAGCCCAAGAGTGTGAGACTAGCCTGGGCAACATAGCAAGACCCCATCTCTATAAAGAAAATACACAAACTTTATTTCTGTATTTTTTTCTAGACACTTTACAGATCTCTGTATCTTAAGTGTTTTTCAGAGATATGCTCAAGTATAGATTCCTTTTTATATACCTTTCTTAGGAGTTACTAGGATTCCTGTATCTGCAAATTTATCAATTCAGGGAACACGTTAGCTGTTATTTGTTCAAATATTGCTGCTCATTCATTTCTTTTCCTTCTGGAAACTACTCATTCTACTCATTCTTTTATATTCTTTTGTCTTTTATATTCTCTATGTCTTTGTCTTTCTATGCTGTAAAGATAGATAAAATACGTTTTCCACTAATTCTATTCACCTGTAATTAATGTGCCATTGAATTTATTTGTTGAGGCTTTAATATCAGTGACTATACATTTTTTTGTTGTAAGAAACTCTTGGTGCCGGGCGCGGTGGCTCAAGCCTGTAATCCCAGCACTTTGGGAGGCCGAGGCAGGTGGATCACGAGGTCAAGAGATCAAGACCATCCTGGTCAACATGGTGAAACCCCGTCTCTACTAAAAATACAAAACATTACCTGGGCATGGTGGCATGTGCCTGTAATGCCAGCTACTCAGGAGGTTGAGGCAGGAGAATTGCGTGAACCCAGGAGGTGGAGGTTGTGGTGAGCCGAGATCGTGCCATTGCACTCCAGCCTGGGTAACAAGAGCGAAACTCCGTCTCAAAAAAAAAAAAANTCCGTCTCAAAAAAAAAAAAAAAAAAAAAAAAACTCTTGGTGAGGGAAGGAGGAGAGGTCTTTTTTTTTTCTTTTAAAAAAGTGATTTGTTCTTTTATGATTTTATTTATGTTCTTAATCATATTAAACATAGTTTATAATTGGGTGCAAGGTATCTCAATTTGCTTGTGGTTCCAGTTAATTAATAGTGCCCCTATTCAGTTTGCATGGTAAAGTATATGATAAATTATTGTGTATATATCATCTGAATCATCAGATATGGTGGAAGGGGTTAGGGGAGTGTGACTGGGAGGGTTTAGCAGGCATAGATGCAGTCTTTGGTCTCCAAGACTAGAAAGACATGGTCTGGTTAGCCAGAAGTTGAATTCTCTGTTTTCCCCTCTTCCCTCCCTCTGAGTCCCAGTATCCTCTCCCTCCCTTTCCACGTGCTCACCTGAAAGCTCAAGGCTCCAGACGGAAGAAGTATTTGTCTCAAGGAAATCTGAGATGATTCTGGCCCCCTCCAAACCAAGCTGATTGTTGGAAATATTCTAAAAGGCAAGAAAACACTTCGGTATGTAAAAAACCTCACCAAAGGGCCCTCAGGAACAAATGATGTCTTTTGTGGTTTACTTGAGTCCTGTGTCGAGGGAGTAGGGTTGGGGTGGGAAAGGATTAGAAGGATTCGGGTGGTGCCAAGGACCAAGAGAAGGGCGACAGGAAACCAGGCTCTAGCCCCGGCTTTCCCAGTGCCTCACTGTGGGACCCGTGAGATGGCTGGTCTCAGCTTTTTGAAGCTGGCTTCAAGGACTCCCCACTTTCCCAGTTTAGCCCTGGTGCTTCAGATAAGCACATTATTATTTTTTCTTTGTATGGAAACCCCAAACAGCTTCATGTAGAGAGCTTGGCAGTGAAACGGTGAAAAATGCGTTTAGAGTGCATAATCATTGTAAATTCCACTCCTTGATTTGGGAAGTATGGCTTGTCCTTTTAAGCTAGTGGGAGCGACTTTATATAGTGGCCATTATTGTCTTAATTGGTTGTTTCCCCCTTTCCTTTGGATATCCTTTTATGATGGTAAACTACACATAACATACGATTTACCATCATTGCCGTTTCTCAGTGTCCAGTGCTGCGGCATCAGCACATTCACATCGTGCACTCATCACCATCAGCCATCGCAAGGCACATTGTCTTTATGAAATTATTTCATGTCTTTATTTTCTTTAAGGAAGTTCACTTTAAAGCAACTACGAAGAGGTACATTTATCTTTTTTTTTTTTTTTTTTTTTTTTTTTTTTTTTTTTTTTTTTTTTTTTTTTTTTTTTTTTTTTTTGAGACAGAGTCTCACTCTGTCACCCAGGCTGGAGTACAGTGGCGTGATCTCAGCTCATGGCAACCTCCATCCTACAGGGTTCAAGTGTTTCTCCTGCCTCCGCCTCCCAAGTAGCTGGGATCACAGGTGCTCAACACCATGCATAGCTAATTTTTTATATTTCTAGTGAGCCATTACAGGCGTGAGCCACCATGCCTGGCCACATTTATCAATTTAAGGGCTTCTAAGGTCCAGACAGAAATACTTTTTTTTTTGAATCTTGCTCTTGTTGTCCAGGCTGGAGTGCAGTGGTGCAATCTTGGCTCACTGCAGCCTCTGCCTCCTGTGTTCAAGCAATTCTCCTGCCTCAGTCTCCTGAGTAGCTGGGATTACAGTTGCACACCACCACGCCCGGCTAACTTTTGTACTTTTAGTAGTGACAGGGTTTGGCCATGTTGGCCAGGCTGATCGCAAACTCCTGACTTCAGGTGATCCACCCTCCTCGGCCTCCCAAAGTGCTAGGATTACAGGCGTGAGCTACCATGCCCAGCCAGAAATAGTTTCTTAGGATTTTCTACAGCTGTAGGAAACACAGCCTCTCACATGTGGCCCTCCTCCAACAAGTCATGTAAGGAGGGCAGGGGCCTGGAGGCAGCCTGGGTCCTGGCAGGGCCTCTGGCTTGTCCCCAGTGGGTTGTGAGCCCCCAGGGGTGATGGCAGGAGCCAGCGCAGGGGGGCACGGTACCATCTCCTGGAGGTAGTAGTTCTCTTGTAGCATCTCCACCAGGCTCAAGATGCCCTCCTCCGTGATGCCGTTATCTTCCAGCTCCAGTTTGGTAACAGTCGTGTTGGACTTCAGCCAGCACAGAGGGAGGGGGAGAGACACAGAAGGGGTTGGTGACCAAGTCCGTTCCCTGCTCGCCTTGGGCCAGCCAGGTAAGTGGGTGCGGAGATGCAGACTAGGAATTCCGAGGGCGTGGCAAGGGCGAGGAGACCAGCACAGGGGCCGAGCCAGCCGGGGAGTTTTGCTAGGACAATACGCTTACTCTGGGAGAATTTAGAAAAGGATCCTGAAAGCAAATGAAAACCCTGACAAGTCAGAGGCACAAGGATGAGCTAAACAGATTTTAACTAAGCCCCAAGGAGAGATGACTGTGACCTACTCTAAGATTAAGGAAAACTTGATACATTGAATAAGGATATTTAAACATAAAGATTCTTGCCAGGAGGTCCTTTAAAGCATTGATTTTGCTTTCTTAAGGCCTTTCTTCTAATTTAGGCTTAAGTCTTATCTGGTACACTCCTTTAAATTTTTCTTTATTTCTTTATTATTGTTTTTTGAGATGGGGTCTATGTTGCCCAGGCTGATCTCCAACTCCTGGGCTCAAGGGCTCTCCTGCCTTAGCCTCCCGGGTAGCTGGGATTACAGGTGTGAGCAACCACACCTGGCTCTGGTACTGTCTTTAATAGGAGGTGGACTCAAGGCTGTTTGGAAGGAATTGGACACAAATTTTGGTGAATATCTAGAGCCAAGATAGTCTGCATTTTTTTTTTTTTTTTGAGATGGAGTCTTGCTCTGTCACCCAGGTTGGAGTGCAGTGGCACAATCTTGGCTCACGGCAACCTCTGCTTCCTGGGTTCAAGCAATCCTCCCTGCCTCAGCCTCCCAAGTAGCTGGGCTTAACAGGCACCCACGACCATGCCCTACTAATTTTTGTATTCTTTTTAGTAGAGACAGGATTTTGCCATGTTTGCCAGGCTGGTGATCCGCTTGCCTTGCCCCCCCAAAGTGCTGGGATTATAGGCGTGAGCCACCGTGCCCAGCCGCTAGTCTGCATTTCTACAGGGAACAAGAGGAGAGGAAAGGACTCGCATTGGAGCACGAAGGACTGGGGTTAAGCTCTAATCAGAACTTTGATCTTGCCTTCCCCACCTTGTTCCCAGTATACACAGGGACAGAGAACAGACACAGGTTTGGATTTGAGCATTTTCAAGGCCCAGTAAGGAGCAAGAGAAGTAGCAAGTGGAAGGAGTGTTAATGCTGGTCCTCCCCAACCCTCTCCTCTGATAAAGGAAAGTGTGATAGTCCCAGCTATGGCAATGCAGGATGATTCACCCCGGGGCTTCCTGGAATGTTTTCTGGTCTCAGCTCTCTGGGTTGGGCAAAATTCAATTGCCTTGAGTTGTACTCAAAGGTGAGAGAGATGGCTCAGGGGGCCTCCCAGTCTGAGTGCTGTTTAGCAGTGTCTAGAAACATCAGTTGAATCATCACTGCCAGAGTCATATTGGGGACCAGCACATTCTAGGGTGAAACAGGAGGCCCAGTCCCCAATTCCATCCACATTTATTCCACACGGGCCGGTGTCTATTTGTCATTCTCTGTGTTCACTGCTGGGGAAACAAGAATTAACAGAGAACATTTCTACTCCCACCCCACCTGCTGCCCCCAAGTGCAAGGGTACAGTGCTAGGTGGTCGAGGGATACAGGCAAGGATGAAACAAACACGAAACCTGCTATCAGAGTGCTCCTAATCTAAGCCAGGGAAACACAGGCATGTGAAAAGCTAATCAGTACAGAGAGCAAATAGAAGTTCAGTCCCCCAGAATGTCACAATGATTAATTGTCAAATGAATGATGCAGAGAATGAAGGAAGAAGAAACTCTCCACAAACAGAAATTGCTGTTACTAAGAAACAAGTGGTCCAAGTCCTGAGAGGATTTCATTATCATCCATGTTTTTCCCACGAAGCTCATGAGGTAATGGTGCGTTCCTAACACATCATTAGTCAGCCTTTCCACTTTCAATAAATCTCAAGATGGCTTTGTTCTTTCCCCACTCCTTCCTTCCCATCCTCAGAAAACAGTGCAAGCTCACATTTCATGTAACTTCTTAAAGGGCATATGCCAAATGCAAATGTTGTTATATTTTTAAGAAAGAATGAGTGTGTTGGGGAAGGTGAGGAAAAATAAGACCATGTATTCTAGGAATACACTGTTCAATGCCAACAGGGGGCTAGGCACTCAAAATGAACAGCACGCAAGCGTATCCCTCTTACATTCTAACAATGATTACGGTCGTCTACCCTTATCCTTGGGGGAAAACATCAAGACCATTGGTCAATGTCTAATACCAAAGATAGTACCAAACCCAAAATATACTAGGTTTTGGTCCTATACATACTTCCCTATGATAATTTTGATTTATAAATTAGGCACAATAAGAGGTCAACAATAACTAATAATAAAATAGAACACCTATGATAATATGCTATCATAAAAGTTATGTTGCCCAGGCATAGTGGCTCATGCCTGTAATCCCAGCACTTCAGGAGGCCAAGGCAGGGGGATCACTTGAGGCCAGGAGTTCAAGACCAGCCTCACCAACATAGTAAAATCATGCCTCTACTAACAAAACAAAAAATTAGCTGGATGTGGTGGCACGTGCCGGTAATCCCAGCTCCTTGGGAGGCTGAGGCAGGAGAATCCCTTGAACTGGGGGGCTCACACCTGTAATCCCAGCACTTTGGGAAGCCAAGGCGGGAGAATCTCTTGAGGCCAGGAGTTTGAGACCAGCCTAGCCAACGTAGTGAAACCCCATCTCTACTAAAAATACAAACAATTAGCCAGGTGTGGTGGTGCATGCCTGTAATCCCAGCTACTTGGGAGGCTGAGGCAGGAGAATTTTTCCTCGCCCACCAACACACTCATTCTTTCTTAAAAATATAACAGCATTTGCGTTTAGCATATGCCCTTTAAGAAGTTACATGAAATGTGATATTGCACTGCTTTCTGGGGATGGGAAGGAAGGTACAGAATGGTAGAGACAGCCAAAGACAAACTGCAGGAAGACTGACTCGGCCATGCTCAATGATGGAGACATCCGAGAGAATGATGAATGAGGAAGGCAATTCTGTGCTTCCATATTTATTCGGTTATGAAATACATGGCGAGCTCCAAAAAGCCTTGAAATACACTGTCATTCTGTAGCTTCTCCTGTCTCTCAGTCACTCATTCTCTATTTAATTCATTGACTACTTTTCTTCTTTCAGATCCTTTATAAATAATATTTTTAAAGAATTCTTTCTCAGCCTTAAAACTGTCCCCATAAACTTTATAAAATTGACCAGGGAAGAAGGTAGGGGAGAGACGGAAATAAGCCCAGCTTGCAGCATTGATCATGAGGTCAGCTGCTCTCTGGCCCCTTCCTCAGAGTTGTTTGCTGCTTGTTGTCCCAGAATCATAAGATCATAGTTCCTTTTCACTGTTCTACAGATAACATCGCAAGCATTGTGAAGTGTTAAGTTTTCCATCTGAGAGGCTGGTAAAACTACTGACATCAGCTGGTCTGAAGGACCCCCAGAGGAGCCGACTCATCAAAGCATGCAGTTACTACGTCCTGATGATTTCATCAGGACCAATGTCCTGACCAATCAATGACCCCAATTTTTCAGCCCCTTGTCCTCTGAGATCCCCTTAAAGACTGTTGGCCAGGCCAGGTGCAGTGGCTCATGCCTGTAATCCCAGCTGTTTGGGATGCTGAGGTGGGTGGATCCCCTGAGCCCAGGAGTTTGAGGCTAGCCTGGGCAACATAGTGAGACTCCTTCTCTACTAAAAATGTAAAAACTAGCTGGGTGCAATGGTGAACAGCTGTGGTCCTAGATACCCAAGAGGTTGAGGCAGGAGGATCACTTAAATTCAGGAGATCAAAGCTGCAGTTAGCCATGATCATGCCACTTAGAATAGAGAGTATAAGAGCTAGGATGCCTCCTAGTTTGTTGGGGATAGATCATAAGATTGCCTATGCAAATAGAAAGTACCATTCTTCTTTGATGTGGGGTGGGGTATTGACGGGGTTAGCTAACGTGTAATTGTCTGGGTCAGTTAAAAGGTCAGGTGTAAATAAGGTTAGGCTCATTAGGCATAGGAGAAGAAAAATTAGTCTGAGGATGTCTTTAGTTGTGTAGTAGGGGTGAAATGTAATTTTGTTGGGGTCAGATGTCATTCCTGATGGGTTACTTGATCCTGTCTCATGCAGAACAAACAAACAACTCTAGACCAGAACTCCTTAGGGAAATGGATGGAAGGGTTCCTTTCATGTGCTTGCTTGGCCACTCTGTGATCATTAAACTCTTTCTTTGTTGAAAACTCTGCTGTTTCGGTATATTGGTCCTTACTGCACAGCGGCCATATAAACCTGGTGGTCTTGTAAGTCCTCTTTATTTTTCTCTGTTCATTCTTTCCATGGATAATTTAAATATTACTAATTTTAAATGTCACCTCGAAAGACACATCTACCTCTTCTCTACCTTACTAAGCTTTTTCATAATGGAGTTTTCTGTTTACTTTTCTAAGTGAACAGTATTGTGCTGACATGCAGTTGTTAGGTCTTCTGTTTTTCTGTGATGGGAGTCAGTTTGTGTGCAAAGCAATTATAATTATAAAAAGTCATGATGAACTCAAGGTCAATTCCTTGTTTGGTTATGCCAAGCTAAGAGATAATACTATTTCGATGGGAAAACTTGATGTACTCTACAGTGTGGTCTTTACGAATCAGAATGTGGTAAAAGGCAGATGTTGAATGGAATGGGTCAGCAGTAAACCCATTTATAGCAAAGGTGAGCTTTACAATGAAGACCCAGGCTGGTATTTTATTGGTGCTCTTACATTGATAATTGGGCCCAGTCACTTTTCATGGGCCCAGCGGCTGGTGCCTTTGTTTCCTGAACAGTAAAGAGTATATAGACTTCTATTTTTTTCTCCCCAGAGTTTCTGAAGGGAGCATAGACTTCTAAGGCCTAGGTCGCTAGCAGCCTCGTACCAGGAGCTAAAGAGGAGTTCATGCCTGTTGGGGAAATCATCTGGCAGCCAAGCAGGGCCCAGGGCAGTGTGGGCATAAAGGTCACTATATAGCCTCCACAGGAGAGGCCCTCTGAATCTTGGGCCTGCTGCTGTCCTGCCAACCCTCCACCTCCACCAGGCTTCATGAGCCGCCGCTAGCATGCTTACCACCAGGGCTATAGCAATCGCCTTGGTACCCCTGGGGCCCAGGCCGTGGTGGTTGAGGTTCACGTAGGACTCCTCCATGTTCCGGATGAAGTATGAGACGGGCACTACACCCACCAGTTTGCAGGCCTCCAGGTACAGCTCCTTTTGTCCAGTGGTGAAAAGCTTCTCATTATCTGCAGAGAAAGATGGGCTCTAGTAGGATTTCTCTTCCACCTTTGCCTTCTCTCCCCTCTAGCCCCAGGTGACATTCACTTATGTCTACACCCGCCTCTGCTGGAGGATCTGTCCCTGTGGGTATGTGCTAAGAAGCCAGCTCCAGTCTGAGAAGTCAGTCCATGATGGGAGAGGGAGACTCTAACTCCAGGAAGCCCCAGATGAATGTCTCTCTTTGGGTAGATGAGGCCCATGGTTTTAGGCCAGAAGCTTTTCTAGAAGTGAGCAGTGTGTTTCACCCCACCTGCCCAGGTTGGCCACATCCAATGACAGGTCATCAAAGACTTAGAAAGGTCCAAACCCTCTTGCCCACCTTTGGACACATCTGAAAGATCAAAAAGCAGATGACTTCTGATGGTTGATGGAGTCTCTATTTCACTTTTAATTTTGCTACAACTATTAAAAGTTGTGAGTCATGAACAAAGCTTCACCAAAGACTTAGAGAGGCACCAACATTTAAAATCCCAACAGCACTGAGTGAGACTCTGTCCAGTGAATATGGAAAAACCTCCAAATCAGTGAGAAACAAGCCTGCTTGCAGTGAGTGGTCTATCTTCTTTCAAAGGCTAGGATGCCATTTTCCTTATAAAAAGGACTGTCATCCTTGCTTTATGGATGATAAGTCTAGCCTCAAACAACACACAGTTGGTGAGTGCTAAAACCAGCTAACAGAAGTAGGGACTGCACCTTTCCATTCTAATCCCTGGGGGCCCTTATTTCTTAGGCTTTAGGCCAGGCTGGCCCGGGATTACTGGGCATTGAACCTCCCTGGATTCTGGGTGCCCCACAGCTGTGTCCTCATTAGGCAAGTCCAGCCTATGGCAGGGCTTCCTGGGGCCAGCTGGCGTCTATGTCTGCATCTGTTTTTCCTTCGGATCCCAGGGCCTTTGGCCAACCCCCGCAAACAAGTCTAGGGCTGACAATGGGAGCTTTGTTGGTGAAAGAACAACTGCTTTACTGGGAAGCTGATTTTGCAAGCACAGCTATAAATCAGACTTCTCTTTGGGATGCTTGTTCAGCAGCGTTCTCAACCTCAGCACTGCAGGTATTTTGGGTTGGATAATTCTGTTCTGAGTGCTGTCCTGTACGTTGTAAGGTGTTCAGTAGGATCCCTAGCGTGGGCCCACAAGATGCCAGTAGCAACGCCCCATGCCCTGGTTTGCCCAATGTCTCCTTGGTGCAAAATTGCTTCCAGGTGAGAACCACTGTTGTAGAGAAAAACAGCTCATGTCAAGTGAGCAAACCAGGCTCCTCTCTCCCTCTTTGATAGACTCACAGCCGACACTGCTCCCAGCTGGCCTATTTCCCATGCCCTCCCTGCCTATTCCCAGTGTCTCAGCACCCACTGCAGGGGCACCAGGAGCCAGAGCTGCAGAGCCCAGCATTTCTGTTCAGAACAGGGTTTTTGGTGCCAAATTTAGACATTAGAGGTTCCTGCTGGCCAAAGCAGGGGAGGTAACCCCCGGTTTCGTCCCTGGGACTAATTCCTCTGGGTTTGATGCTGACCCTTTCTAGCTGTGTTCCCTGTGGTTATATTTTATGGGCAGCTTGCAACAGCGTTAGCACTTGCTGTGGTTGGAGGGAAGAGGGAGGGGGAGTGAGACAGAATCGGGACCCTTGGGCCAAACGTCCAGTGTCGTCCTTTGCCACCTTCTCCAACCAGGTGAATGAAGTCGGGTGTTGGAAGCAACATTAGCGACAGGCTTGAAGTGGACAAGAAGCCAGTAAAACAGCAACAAGCTGCCTGGGGGACAGTGGGGAGGAGGTCTGCATAGAGGGGTGAAGTTGTATGTTGTATGTTGACCACAGTGGGGAGGCTTATAAGCTGACTCTATGCAGATGAACTTCACAGTTTAATTTGGCAGAAGGGGCCTTCCTCCTTCTCTTCGGCCTGCCAATCACTGCCCACCAGCCAAGTTGCAAGGCCACAGGAGAGGAAGGGCAACTGTGCTAGCCTTGGCCTGGGAAGCTTGAGGCTGGCCCCTCCGATGGAACCAGTGTCATTCTCCCCTTGCTTCACAAGTGTTCTCTTCTGGTGCTTCCCTTCTCGGGGAAACTGGGAGGAGAGAGAGGGTGGAGGTGTTGTTTGCATTCACAGAGTCTTTGTTTCAGCTCTGCCAGTCCCGATACCCAGGCATGCTTCGATTTATCAAGAACAGTAGGGGAAACCAGAGCTCCAAGGTGAGTGTGGGGAAGTCATTGGGATGCAAGATGTGCCACAGAAGTACTGCAGGGGCCTGGAGTATGGAATAGGGCAGGACTCAGAGTGAGTCAGACATGGGATTGGTCAGCCAACGTGCTGGGCAAAATCCCGCTATCCCTGGGCCATGCCTATCATCTCTCTAAGGCCCAGTTCCTCTTCTGTTGAAAACGGGCAATGATGCCTACCTCCTAGGACTATTGAAAAAAAATCGCATAGGATGCCCCATGTGGAAATGTTTAGAGGACCAGAAAACCCTGTTTGTATATTGATTTTACTTTTAACAAGCCGACGTGAGGGCACTGCTCTTGAGGCAGGTGACAAGCGTGGGAAGCTGCAGCTGCTATCTCTGGCCAGCCTGGAGAGGGACTCCAGGCAAAATTGAGCACAAGCCTTTCTGCCACATGCCCTCCACAGGCTGTCCACAGGGAGACTCTGGAAAAGAGTGAGATGGCAGCTTCCGAAAACCCGACTTCAGCTTCTGAGGAGAGGCTGCCCTGACTGCCCCCGAATGTCCACGCTCACCTTCAATTTCCAGGTCTGTTTCTGAATTCTCCCGGTCTGGTTTCACTTTTCTGACAGTCTGCGGGACTTCAGCCTCACAGTAGAGCGCTTCATCGCTGCTCTGTGGTGCTGGCTCGGTTGGAGTCTCATCTGGAAGAAAAATGTATCTCCTCAATGCCTGGAATAAAGCCTTCCGCCACCCTTCCGTCTCTACTCCCTTCCTCAGAGTCCCAGGTCCTCAAGGTGCCAAGCCCTGCCAGGGCAAGTCTGCTCTACAAACCTCCCTTCCCTAATAGCAGTGCCTCCGGCTGCAGGGTCTGCAGGGGCTTGTGAAATTAACTTCCTGCTGCTCCATGGAGACTGGCTGCCTCTGCCCGCTTCCCTGTCTGGGGCCTGCCTTGAAGATTGGCTCCTTGCTCACACTTTCCCCTTCTTAAATGTTTGGGTGGGTTTCAGGGTCTGCTGTTACTCTTTCAGGTGAAAGGATGGGTCCAATACAGAGGCTTCCTTATTGTCAGGCACAAATGGTGCCAGGGAGTATAAGGGGCAGGGTAGGACAGGGAGGGGCAGGGCAGGGCAGGGCAGGGCAGGTAGCAACTTAGGTCAAATAGAAAATAAAATGGACCAATGGGCCAGGAGCAGTTCCAGAGAACGAGAGAGAGAACTTGATTCCTAAGAATTTGGCTTAGCTTCTCTTCCTTCCAATCTAACACTGATTTTGTGATCAGGAAGAAGGAGGGGCTTGAAAATCTCCCTTGGGTCGAAATGATCTTCTATAATTAAATACATGAGTTCTGATCTGATGAGACATTGGTGAGAGGAGCAAAGCTACCTTCACTCCAGTCCTCTGCACTTGCTAGATGTGGTTTTTTTTCCCACCTCTGGGCCATTGACCTGTGATCAGCCATAGACTCCTGAAAGCCAAGGGCTTCTGGAAGCCACACATAAAATCCAGAGCCCAATTCTCGGGCATCAGCAGGACTCAACAGTTTCAAGAAGTCATGCCATGACTCTGGATGACCTACCAGAACTTAGCCAACCTACTCACTGGGTGATTGGGTGGGATGAGCATCTGTGGCAGGGATCCCAAGTTTTGACTACCCAGATTCTAGGATGGTGGGGTTCCTAATGAGTCCAGGTAGGCCTTTCTTAGTCCTTCTCCATAGACCCAGGTCCCAACATTAATCTTCCAGCCGGTCTGTGGGATACACAGTGCAGGTAGCAGTGGCCTGGTAGTTAGAAGACAGACAGCAGCTTGGCTGCCAGACTGCTGAGTGCCCTTAGAAAAGTGATGAATTTCTGAGTCTTAATTTCCTTGTCAAACAATTTAGAATTCCATTCAACCAGTAGAATGCTGGTAAATATTTAACAACTGATTCTCCGGGAAAAGAAACAACAATAAACAACACCAAAAGCATCCTGATTCATAGTGTTAGCCAATTCATGTGGTGTAAATCTTCCCAATGTGGCTGATTTCAAACTATAAATATGATATCAACCAGCCCATTTAAAAATTAAAGCTGGCTAGAGCCAATATAGCTAGTTCTAGCACAGCACTGCAGCCAACTCTTCCTGTTTGCTGAGCTCTGAACCTAAGTCAATGTCACACATCATCCCACTTCTAGAGGGTCCCAGGTGAGGAAAGAAGTGGGCTTCAGGGTCCTGTGATCTCTAGGTGTTGTACTGAGGCAGCGGGGATAGGCCTGAGTGGAGAGGTGGGATGCCCTTTCACCTTCTGTCTCAGGCTGAAGAGATTTGTCATCGTCCATAGTGCCAGGACCCTCTTGAGGGCAACTCAACTTCTTGCCACCTCTTGACTGCTTCCCCAAGAAGCACACCTCTCCATTCACCTCTGTCTCAAACTTTGTGTACTTCCCTCACGTGGGCACACCCTAGGGGAGCCTGCAGTTATTCTTCCCTCTCAGCAAGCCCTGGGAAGAGTGGGCTTTGGTGGGTATGGGATGCGCATGAATTTGACCCCAACTCTGTCTGGGAGAGGTGGCTCTTTCTCCAGCTCATCTGGGAGAGTGGGACTGCTCTATTGCTGGGAGCCCTGTGGAAAAGATGCCCACCCACCTGCGGCTTTGTGACTTAGTAGCCACTTTCATTTCATCTTCAACATTCCATGAGCTCATGCAGTCATTGTGATTCACATGGTAGACCTGGCAACAGCAGGCCTCCCACCCTCTGGGTGGTTCTGGCAGGCACCTGTTCTCATATGTCCACTGGGGCCAAGCCCAGGCTTAGCTGTGAGTGCTCAGGTGCTGTGGAGGGGCCTCTGAGTGGTGGTGTATTTCCCTCTGAGTCAGGACCCAACCAAAGCCCCTTAATTAGGTGACTGTGAAGAGCTGCCACCATGTTCTTCTTGCAAGATAGCTGTGCTTCAGGTACGAAGTATTTCAGTGATGGGTGAAGTCAGTTTTCTTCTGCCCAGCTCTTCTTCCTTTTTTCTTTTCCCTGTGGGACAGCATCTCAACCTTGGAGCCGAAGATCAAAAGCAAAACACAACGAACATATGTCCTATCACTACAGTTTGTTGCAGCCAGAGCATCATTCAATCCAAACTACGGGGCTGCTTACCTTGAGACCGTTCAACCAGCATTCCCACACTCGGCCGTTCTCACCTGTCTTGGAGTTGAAGTCCACTTGCAGTTTGGTGTCAGGAGAATCTGGAGGTGCATTTGTTCTTTCTTGGTAAGTTTTCAGGACATTAACAGTCAGGTCAGTGACTGGAGGGCTTGGGGATGTGAAAATGCCTTTTCTTTTTCTTGTTACTCAGAATGAGGAAGATCTAGAAATTTGTGCAAGGAAAACATGATTAGAACCATGAATCAAAAGAAATATGGATGCCTGAGATGTTACTTATTCCTTCAAGCATTCATGCTGAGAAACACTTATTGAGTCTCTATTATTTATGGACTCTAAAACAGGCACCGCTGTGGGGAGGAGATGCAGACATGATTAAGACAGGACCCTGTGGCTGGGCGCGGTGGCTCACGCCCATAATCCCAGCACTTTGGGAGGCCGAGGCGGTCGGATCACGAGGTCAAGAGATTGAGACTATCCTGGCCAACATGGTGAAATCTCATCTCTACTAAAAATACAAAAATTAGCAGGGAGTGGTGGCACGCATCTGTAGTCCCAGTTCCTCGGGAGGCTGAGGCAGGAGAATGGCTTGAACCTGAGAGGCATAACTTGCAGTGAGCCGAGGTCGTGCCACAGCATTCCAGCCTGGCAAGAGTGAGGCTCCATCTCAAATAAATAAATAAATAAGACAGGACCCTTTCAAGGCATGTGCAATGCATGATAGAAATTGACAAGGCCACCCTAAGGTGAGGGTCCTTGGCAAATATTTTTGCAGAGTTCTTGCTCATATAAACAATTTGAATCACCCTAAATCAGCGTGGCAGCACCATTCTGGTGGCCCAACCTCATGTGGTCCTTCTAAAGAAATAGCAAATAGGCCAGGGAGAGTGATTGGCTCCTAGGATGATCAGGTAGACATGAGTCCTGGTGATCCAGAGGGCATGTGGCTGGCCCACACTATTGCAGAGGATAAGGAAGCATTAAGGGGAGAAAGAGGGATCAGAGAGTCTGTGTGACCTGGTTTAGGGTTCCAGGTGTTCTACTTGGACAGCACCATCTGGTCTCAGGTACTAATGGGTGAGTGAGAAAATCCAGAGGTAGATACTCAAACTAAGCCACTGGACAGAGGCACCACCAGCCTGCGTCTAACAGCAGCAGGGAAATGCGGAAGGGTCTTTGGGGAAAATGCGCTGGGAATTCAGGGGAAGGTAAGGTTTCTTCACACTGGGAACTTTCATGGGCTCTGGACAAATAGGGTCTGGGGAAAAGGCATTTCCAGGAGGTCAGGATGAAGGAAGCAGCAGATTCCTGGATGGGAGTACAGGCTGTGAAGAGAAGCAGCGAAAGGGGAGGCCACAGGGCCAGGGCAGTTTTAGGGAGAGATCCAAATGCAATTAAAAGGCAAAAGGGAGATATTGAAGATATTTGAACAGGAGAGTGATATCATCAGAAATTTTCTTTAGAATGATGGACAGCAATATTTTTTGCATAATAGTCATTTCTGGAAAAAATAAAAATGTTTAAGAACCATAATTTTAAAAGTATGTATCTTTTAAAATTCCTGAAATGTAATACCTGTAACTTCTTTTTATAAGTTATTTTTCAGAATTTCTGTATTATTAGAGGGTATCTTTTTTTTTAATTGAGATGGAGTCTTGTTCTGTCGCCCAGGCTGGAGTGCAGTGGAGCAATCTCGGTTTACTGTAACCTCCGCCCCCTGGTCCGGGCGATTCTCCTGCCTCAGCCTCCTGAGTAGCTAGGATTACAGGCATGAACCACCACACCCAGCTAATTTTTTGATTCTTAGTAGAGATGGGGGTTTCACCATGTTAGCCAGGCTGGTCTCAAACTCCTGACCACAAATCATCTGCCTACCCTGGCCTCCCAAATTGTTGGGATTACAGGCATGAGCCACTGTGCTGGCCAAGGGTATCTTTTCTTTTTTTTTTTTTTTAGACAGAGTCTTGCTCTGTCTGTTGCCCTGGCTGGAGTGCAGTGGCACTATCTTGGTTCACTGCAACCTGTGCCTCCCAGGTTCAAGCAATTCTCCTGCCTCAGCCTCCTGAATAGCTGGGATTACAGGCACGTACCACCACACCCAGCTAATTTTTTGTATTTTTAGTAGAGACAGGGTTTCACCATATTGGCCAGGCTGGTCTCAAACTCTTGACTTCAAGTGATCTGCCAGCCTCCGCCTTCCAAAGTGTTAGGATTATAGGCATAAGCCACTGTGCTCACATTTTAAAAATTAACCTTTTAATTTTGCAATAATTTTAGATAACAGAAGTGACAAATACAAGAGTTCACATTTACTCTTCACTCAGCTTCGCCTTATGTTAACATCTTATATAACCATAGAAAAATGATCAAAGCTAAGTTAATATCAATACAATGCTATTAATTAAACTGTAGTCTGTATTTGTATTTTCCTAGTTTTCCCATTAATGTCCTTGCCAGGATGCCATATTACATTAGTTATTGTTGTTCAGTTGATCTCTTCCAACCTGTGACATTTTCTGTCTTTCTTTTGTCTTTCATGACCTTGGCGCTTTCAAAGAGTATTGGTCAGATATTTAGAACATCCCCAGTTTTGGTTTGGCTGATGTTTTTGTCATGATTATTGGGAAGCGTGCCACATAGCTGATGTGCCCTTCTTGGTGTGTGTCAGCAGTACATGATGTCAAGATGTATTATATTGGTCACTTGGTCAAGGTGGTATCTGCCAGCTTTTGCTACAGTAAAGTTGCTATTTTTCCTTTTATATACAATACAGACTTAGATACTTTAAGACTCTGCAAATATCCTCTTTCTGCTTACATTTTTGCCCACTAATGTTAGCATCCATCAGTGGATCGTGTTGGGAGCAGGTCGTGACGTGTGTATGATGGAGTATATGTTATTTGCTGAGAGGCAATGGCAAGAACACCATGCCATCCCCAGGCAGAAAACTGCTAGAATATTAGGCAATATGTACCAGGCATGCACTAGTTAAACCGGCTCCCAAAACACAGGATACATGACCTTGTCCCCATTGCTGACTCGCAAAGAGTGCTGTCTAGCTTATTTATACTTTAGTAGTGAACAGCCACTATCTGCCTGTTTAGTCTATCTTTATTCTATGAAGAAACACTGGGTACCTGCTAATTAGAAATAATCACTCATTCACAAAGAATAAATATGTGGGTCAGAGTCTGCTTTGGGCTTTCAGCTGGGTAATGCTATCAGTCCCCTGATGGTTCCACTCTGATCCCACTTTTGCACTGTATGTGTTCCTGTTTCTTAATTCCTTCACCACCGCCTGAGCTGGGGTCTCTACGACTGAGCTGGTCTTGGTAGAGTCATGCTCAACAATTAACTATGGTGTTCTCCTGGTGATTTTCTCTGTTCGCAATCCTTCTACATTTATGGACTGGAATTTTTCTACAGGAGTTGCCTCTCTCTGCCACTTATTTGTTTATTCAGTTGTTTATATCTATAGGGACTCAGGTTTATTTTATTCCTTGGCTTACAATACAATGCTATCATTTTTTTTACTGTTCAACTTCCAACTTTGGCCATTGGGACTTAATTCAGGTGGGCTCTTATGCCCTTTTGGCATCCCCCTGCCCCGTTTTTTGAGTCCTTCCTTACTCTCTGGCTCCATAGAAATTACTTTTCTGGCTGGGCATGGTGGTGCACGCCTGTAATCCCACCACTTTGGGAGGCTAAGGTGGGCAGATCACCTGAGGTCAGGAGTTCGAGACCAGCTTGGCCAACATGGAGAACCCTTATTTTACTAAAAATACAAAAAATTAGCCAGGTGGCAGATACCACCTTGACCAAGTGACCAATATAATACATCTTGACATCATGTACTGCTGACACACACCAAGAAGGGTACATCAGCTATGTGGCACCCTTCCCAATAATCATGACAAAAATATCAGCCAAACCAAAACTAGGGACATTCTAAATATCTGATCAATACTCTTTGAAAGTGTCAAGGTTATGAAAGACAAAAGAAAGATTCAGGAAATGTCACAGGTTGGAGGAGATTAACAGAGCCACAATAACTAATTAGCCAGGTACGGTGGCGTGTGCCTGTAGTCCCAGCTACTCGGGAGGCTGAGGCACAAGAATCACTTGAACCCGGGAGGCAGAGGTTGCAATAAGCAGAGATTTCTCCACTGCACTCCAGCCTGGGCCAGAGTGAGACTTTGTCTCAAGAAAAAAAAAAAAAAAATTACTTTTCCAAGGAGAATTTTGGAAACCTAGATCTGAGAGCTATATGCTCATCACCATGTGGGTGTCACTGCTTCTAGGCTTTTTGGTGAACAGAGTTAGGACATACATAGGCGTGCATATAAATTAACCCATCCATAACACACATTTATATTTATTTCCATACCAGTCTATCTATATATGTACACTGAACAAAAACCATGAGTCTATATTGATACCTCGATCCCCAGCCCCACACTCCATGACTCATTCATGCCTTCTCCTTTTTCTATTTGTCATTTCTTTCTCCTGGCCAGAAACCTGGCTCTTGTTTTCTACCATATATCTACTTACTTGTGCATCTCTAGTATACATACATAATTAGTTTCAGAATTGCTAAGCCATAGTCCTAGAAACAAATTTACTAACTAGAGCACAGTGTCTGTTAGTATATAAGGTTGTGGTTGTTTATACTTAACGGTATCCAGTCAAAATACTTTTTTCCCCAGTCAACTCTTTCTTCCCATCTGGTTCAGTGAGTTATTTAATTCACCTGTAATACAGTTAGATTAATTAATTAATTAGCTTATTAATTAATTAGCTTATTTTTGAGATGGAGTCTTGCGCTGCTGCTGGGGCTCACTGCAACCTCCACTTCCCAGGTTCAAGTGATTCTCGTGCCTCAGTCTCCTGAGTAGCTGGGATTACAGGCACCTGCCACCATGCCTGGCTAATTTTTTTTTTTTTTTTTGTATTTTTAGTACAGACAGGGTTTCACTATGTTGGCCAGGTTGGTCTCGAACTCCTGACTTTGAGATCCACCTGCCTCAGCCTCCCAAAGTGCTGGATTACAGGCGTGAACCACCATGCCCAGCTATACAGCTAGATTTATTTGCTACGGTTTGCATTTCATCTTTTCCCACACTTCTGGTTGATTTTATTATGGTTGACATATGGTAGGATTCATTCTTTGTGGCGTACAGTTCTATACGTTTTGACAAATGCATGAAGTCCTATATCCGCCATCACAGTTCCATTCAAAAGAGTTCCATTACCCTAAAAAGCCCCTCATGCTGCTTCTTTTACCTCTCATCCCTCCCTATCTCCTGGCGATCACTCTTCTCTTTTCTATCCTAACAGTTTTGCCTTTTCTAAATTGTATTAATGAAACCATACAATATCTAGTTTTTTGGAACTAGCTTCTTTCATTTAACAAAATGCATTTAAGAGTCATCCATGTTGCTGCAGAGTTCCTTTTAATTGAAGAGTAATAGTCTGTTAAAGAGATGTACCACACTTTGCTTATGCATTCAACTGGTGAAAGACATCTTCATATTTTCCTCTTTGTTGGTGATAATAAATAAAATGGCTATAAACATGAATGTGCAGGTTTTTGTGTGAACATGAGCTTTCTTCTCCCTTGAGTAAATACTTAGGATTAGGATAGTTGTATCATAAAATAGGTGTATGTTAAACCTGGTAAGGAGCTGCCAAGTGATTTTCCAAAGTGTGGGCTTTTTTTTTTTTTTTTTTTTGAGACAGAGTCTTGCTCTGTTGCCTAAGTTGAAGTGCAGTAATGCGATCTTGGCTCACTGCAACCTCCACCCCCCGGGTTCAGGAGATTCTCCTGCCTCAGCCTCCTGAGTAGCTGGGATTACAGGCTCCTGCCACCACGCCTGGCTACTTTTTGTATTTTTAGTAGAGATGGAGTTTCACCATATTGGCCAGGCTGGTCTTGAACTCTTGATCTCAAGTGATCCACCCACCTCAGCCTCCCAAGGTGCTGGGATTACAGGAGTAAACCACTGCGCCCAGCTGTGTATGACCATTTGAATTCCCACCATTTGTATGACAGCATCAGTTGCTCCACATCCTTGCCAACATTTACTATTGCCAGTTTTTGGTTTTGTCCTTCCATTCTACCAAGAACATAGTGGTATTTCACGGTGGTTCTAGTTTGTGTTTCCCCAATGACTGATGACGTTGAGCATCTTTTCGTATGCTTATTTGGCATTCATATATCTCCTTTGTTCTTTGTTAAGATCTTTTTCCCATTTTAAATTGGGTTATTTTCTTGAGTTTATTCTCGGTTTATTTTCTTGGTAAATTCTTGATATATTCTGGAAATAAGTCTTTTATCAGAAATGTGATTTGCAAATATTTTCTCTCAGTCTGTGGCTTGCTCTTAACAATGTCTTTCAAAGAGTAAAAGTTTTAATTTTAATAAAGTCAAATTTTGCCAAAATTATACAAATATTATCAGATTTTTTCTATTATGGATCACGTTTCGTGTTCTATCTAAAAATTCTTTGCCTAACCCAAGGTCTTGCAGATTTTACCTTGTTTTGTTCTAGAAGTTTTATAGTTTTGGTTTTTGCATTTAAGTCTATGATCCATTAAAATTTTTTTTTTATTGTGGGGAATTATGCATGATAAAAATTGCCATTTTAACCATTAAATTTAACAATTTAAAGTGTACAATTCAGTGGGATTAAGTACATGCACAAGGTTGTGCGGCCATCGCCGCCATCTATTTCCAGACCTTTCTCTATGACCCATTTTGAGTTGGTTTTTGTATAGGTGTGAAGTTATAGGTTGAGATTCATTTGTTTCACATGTGGACATTCAGTTGTTCCATCACCATTGAATGAAAAGACTATTCTTTCACCATTTAGTTGTTTTTTCACTATTGTTGAAAATCAGCTGAATTTGTATCTTTTCAATTTTGTTGTGGGGCTAGTATTTCAGAAACCACGTAACTAGCATGTGCTCTGATTATACTGTTGTGCTTTTAAACTACTGGTTTATGAGATAAGCCTTGATGGTGCTGAGAGGTGGGTCTGAAAACTCTTGGGGTGGGAGATGAATTGACTGTACAATTAATCCAACAAGCTTGGCTTACATTTTGAGTACAGTGGGAGTTTGCAGTAAGGTTTTCGGCAGCAGTGACCTGATACGATTCATAGAGTAGAAAGATTGCCCTGGCTGCAGTGTGGAAAATTGATCAAGCTGGGGGGAGGAGGGCGGGAATCAACACTAGTTAGGAGTGGCTGGAGGAAGTGGATCATTGAATAAATACAAAGAAGGCCAAACCACTTGGATTTGGGAATCGATCAGATATAAAAGAGAAAGGGGAGAAGAAAAAAGCAGGGGCCAGGATAGTTCAGTAGATGGTTGTGCCACTCCTAAAGGAGAGAACGAAGGAGCTGGGGCAGGGGTCTTTTGGAGGGTGGTGGCAGGGAGGTGATGAGTACAGCTTTGCCTGTGTTGAGTCTTTGAGTTGCTGCTGGATGCCCATTGGGAGAGGTCCACAGGCCAAAAGATTTATGGATCTGTGGCCTAGGAAAAGGATTTGGGCTAAAAATGTAGATGTGTGAGTTGTCAGAATATGGATGGTATTTGAAGCTATTGGAGTGGTGAGACTTTCTCAGGGGACAGTGGAGTAAGAGGCGGGGAGAGGCCAAAGGAGAAATTCTAGGAACATCATCAGAGAAGGATGGCTGGGTGCGGTGGCTCACACCTGTAATCTCAGCTACTCGGGAGGTGGAGGCAGGAGAATTGCTTGAACTCAGGAGGCAGAGAGCTGAGATTGCACCATTGCACTCCAGCCTGGGCAACAAGAGCGAAATTCAGACTCAGAAAAAAAAAAAAAAAAAAGAAAGAAAGAAGAGGATGGTGGTGAGAGGAACAGAAGTGAAGGACACAAGAATAGGACATCCATTAAGACAGGTGGAAAACAAAAATGTCACAGAAACCAAGGGAAGAGAATCTTAAAAGAAGGGGAAAGTTATGCAAAATTACAGCATATTCAAGAAATAATAATGCCCAGGGCATGTTCTTTCGGCAGGACCCTACTATCTTCAACAAGGAAAGTGTCAGGAACATCAATTAGGTGAGGGAGTTTTGCTGGTGTGATGGTGGTGGAAGCTATATCTCAGTGGAATGAGCATGAATGAGAGTGATGAATTGTAGACAGCAGCGGCAGACAGTTCTTGCAAGAAGATTGGCTGTGAGAGTTGGGAACGCAGGGGCTAGCTGGAGGGGACCTGGCACCGAAAGAGGGCTTCTTGACAGGAGTGATTTGAGCATGCTTAAATGTTAATGAGAAGGGATGAGGGAAGGAAAGGAGAGGGGTAGTAGAAGCATCATCTCGCAGGGGACAGGAGGAAGAGGGTCCGGAGCACGGTGGAAGTGCCGACTGCTGTGTTGGGAGAGGAGGAGAAGGTGGTTAGAGATGCTGGTCAGTGCATTGTTGCGACAGGGAGTAGAGAATTTACGCTTGGTGGTTCTGTTTTTTTCTCTGAAGTTGATGGAGAGATGATCTGGAAGAAGGGAGGCAATAGGGTAGCAAGTCTGAGAAGAATGATCATTGTGAGAATGGGAGAGAAAGCTAATTAAATTGCCGGGGAGGGTTGAGGGCAGAAGTGAGGTTAGAGACTAGCACGCGAATGGCCTCAATCTATGGGGTTGCTAATTTTATTCATCGGTGCTCAGCAGCCCAGATGTAAGAGCAAAGAAGAATAGTTTCACTGACCTAGGCAGATATAATCCAAGAACAATGGATAGGAGAGTCGATGATATTGGGAAGAGTGGTTTAAAAGAGGGGTCATGGGGATTCCATGTTGCATAGAGAAAGAAATGATGACTGAGAGAAAGCTTGAGAAGGACAGAATAGATAAATCAAACGTTTGATGGATTTCAAAGAAAGGATGAAGTAGAAGTAGGAGAGGCAGAAAGCCATGAGGGAGTCACACCTCAGAGTGGGTGAGTGCATTTATGATTTCAGAGGGGAAACAGCATAGCCAAGGAGCAGGGAGTGTCTGAAGTACACGGAAATGAAGGTCATTAAGGAGGTCATGGCAATGAGCTTCCAGGGGTTAGGATGGCTCATCCACACAGGTGACAGGAGGGCTAGAGGTAGGAAAGAAGACTGTGAGTCCAGGGCTAAAGTTTCAAAGAATCGGGGAGTGGGCAGAAGGTCAAGGAAAGACAAGGGTGAGGTTGGGGTAAACATTGATGAGTGCCTGAAAATCTCTAATGAACATATGGATGCATGAATCAGTGAATAAGTGCGCAAATGAATGCATTCATTCAGACTAGTCTGGCACATTCTAGGAATATCTAGCCATAAATTCTGAGACTCCCAAAGAAAACACTAGGCTCAGAGAAGCCAGATGACTAGGAGTGTAGAGGCCTCAGGTTATCATAAGAGTTGAAGATGAGCAAATCTCCTCAGTCTGTCCTATATGTTGAGCACATGCTCAACATGGTAGCCATTAGCTCCTTGCAGTATTCAGGACTTGAAATATGGCTAGTCCAAATTTGCTTGAACAAATAAAACATCCACTGGATTTTGATGACTTAGTACAAAAAAAAAAAAAAAAAAAAGAACATAAAATATCTCATCTTGAACTATCGATCACAAGCTAAAATACAAAATTTTTGGATCTATGGTGTCAAATAAAATATTGTTAAAATTATTTTCACCTGCTTTATCGATTGATTGATTTTTACGTTTTATATGAGGCTACTAGAAAATTTTAAATTACATGTGCGGTTGACAGTATATTTCTTTTGGATAGCACTGTTCTAGGCATTGGTCAGTAGCCTTTGCAATCCTGAGGAAGGTACTATGCCATCCCAATATTTGCACATGTTCAACCGAAAAGTTAATAAATGCAGCCACTCTGTTGGAATTCCATATGTACTTAGTGCTATAAGTAAAATTTGAGCCCTCAAATTTTAACTTTCTTGTACACTGGGAATGTCCCTTTAAGAGAGCATCTTAAGTCTCTCAAAGTATTGCAAAACCTCCCACTTGCTCCATTAGATAGGCTCTGCAGCCTGGAAACCATGTTAGTGATGGATACAAGTGTATCCATATTTGTCATATTTGTCTTCACTGTTACCACAGCTGGAAGGAGGAAACCATCTCCCTTCTTGGGGTATTTCTGACATGAAGAGGCTGGAGACTGTGCAGATTGCACTTGTAATTTCCCTTGGACTGGGGAAGCCTAAGGCTCCACTTCTGCAGGCCAAGTCTCCTTGGAACCTGTAGTTATTGCCTTGCTTAGTAATGCCCACTACAATTTAAAGGGCAGGAGACCTATTTTAGCCAGAAATTGTGAAAGAAGATCCCAAGTCAGTAGCAGGCAGAGCTTTTCTTTTTGCCCAAATCCAAAAATGTAATAGTAAATATTGAGGGTTTACCCTGGGTCAGGCACAGTGAGGAAACAGAGGCCCCAAGAGCTTAGGCAACCTGAGAGATTCCACGGGTAAAAAGCAGCAGAGCCAGGATCTCAACTCAGGTGGTCTAACTCCAGAGCTGTGATCCTCATATCACCCTACACCTTCCAACACAGCTGATTATGGACCAGGAAACAAAAAAGAAGGAAGCCTCACTTAACCAGCTCAGAAAAAGCCTCTGAAAGAACATGGATCAGCTGGGCTGACACATTGTGCCCACACACGTGCACTGAATGGCCCAGTTGAAACTGGATCCTTTAGCAGTCCTGGTTCCCAAACCACGCACTGGAATAAGTCAGTGTTTAAGGGCCTCATTCCAGGGCTGCTAAATCAGAACTCTGGGAATAGGGCCTAGAAATTTGTATTTTGAAAGCATTTTCCCAGTAGAGATAAGGGAGCCATTACTCTTGATTAGGATCTGATTTGGAACTTGGACTTCTGGGGTAACTCATGGTGTGAAATGGAAGGAGGGTACAAGGAGGGTTTGCTTAAACTCTCCACTCCTTTGATGTGGTATCAAATGAGTGGGCCAGACCTTGGGAGCACCTTTGGTAGATCCACCATTTGTGTTCTAATTTCTTTCTTTCTTTCTTTTTCTTTTTTCTTTTTTTTTGAGATGGAGTCTTGCTCTGTTGCCAGGCTGGAGTGGCATGACTCGGCTCACTGCAACCTCTACCTCCCAGGTTCAAGTGATTCTCCTGCCTCAGCCTTCCAAGTAGCTGGGACTACAGGTGTGCTCCACCCCACCTGGCTAATTTTTGTATTTTTAGTAGAGATGGGGTTTCACCATGTTGGCCAGGATGGTCTCGATCTCTTGACCTCATAATCCGCCTGCCTCGGCCTCCCAAAGTCCTGGGATTACAGGTATGAGCCACTGCATCCGGCATTGTGCACTAATTTCTAAGCAGCTTCCCAACCTTCAGATGGCTAGGGCCTCTGCTTCAACTCAAGCAAAGGGATGAGTGCTGTTGCCTGAAGGCAGGCAGACACTGCCACCTCTAGAACTAAGGGTAAGTAGTGGGAAGGCCACAATACTAACTCTCTCCTTCTTCCTCCTTTTAGCCTTTCAGTGTGATGATGTACCCAGCTGGTCCAGGATCTGGTGACTCCCCAGAAGGCTTCCCTGAACAACCAAGGCTCCAGTCACAAACTGGAAATTGCACGACTCAGACACTGGGTACTGAAACTGGGTGCATTGTCCAGTCCCTCCTGCACAGCATGTTTGGGGCAGAAGATTGAGGGAGGGAGTGGGGAAGAGAGACTCAAAGAGGGCGCTGGGTGGCACAGAAGTGATGGCAGCACTGGCCTTCATTTAGTCACATATGCTATGTTCAACCAGTCAGCAGAGGCTTATGTGGTGGCTGGGAGTGCTAGGGAATGCAGGTTCAGCCACTTGCAAAAGCAATGAGCAAGGTCATGGTATGGTAGAAGGAGACTGACTTTATTATAAATCAAAGTTAGCAGTGGGGAAAAACGGTCCAGACTTTTGCCTTAATGGAACTGCTTCACATTTCCAAGCAAAATGTGAGGCTTTAAGAAGAAGTTTTGGCATGGAGGGTATGCAAGGGGTGAGGCAGTGCAGGTCTCCATGAGGAGTTCCAATGACTTGCCTTGAGTTCCTGCCCATTTGGTGAACCGGCTGGCACCATCTTGGGCTAGGCTGTAAATTAACTGTAGCCTTGAAGCAATCTCCTGGTGGGGGAGATTTCCACAGATGCCTATATTGTTCCAAGATTTATTCTCTGGAACTTTTAAGCAAACATACAATTAGATATGCTAACAGTGTGTGCATGGAGGGGAGGGCTGGGGGCTGCCTAGTGGTTAACCAAACAAAAAGAAACAAAGAAATAAAAGAATACAACTTTCAAGCTGGGTACTTGCTTACAGTAGGTACTTGGACTGTATTAGAAACACCTCAAGATAAGCAACCAAGCAGCGAGAACTGGTCCCTGGCTTGTGGAAATTTCTCTTTTCTCTCTTTTTCTCTCTCTCTCCTCTCTCCCCTCTCTTTCCTCTCTCTCTCTCTCTCCTTACCAGTGGGACATCCTGTTTTTCTAGATTAGGGAAAAGAAGGCCCATTTGGAAGGTGGGGAAGGAGACAAAATCTTACTTGCTGAAGCAAGGTAGGGCTCATTTGTGACCTTGAATCTGAGACAGGGAAGTAGAGGCAGGAAAAAGGAAAAAATGGAGAACTCGCTTCCTTTCGGGACTGAGAAGGGCTAGAAGTCAAGCTTAAGAGAAGCCTTAGAGAAAGTCTAGCTCTTCATTTTACAGGTGAGGAAACTGAGGGGCGGAGAGGTTATAGTGTGGTCACAAGGTGGACACCTAGTTAGCAGCAGGAGTGGGAATAAACAGCGGCCTTTGAATAACACTATGGAGCCTCTAGTGAGGCGCTCAATTTTTTTTTTTTTCGAGAGGGAGTCTTGCTGTGTTACCCAGGCTGGAGTCCAGTGGCACGATCTCGGCTCACTGCAACCTCCGCCTCCCGGGTTCGAGCAATTCTTCTGCCTCAGCCTCCCAAGTATCTAGGATTACAGGTGCCCACCACCACTCCCGGCCAATTTTTTGTATTTTTAGTAGAGACGGGGGGGGGAAATTCACCATATTGGCCAGGCTGGTCTCGAACCCCTAACCTCGTGATCCGCCCGCCTCCGCCTCCCAGAGGCGCTCAATTCTAATCCCGGACGATTGGGTGGCTAGCGGGAGCTAGGAGCGGCTAGTTGCCATGGGAACCGGCTCCTCCCACTGCCTGCGTGCCGACCCGTAAACCTGCGCTCCTAATAAAGTTGTTGTTGAAACGCTGCGGCGGGAGCGGCGGCGACACCACGTGGGCCGGGCGGGGGGCGGGGCCGAGCTGAGGGAGGCTCTGCAGACGGCTGTCAGGAGTGGAGGCGGGCGCGGGGCCGGCCATGATCGCGTCGTGCCTGTGTTACCTGCTGCTGCCGGCCGCGCGCCTCTTCCGCGCCCTCTCAGGTACCGGCCCCGCGTACCGACAGGCGGGAGACCGGCCTGGCCCCGCCTCTGCGGGGTTCCGCGGGCCTGGGACGGCGTGCGGTGGGCCGGGCCTCACAACTACTGTGCCCGGGGCAGTGCCGAGGTGTGGGGAGGCGGTCCTGAGCCTCCGCCCCGCGGGCCCCTCGTGACCCCAAGAGGCCTGGACCTGGCAGACTACCCTCATGGGCGGCCCCTCCTCCTGCCTGTTGTTAGATGGCGTCGGGCCACGGTTAAGGTGGAGAGGGGCTGTGGACGGGGCGGGGCCCTTTCCTGGCCCTGGGGTTGCAGAGGGGTTATGGGGTCGGCTGAGTTAGCCCCCAGGGGGTCGGGAAACGGTAGCAGCTTGGGCCGAGGCGAGTGCCTAAATTCTCGGCGGGGGAGGCGGGTCGGCCCTGGGAGGTCTATGGCCGAAGTCCTGGACGCACCGGGCTTCCCCAGGTTCACTTCACACTCACCTTTCACTGCCACCTGGCAGCTCTCGCTCCGCTCTCACCGGTGTGTTTGGTTGAAAAACGGACGCTCAGAAATCAGACACATGTCGATATCTGCTTTGGAGCATTTCCGCCCCCCCGCCCCATC
>NW_016107369.1:2366261-2383952 GCF_001604975.1 Cebus imitator
CCCGCCCCTCCGGCCCCCGCCCCTCCGGCCCCCGCCCCTCCGGCCCCTCCCTGCCTCCGGCACTTTAGAGGGAGTTGGGCGGGGCTGGGGGCAATGCCCAGTCCATACCTCAAAGAGGGGAGGGCGTGGTTATTCCGTTACTTTTTCGTAATTTGTTGCATTATCTGTTCCTGGGCTTTGAAATTCCAGACGCTTTAATGCAACCCTCAGTTTCTGAGATCCTATGGAACTCCCAGACTTTATGCCTTTAATTTATGGGCCTGGACTAAGAAGTACTTACGAATAAGGGCCCCAACTGTGTAATCTGTGGTTTTCCTTTGTGGAACTTTACATAGTTTTTGCGAAATGTGTGTGTCATTGATAATATATATTTCATACAGGAATATTTTAAATTTATTTTTACCGTGTATCTGCGACTAGAATGCGAGCCTCAGGAGGGCAGGGCCACATCCATTTTGTTCGTTGTATCCCTGGTGTTAACACATCGTTTGGTATATAGTTGGCACCCAGTGAATTCAGGAATGCCTTGTGTGTCCATACCTCTGAGGACTGGGAAACTCCACAGAAGTAATTGTTTTCAGAGAGCTAAGCATATTCTTTTAACTACGTTGCTGTTATTTCTGGAGCTCTTCTCATGCCTGCTATGGCAGCCTTAGTGATATGGTGTACTAGTCCAGAGGTTTGCAAACCAGTAGAGTTCCAGGAATCTCAGAGGAGGGCCCCTCTCCACCTACACCTTAAAGTAGTCTCAATTACATTTACTTGGCATATTTGGTTTCCAGATAGGATTTTTAAAAAATAAAAGCATTCTGCTGCTGAAAATCCACCACCGCCACCACCACCACAAAACATCTGCCAGAATTGAAAGCCAGTAACTTCGTGCATCTGAACCAAAGAACCTCTGCTATCTGGTATACACAGAGGATGTTTCAAGGAGCAGATAATTAGCAAGTCCTTGAGACTAAAGCTCAGCCACCCAGCTTAAGAGTTTAGAGCTGGGTTTCTCAGTCTCAGCACTGCTGACATTTTGGGCCAGATCATTTGTTGTGGGTTTGTCTTGTGAATTGTCCAAAATTCAGCAGCGTCTCTATCCTCTAACCACTAGATGCCAGTAGCACTGCTGCAGTTGTGACAACCACGGTGTCTCTGGACATTGCTAAATGTCTTCCGAGGGCAAAATCACTGTGGTTAAAAACCATTGTTTAGAAGGACATAAGTATACAGAGGCCCCAAACAAGATATTTGAACTGTCTTTCAATATTTGAGCCACTTTTACATTTTCTTGCCTTTAAAAAAAATTGCCAATGAGCCTCGTGATTGAGGGCTAGCATCGTGCATGCCACTTGTCTTGTGCTGTAAATAAATGACTGAGTGTGTGAGTGTGGGAGTTGTTTGCTCTCACCAAACTACTTTGCTCAGAGTTTGGGGGCTCTAATTTTAGAGTTTTTCCCACGTTCTTTCTTGGCCGTTGGCTGTCATTTGCGGCTCTCTCTTACTGTCAGTTGTTGGCACCTCCTCATTTATAGCCTCTGTTGTGTTGTGGAATGGGAAAGCAGATAATGAAGTTCGTGAAGGTTTTATTAGAATAAGTAGCCTTGAGAAGAGGCTTAGGGGCCTTTGCTAAGATGTAAATTGTATAGATTTTGAGACTACTTTAGAACTTTTTCTTTTGGAATACATTAATAGATTAGGGAATTTATATAGCTAGAAAAGCTCTTAGAGATTTTCTAGTTCAAACTTCTCTGTCTCTATTTTTTTTCTTTTTCCTTTTTTTTAGAGATGAGGTTTCACTTGCCTCCCAGACTGGAGTGCAGAAGGTCAGTCATAGCTCACTGCAGCCTCCACCTGGGCTCAAGCAATCCTCTCATTTCAGCCTTCCAAGTAGCTAGGGCTACAGGGATGTGCCACCATACTTGGCTAATTTTTAATTTTTTATAGAGATGAAGTTTCATTATGTTGCCCAGGCTGGTCTCTAACTCCTGGCCTCAAGCAATCCTGCTGCCTCTGCCTCCCAAAGTGCTGGGAGCCACCACGTCTGGCCTCTTGTCCCCATTTTACAGTCAAGAGTAACTCCGTCTGACTAGGGGCATTGTTCAAGGTCAGTTTTATTAATTTTGGTGCTATACCATAACCCACAGTTCTGATTCATAGTCAAGTGCTGGTTCCAATGTAATGTGGTTCTTAGAACCAAAGAGTTTGTTAATAGTAGTCTTAACTGTCACGTAAAAGGGGTGTGGTTATGTGTGCCCGTCTGTGTTCTAGATTATGTGGGCCAGCTGTTCTTTCATTCATGCACTGAATATTTATCAGATCCCTGCCGTATAAATTAGTCAAAACTTGTAAAATACTTAGAACAATGCCTGGCACATAGTAAATATGATGATATTGATGACGATGTTCAGGCATTAAGATGGGCAGGTTCAGTGGTGGTACAGTGATGAGCAAGGTGGTTATGGGTCTTGCTTTTACTGGGCTTATGTTTTAGCTGGGAGAAGAGTGTGGGTTGAATGACAGTCTTCTTATAACCTGCTATTTTGGCTTTCCTCCTAGATGCTTTCTTCACATGTCGAAAAAATGCCCTTCTGGCGAAGAGCTCATCCTCCCAGGTAGAGGGCGACTTTGCCATGGCCCCTCGGGGCCCTGACCAGGAGGAGTGTGAGGGTCTGCTGCAGCAGTGGCGAGAGGAAGGGTCGAGCCAGGTGCTCTCAACTGCAAGTGAGGGTCCCCTTATAGATAAGGGACTAGCCCAGAGCAGCCTGGCACTTCTGATGGATAATCCTGGAGAAGAGAATGCTGCTTCAGAGGATAAGTGGTCCAGCAGGCAGCTGAGTGACCTTCGGGCAGCAGAGAACCTGGATGAGCCTTTTCCTGAGATGCTAGAAGAGGAGCCACTGCCAGAGGTGGAGGGCCCCATGTGGACAGCTATCCCCATGCAGACGGACCCCCAGTATGCAGACTGTGCTGTCCTCCCAGTGGGTGCCCTAGCCACAGAGCAGTGGGAAGAGGACCCGGCAGTGGTGGCCTGGAGCATAGCACCTGAGCCTCTGCCCCAGGAAGAGGCTCCCGTCTGGTCCTTTGAGGGCCTGGGGCAGTTGCAGCCTCCCCCGGTGGAAATACCATATCATGGTGAGTCTGACAACTGGCTGAGTGAGCCAAGGGAGCAGCGTGTCTCAGGTGTGGGCAGAGCAATTGCTAAAGAGAAGATTCTCTGGTAGGGAGCTCTGCCACTGCATTCTATTTTTCTAAGAATCTTGGAGTGTCAGATCTAGAGGGGCCTTACAGATAATCTCATCTAGCCCCATGGTTTTAAAGGTGAATTAATCACAGTACAGAGAGGTAGCAGAACATGCCTAAAGTCATAAAGCCAGGTAGGAGCAGACCTGAAAGCATACTCTAGATCTGATTCTCCAGTGTCGTTTCTCTGGTGGTAACCCTAGGGCTTTCTAGGGGTAGGGATTAGGAGGTCTTGGAGCCCTACTCTCTGTCTCAGTCACAATCAGCCTCAGTTTTATTTGTGTTATGTATTCAGAGTCCATTCAAATTTGAAGAAAGGCATCAAGAGATTTGGAATCCACTATGCAGCAAAATGCCATAGGGGAGATGGGGACATATTGTGGTCTCTAGCCCCACAGACTCTTCCAGATTTAGGGGTCAGAAATCACCCAGGGCTGTAATTACTCTAGAAATGTCGTTAACCTCAGGTGACTGTTAAGAACACTCATCTGAGTGATTCTCTAGAGATTCATGGATTTGTCGAAAGTGAGAGATTGTCAGCCTGCATATATGCAGCCTCTCTTAGATGCTAGGTACTGGGGATGTAGTGGTGAGCAGGCCAAGATTGTCTCTGGCTTTGTGGAGCTAACCATGTCATCTGAAGAATGTCTACAGACTGCTCAGTTCCCCACAGAGAGGGAGGGGTGACAGGGAAGATGGAAAAGGAACTTCAGGCATAAAATTACTGAGTCAGGAGTGGAGATGGCGGTGCCTCTGCATTACTCATCCTTGTCATGGAATGCTTCTCCGAATCCCTTTGCAGAAATTCTGTGGCGAGAATGGGAGGATTTCTCCACCCAGCCAGATGCTCAGGGCCTGGAAGCAGGAGATGGTCCTCAGTTCCAGTTCACTCTGATGTCTTATAACATCCTGGCTCAGGACCTGATGCAGCAGAGCTCAGAGCTCTATCTACATTGCCATCCGGACATCCTCAATTGGAACTATCGCTTCATGAACCTCATGCAGGAATTCCAGCACTGGGACCCCGATGTGAGTGAAGAGGGGGAGGTGCCATCTTGCATTGTTGCTGGACCTGGGCTGTTTCCTAGTGCTCTTAGAAGATGAGTTCCACCCCGTTGTTCAAATGATTGGAGTCCTATCTGGGGCTGGAGCTTGCCTGCCTGGTGTCAGTGAGTTGTTGGCAGATGCTGAGAAGAATTGCCCTAGGTGTGCACTTTCCAGCGCATTTATTCGGGAAGGGAGGCTTGAGGTGTTCAAGGAGCAGGAAAATCCAGTGCACATGTCTAATCTTTTCAGCTTAAGTCTGGGCCTGTTCTTGCTGTTGGTGACTCTGAGAAGAGTCAGCCCTGGGGGAAGTTTCAGTGTGACCCAGCAGCTTCCCACCTGGCCTCAGGACCTGCTCCTAGAGGGTGGGGGTCACATTCCAGCACTCTGGAGTGATTGGGTTCTTTGTCACTTTCCCAGATCCTGTGTCTCCAGGAAGTCCAGGAAGATCATTACTGGGAGCAGCTGGAACCCTCTCTGCGAATGATGGGTAATGCAACTCCCTGGCATGCTTCCCACCTTTTCTTCCTATAGCCTTGTCTACTCTCTCCTGAAGATCCCATCCTTTCCTTTTGTTTTAGTAAACCCTCAGTTTCACCTGTCAGCTTGCTCCTTCCATTTATGCCTGAGAAAGTAGAATTCTGCAGTTTTAAAGCAATTCTGACATATATTGCTATTTGATCCTTGAAGTAACCAGTGTGGTGAGACTGTGAGACTTATTCCCATTTTATAGATGAGGAAACTGAAGTACTGAAAATTCTTGTGACTTCCTCAGACTCACAAAGCTACAATGCTAGTAGATGTGGAGCTAGGAGTCCAGCTTGTCTGACTCCAGATTCCGTGCTCTTTTCTATCATATTGAATTGCTTCATACCCTTCCCCCCTTGCCCTTCCACCCCACCCAAGCCACCTGGTTACAACTGTAAGTGGGAACCTGCTGAAGCAAGGAAGTGGCAAGGCTCCTTTGTTGGGAGCAGGAACAATGCCTTAGGGGCACACACTGGGGCTGCTAATGCTGGTTGGAAGGGATTCAGGCTTTAAGGACTCTGACCCATCTCCTTGGTGGGGTTTTCCTTGCAGGTTTTACTTGTTTCTACAAGAGGAGGACTGGGTGTAAAACCGATGGCTGTGCTGTCTGCTACAAGCCTACCAGATTCCGCCTGCTCTGTGCCAGCCCTGTGGAGTACTTCCGGCCTGGCTTGGAGCTCCTTAATCGGGATAATGTGGGCTTAGTGTTGCTACTGCAACCACTCATCCCAGAAGGCCTGGGGCAAGTCTCAGCGGCCCCGCTGTGTGTGGCAAATACCCATATCCTTTACAACCCACGCCGGGGTGATGTCAAGCTGGCCCAGATGGCCATTCTCCTGGCAGAAGTGGACAAGGTGGCCAGACTGTCAGATGGCAGCCACTGCCCCATCATCTTGTGCGGGGACCTCAATTCTGTCCCTGATTCACCTCTCTACAACTTCATCAGGGATGGAGAGCTCCAGTACCATGGGATGCCAGCCTGGCAGGTGAAATGGAAGATTCCACGGTGGGGATGGGAACATGGTCTAGAGAGAGATTTAGGTGTTTGCATCAGTGCTGCTTCTGTAGCAGGGACCTTAGACACCTGCTCTGACTTGCTCCTCCTTTTTCTTGTTATGTTGAGTAGCTTGTGACCAAGCCTGGAAGTTAAGAATTCTTGAGTACTTTGGCATATTGGAATTTTTTCATTTTTTATCATTAATATTTTTAATTCACAAGTAATACATAAGTACATACTTGAAGGAATTTGAACATTATACAGTAAGGCACAGGCCTGTTTTATTACCCATGTTCTTGATCCTATTCTCTTAGAGTCACGTAATGACCTAAGAAAAGTTTGGTGGTAGTCTTCTAGATTGTCTTATTTGCATTTACAGTGATATCTATGTTCCTATGATATTGTAATCAGCATTTACATTTGTTAAGCACTTAACCGTGTGCTATGCTATTTTAAGCACTTTATAGTCGTTAACTCATTAATTTAAACAATTTCTATCATGGCTTTTATAAATGAGGAAACTAAAGCCCAGAGAAGTGAAGTAATTTGCCCTAGGTTGTGTGGGTAGTTAGTGGTGGAGCCAGGATTTGTAACCAGGTGGTCTGGCTGCAGGGTTCTTACGCTCAAATACTATGCTGTGATTGCTTGTAACAGCCAATATGTAATCTATTATATGTGATTTATAAACATGATATGCTACTATATGTTTCATTTTTGCTTGCTTTTTTTTCACTCAGCAATTTGTATATGGATCTAATTCCTTCCAACTATTGAGTGTCGATGACAGATACCTCATAGTTTTATTAGCTTATGCTGAGTTCTTTATGTTACTTAATCTCCTTCTTCCTCTATTGTGCCCCTACTGGTTCAGTTTATTGCCTAACTTTTGGCAAGGCCCAATGGTGAAAGGACACAAAACGATTGAATTATTGTTGCACACGTGGGATTTTATGTTAATGTGCCAGCAGTGTCCTAGTTGCCATGTGTGCAGAGAAAGGCATGATCTTGCCCTAAAGGAGGTGTAATCAAGGAGCTCCTGGAATGGGGAAAAGAATTTACTGAATGCCTGCCACATGACAGGCACTGTTAGGCATAGTGAATGAGAGCACTTGCTTTGAAGCCAGACAGTCCTGAGTTCAGATCCCTCTTCTGCCACCTTGGGCAAATTACTTAACTTTCCTAAACCCCATTTGCCTCATCTGTACAATGGGGGATATAATGGGACCTGCCTCAGAGGTGTTTTTTTGGGTGGATTTAATAAAATAATGCATGTAAAGTGTTTTCCAGTATCTGGTTCAAAGTCAGTAACTAGTAGTGATTATTAAGATTCTTAATTGTACATGGTATTATTATCCCGTTTTATTTATGTATTTTTTGAGGCAGAGTTTCGCTTTGTCGCCCAGGCTGGAGTGCAGAGGGGCCGTCTCAGCTCACCGCAACCTCTGCCTCCCAGGTTCATGCAGTTCTCCTGCCTCAGCTTCCCGAGTAGCTGGGATTACAGGCGTGTGCCGCCACTCCTGGCTAATTTTTGTATTTGTAGTAGAGACGAGGTTTCACCACGTTGGTCATGTTGGCCTAGAACTCCTGACCTCAGGTGATTCACCCACCTCAGCCTCCCAAAGTGCTGGGATTATAGGCGTGAGCCACCGCACCTGGCCTATCCCATTTTATAGTAGGAGATATTGAACGAAAGAGGGTTAACTACCTTCCCCAAAGTCACACAGCTATTAAGTGGCCATTGAATTGCAGATCTGTTTTACTTCAGATGACATATTGAAAACGTGTGCCCTTTTAGGGCAAGGGGATTCTATCTATCACTGCTCTATCCCCAGCACCTAGCTAGTGTCTTTTGGCTTTCAAATATTTGTTGTTGTTAACTGGCATGAAGGGACTTTTGCTACACATGTTGGAGATCTGCAGATGACTGATGTTGCCGAATGTTTCCCCCACTACGTTTTGTCCGTTCCCAGGCTGCTCATTGGCTTTGATCGAGGATGGTGACATAGATACGGTAAAGTGCTTTGGTGCTTTCCATTTGGTTTGACCCTGTGGTTTCCCAGTAATAGGTTAAGGATATTAGACCTTGATCCAGAAGATCCAAAGATGAAGATAAAACTTTAACCATTGCAACTTAAAGCCCCTGAGAGTTGATATTCTCTGTGGAGGAGAATTGTGTAGATTTTTCGGAGGTAAAATTTAGCGAACCACGTGTTAAATACAATTCAGTTCTCCTTGATTCAGTCTCTTACCCCTCCTCCTGTTTCATGAACATTTCAGTGTTGCCAGTGAAAAAGTAGTGGTTTTAATTAGGTACTTATTTTTAACCTGCCCCTGAGACTTACATCCTTGCTTATACCATGTATGTAGTGTGTGATTATGTGTGTTTGTATCTGTCCACATGTCCCAAAACATGGACTGTTATTTCTTTTTTCTTGGTTTCCTCATTCCTACCCTCCTCTTTCCTTGCAGGTATCTGGACAGGAAGACTTCTCTCATCAGCTTTACCAGAGGAAGCTGCAGGCCCCACTGTGGCCCAGCTCCCTGGGCATCACTGATTGCTGTCAGTATGTCACCTCCTGTCACCCCAAGAGATCAGGTGAGCACATGTCACATTCTTGGTTGACTGTGTCTTCATGCCCATTTGGGAGAAAGCTGGTATCTCCTTGACAAGAAAAAGTGTAATCCCTCATTTCTCTTAGCAAGTTCCTCTGTTTTCTCACTGTCCTCCCAATGGTCCTCCAATAAAATGGACAACTTTAAATCATAGCCATTGGAAAATCTCCTTTTCTTCTGAGTACTTCCTCTGTGTACCTATGCTGGAAGTTGCTTGGTACTAAGGAGGTCTCAACATGTGGCTTTGTCATCTTTCTTTCACTATATGGCTTTTCCTGGTTTGCAGAGAGACGCAAGTATGGCCGAGACTTCCTGCTGCGTTTCCGCTTCTGCAGCATCGCTTGTCAGCGACCAGTAGGACTGGTCCTCATGGAAGGAGTGACAGATACTAAGCCAGGTAACGGGAACTAATCTTGGGTTCTTGGTCTTCTTTCTTCCTCACTCCTGATGTTTGTTATGTGGTTTCCTACTCTAAGTATAATTCTAAGAGATTAGCTCCGGTAATAAGTATACTTAGAAGGAAGGTCACTTGAGTTCAGTGGCCATATGTGTGCATGGATGTGCAGTGTGATAAGAGTGCTGGACCAGGAGTCAAGACGTCTGGGTTCTAACTAGCTTTGAGAGCTTGGGTAAGCCACTTAACCTTTTTAGGTTTAAGTTGCTGATAACTAGTGTGTGTATAGCATATATAGGGGAGAAGTTACACATGATGAGGCTTTGAAAATCATAAGGTGTCAGTGGTTTCCTACTGAGAGCTTTCCGAGTGAATATAGCAAATATACTTGACATTCTCCTCTTCTGGTCTCTGAAACCACTTCTTAGCAACAAGGAGAATGGAAAAAAGAAATGTAAACTCCATTGTAGACAAAACTGGGAGATCTGAAGATATCTGATGCCAAGCACCACAACACAGAAGGAATGCCTGCAAGAAGCACTGGAGCTCGTGCAGGGGTGCTAGAGGAAGTGCAGAGAGACTTACCTGTGGGGATAGTGGATCTCAGAAAGAGCTAGCTGAGTACTTTTTCCCACCTGGAGGCATAAAACCCAAATCTTTTTTTTTGTTTTTTCAACAAGAACAGAATGCACAGGTTGTAATAGGAGAGTCTCTGGACCCATCTTGATCCTAAGAGGCCGTGGAGGAGGGACTGATCAAGGAATCAAGCCACATTTCCATTAAGCAATCTGTTCAAGTGGCAGAGAGGGTAAATGAGATACGTGTAGAGCCGCATATCTCTTGGCTTGGAAGAAAGAAAGATTAAGAGGATGCCTACATAACCCGTGTCAAAAAGAAAGTTCCTGTTACTTGAAATACCAAGTCCTTCCTTTATATAAACTTTGTACAAATAGCTGGTGCAGAGAAACCTCAACTAATACAAAGCTGGGTTTGTCAAAAAGGAAGAGCATGGAATCTGTACTAAAATACTACAAGAAAAGAACAGAAAAACAAAAGGCAGATAAAGAATGTTTAACTTTGGGCATGGTGGCTCATGCCTGTAATCCAAGCACTTTGGAGGCCAAGGCGGGCTGATCACCTGAGGTTGGGAGTTCAAGACCAGACTGACCAACATGGTGAAACCCCACCTTTAAAAAAAAATGTTTAACTTCAAAGATAAAAATAATTGCCATGGAGCTTATGGAAATTATTACTTTCTCATGAATAATGAAATTGTCTTCATGAAAGAAAGAGCACAAAAATAAAATAATTGCCATTATAAAATAAGTTCAGGCATGTGGCAAGACATCAGAAGATGAAATGTAAGCTGCAGAGCTCAGAAAAGAAGTGGAATTAAAAAACATTACAAAAAATAGAGACAAAATTGAATGCAAAACAAGTAGGAATAGATACTGTCAAAAATAAGGTAAGAGATAGGCCAGGAAATCCAAACAAAACAAACAAACAAAAACAAAATGAGAAGGAAGTAAAAGGTTAGAAAGGGTTAGAGAGAAAACGACAGTAGTAAGAGATAAAGGAGATTTAACGTATACGTAATTGGAGTTCTCAGAGAAGAAAGCCTGTAATACAGAAGAAATATTTAAAGACGATTATTCGAGAAAGATTTTCCCAAAATGAAAAGATGTGAATTTTCAGATCGAGAAGATATGTGTCTCAGTAAAAAATGATATAGGAGCCAGGCACCCTGGCCTGTAATCCCAGCATTTTGGGAGACAAAGGCAGAAAGATTGCCTGAGCCCAGGAGTTTCAGACTAGCCTGAGCAACAAAGCGAGACACTGTCTCTACAAAAAATAAAAAAATTAGCCGGACATGGTGGTATATGCCTGTGGTCCTAGCTACGTGGGAGGCTGAGGTAAGAGGATTGCTTGAGCCCAGGAGGTCAAGGCTGCAGTGAGCCTTGTTTGCACCACTGCATTCCAACATGGGTGACAGAGTGAGACTGTGTCTCAAAAAAATGAAAAAGATGTAGGAGAATTAATACTAAGACATTCTAGTGAGGTTCCTAGAAGTCAAAGATGAAAGAATCTTTTAGGCAGTTATATCAAAAGATTGAGTTACTTTGAAGCCTAATGGTAATCAGGTTGACTTCAGACCTTTTTTTTTTTTTTTTTNTTTTTTGACTTTAGACTTTCTTTTTTTAGACAGACTCTTGCTTTGTCACCCAGACTGGAGTGCAGTGGCACGATCTCTGCCCACTGCAATCTCTGCCTCCCCAATAACTGGAACTCTGGGCATGTGCCACCATGCACAGCTAATTTTTTTGTATTTTTAGTAGAGACAGGATTTCACCATGTTGGCCAGGCTGGTCTCAACTCCTGACCTCAGGTGATCCGCCCACCTCAGCCTCCCAAAGTGCTGGGATTACAGGCATGGCCTACTACGCCCGGCAGACTTCAGACTTCTTAATATTGACATCCTACTTTTGAAGATAGTGGTTAAGGCTTCTAGGAAAGAAGATATAGTTCAAGAATATTACGCTTAGCTAACAACCTTTCTTCAAGAAACTAGTAGAGGAGTAACTGAAGGCAACAAAGCAATGGCTGGGAAAACTATAGTGAAAGGCCTGCTGATGAACACTGAATTTATTTTCTTCTGATAAGAATTTAATTTGAATTGGCTTTTTGTACAGAGCAGCAAACATGTCAGTGCCCCAGTTTCTTTTTAATTGCAAAATTAAAGTATTATTACAGCTGTGGCAATAGCAATAGTTATAACAGTGATGGCCACCCTGTATTGAGTGAACCAGCATGTACCAGGAACTGGGACAAGTGCTTGTGTCAGTCAGGTTCAGGTAGCGGAGTCGTAGTTCGGTGTTTTAGGATTACAAGAACAGGATCTCACTTAGATAATTTCATATTAAGAATAGGTTATTTAAATCAGTCATGTACTTGAATGAAACATAAATAGTTTAGTAACAAAATTAAACCAAGAACCTTTAAAATATATACTAACAGTCACTTTGTAGCACTTTGTAGGTAGAAAAGACTCATTCTATAGGGCAAGATAGCCAGTTCATTAATGGTGGGAAATAATAGTAGTATTTTCAAAATTGAGATTAGATTTAGATAAACGCACTTATTCTCTGCATACTCTGAATGTATCCTTCTGTTTGTTCAATGCTCCTACCCAGGGCTGAACAGGTTCTTGATGAATCTCTTTTAAAGACTCCAAATCTAATTTTTTTTTTTCATGACAGAGTCTCACTGTTTGATCAAGGCTGGAATGTAGTAGCATAGTCACGGCATATTGTGTAGCCATGACCTCCTAGGCCCAAGTGATTCTCCCACCTCAGCCTTCCAAGCAGCTTAGACTACAAGCAAATGATACTATGCCCAGCTAATTTTTGTATTTTTTGTGGAGACCGATTTTCACCATGTTGCCCAGGCTGGTCTTGAACTCTTGAGCTTAAGCCATCCCTCCTGCCTTGACCTCTCAAAGTGCCAGGATTATAGGAGCGAGTTACCATGCCCGGCCAACTATCCTTATTTTAAAAGGGCCATGAATGGAGTGCAAGGAGATCTTAGTATGTGAGTTCATTTTTCTAGAGGATCTGTTTAGATATGCGAACAGTATTTCCAGTTCAATACCAGAGTCATCCAACCCAACTGTGCATTTCAAAACATGACAACTTTACTGTGACACTAACTTGAATGGGGAGCCTCTGAGTGCAAAGGAAGATTCAGTGCTAGGTAGTGATGATTTTCCCATGAGCTGACATTGCATGGTGCTGGAGCATTCTGCGCCATCCAATGTGTATAATAAAAAACATTGTGATTCTCACTCTTTCCAACTCCCTTTGTTTTTTGTTTGTTTTGCTTTTTTTGAGACAGAGGCTCACTTTGTCATCCAGGCTAGAGTGCAGTGGCACAATCTTGGCTCACTGCAACCTCTGCCTCCTGGGTTCAAGCAATTCTTGTGTCTCAGCCTCCTAAGTAGCTGGGATTACAGGCATGCGACACTGTGCCCAGCTAGTTTTTTATTTTTAGTAGAAACCGGATTTCACCACGTTGCTAGGCTGGTCTTAAACTCCTGGCCTCAAGTGATCCACCCACTTCAGCCTCCCAAAGTGCCAGGATTATAGGTGTGAGCCACCAGGCCCAGCCCCCAACTCCTTTTGTAATGGGATAATTTGTAAAAAGCATGTTTAATTTTTAAGTCTCCCTCATTGTTAACATTCCTATTATGAATGATTTCTCTTTTCCAGTATGGTTCTTAAAGATACTGTCCTAGTTTATTTGGGTTGCTGTAACAATATACCATAAACTGGGTAGGTTTTAAACAATAGAAATTTATTTCTCATGGTTCTAGAGGCCGGGAAGTTGAAGATCAAGGCACTGGCAGAGGCTGGGTATAGTGGTTCACACCTGTAATCCCAGCACTTTAGGAGGCTGAGGTGGGAGGATCACTTGAGGCCAGGAGTTTGAGACCAGCCTGAGCAACATAGCAAGACCCCATCTCTACAGAAAATTCAAAAAGATTAGCTGGGCAGGATGGCATGTGACTATAGTCTTAGCTACTCAGGAGGCTGAGGTGGGAGGATCACTTGAGCCTAGAAGTTTGAAGTCACAGTGAGCTATGATTGCCTCACTGCACTCCCGCCTGGGCTACAGAGACCCTGTCTTAAAAAAAAAAAAAAAAAAAAATGCACTGGCAGATTTGGTGTCTGGTGAGGGCCTGCTTCTTGGTTCATGAGCATCATCATCTCTGTGGTGGAAGAGGAAGAGGAGAGGGGTCTCTTTTGGCATCTTTTGTAACACTAATCCTATCCATGAGGACCCCACACTCGTGACCCAATTACCTCCCAACCCAAGGTGCCACCTCCTACTATCATCACTTTGGGGGTTAGGATTTCAACATATGAATTTGGCTGGGGGGACACAAACATTTAGACCATAGCAGACATTAAAAGGAATTAATGTGTTTTCTTTCTCACAGGCACTGACATATTACACTGAATTTTGGGGCTTTAAGTCTTTTAACAAGTAAGAGCAAACCATGTGCACAATTTAGCACATTACAGAAAAAACAATTGCTAATGGGTGATTTTTATAAACTCCTAGTTAACAAACTGACCAGGAGGTCACACAGTCACACAGCAAAGCCTAAGGCTATGTGGTCAGTTTTCTTTTTTTGGAGATGGAATCTCACTCTGTCACCCAGGCTGGAGTGCATTGGCATGATCTTGGCTCACTGCAACCTCTGCCTCCTGAGCTCAAGTGGTTCTCCTACCTCAGCCTTCCAAGTAGCTGGGATTACAGGTGTGTGCCACCATGCCCAGCTAATTTTTTGTAGTCTTAGTAGAGATGGTGTTTCACCATGTTGGCCAGGCTGGTCTTAAATCCCGGCCTCAAATGATCTAACTGCCTTAGCCTCCCAAAGTGCTAGGATTACAGGTGTGAGCCACTCTGCCCAGCCTGTTTGGTCAGTTTTCTAAGCAGAAAAGTTCTTTTTAGCTTGTTTGTTTTTTAACAAGCCTACAGCTAACATCATAAAAGAGCAGGAAAGTCCTAAATCCAGCTTCTCTGCTGGCTGTTGTGTGATACAGCTGAGGATCCTTTCCCCAAGTACTTGTGTAAGAACTTGCATGCCTGGCTGCTCCTGATGCTACGTGGGCCCAGGAAGAGGTTGTAGTTCATGTGACCTGGAGCAGAGTAGGTGGAAGCCTTGAGTCCTGTATAACTGCCAGAGCAGTGCTGTTTGTTCACAGTGCTGCGTGGTAAGAATGGTGCCTAGGGAAATCATGTTCAAGATCCTGCAGGTCACTGTGAATTTTTTGTATGTGTGTGGCATATTGTAATGATAAAGGATGTAACTCAAAGATACTAGCGTTAAATATGCTCCAAATAATGTTGCATCAACAGTCACAAAGTAAAACCATAGGCTGTAACATGGAGTAACAGACAATAACTAAAGGTAGAAGGCTTTTTTTTTGAGATGGAGTTTTGCTCTTGTTGCCCAGGCTGGAGTGCAATGGCGCGATCTCGGCTCACTGCATCCTCCGCCTCCTGGGTTCAAGTGAGTCTCCTGCCTCAGCCTCCTGAGTAGTTGGGGTTACAGGCATGTACCACCATGCCTGGCTAATTTTGTATTTTTAGTAGAGACAGGGTTTCTCCATGTTGGTCAGGCTGGTCTCAAACTCCCGACCTCAGGTGATCTGCCCGCTTTGGCCTCCCAAAGAGCTGGGATTACAGGTGTGAGCCACCGCACCTGGCAAGGTAGAAGGCTTTAATTGATCTTTCTGAGTCTGCAATAGATCAAGTAGATAAAAGATGACTAAGGATATAGAATAAGTAACATGTCAGATAAATCTGATTCATACATATCAACCGTCAAACATTGAAAGCAGAGAGGTCATGTTTTCTTTTTAAATATTCCTAGGAAATTCTTAGGAATTGATTGTATATTAGATCACAAAGCACATGCAATAAACACGTAAGTTAAAATTGAAAAAGAGCTCACACCCATAACCCCAGCACTTTGGGAGGCTGAGGCAGGTGGATCACGAGGTCAAGAGATCGAGACCATCCTGGCCAACATGATGTAACCCTGTCTCTACTACAAATACAAAAATTAGCTGGGTGTGGTGGCACACGCCTGTAGTCCCAGCTACTTGGAAGACTGAGGCAGAAGAATTGCTTGAACCCAGGAGGTGGAGGTTGCAGTGAACCGAGATCGCGCACTGCATTCCAGCCTGGTAACAGTGTGACACTCCGTCTCAAAAAAAAAAAAAAAAAAAAAAAGGATGAAAAAGAGTCTGGGCACAGTGGCTCATGCCTGTAAATCCAGAACTTTGAGAGTCTGAGGCAAGTGGTTCGCTTGAGTCCGGGAGTTTGAAATCATCCTGCACAACGTGGCAAAACCCTGTCTCTACAAAAAATAGAAAAATTAGTCAGGTATGGTGGCATGTGCCTATACTCCCAGCTACCCAAAAGGCTAAGGTGAAAGGATGGCTTGAGCCTGGGAAGTCAAGGGTAGAGTGAGCTGTGACCTGTATTCCAGCCTAAGTGACAGAGCGACTCTATCTCAAAAAAAACAAAACAAAACAAAACAAAAAAAAAAAAAAAAAAAAAAAAAAAAGAGAAAATACTATGAACTGGACATTTAAAAAACTTTTTGATCAAAGAAGAAAATTTAAACTGAAGTTGGAGAATATCTAGAAAGTAATAATGTGACAATAATTTTGAGACTGTTTCCAAAAAATTTTTTTGTAAAATTGAAGATCAAGAAACAAAATCTAGCAGCACATTGAAAGAGTAACTTTCAGCGTGCTGCTAGATTTTGTGACCAAGTGGAGTTAATTAGAAATATAGGGATAGTTCAATATTAACATATCTATAAATATGTATATATATGTGAAATATGTGAAACCTATACCATCCTCTGTATAGATGTTGAAGAGTCATCTGTTAACATTTAACATCTATCCTAGATTCTTTTAAAATGAACCCTCTTAAGAAGAAAATGGATAATTTCTTACACTGTTGAAATATATTTCAGCTTCAAAATCAGCATCTTGATTAAAGAAGGAAGCTCTCATAGCATTCCTGTTAAAGTTAGGAACAAGAGAGGGACAAGACCATCATTATTTGTGTTTGGAGATACCAGCCAATAGAATTAGAAGTAGAAAATAGAAATATAGCAAAAATAGAAGTATAAAAATGAAAAGGAGGTAAATTATTACTTGCTGATGATATTGTTGTATAACTGGTGATCCAAAAGAATCAACTAAAAACAGCATTAAGCATTAAGATAATTCTGGAAGGTAACTGGGTACAAAATTAATGTGCAGAACCTAGTAGTGTTTCTATATAAAGATACATGTTTATTAAATGAAAACACACACTATGTGTAACAGCAACAAAAAATATAGAAATAAATCTAATAGGAAGAATCTAAGGCATAAAAAGGGGCATTTCATTTCATCTAAAGTGTCAAATATATTGGCATGAAGTTGTTTGTAACATTCCCATATCCTTTGAACAGCTTTATCAAGATGAAATTCGTATATCATAAAATCCACCCATTTAAAGTGTGTAATTCATTGGCTTTTAGTATATTCAGAATTGTGTGACCATCACCATAATCTAATTTCAGAACATTTCCATCACCCACAAAAGAAACCTTACACCCATTAGTCCATTTCCGTTCACTTCTCCCCTTGTCAAAAATCAATTGACAATAGATGTGTGGATTTCTGGACTCTCAATTCTGTTCCCTTCATCTCTGTTTCTGTCTTTATGCCAGTACCACACTGTCTGATTATTATAGTTTTGTATAGTAGTTCCCCTTCTCAGTGGTTGTGCCTTCCATGGTTTCAGTTACCCATGGTCAACTGAGGTTCAAAAACAGTAGGATACTTTGAGGGAGAGAGAGACCACATTCACATTTTATTACAATATAATAATTGTTTTATTATTAATCTTTTATTGTGCATAATTTATAAAGCCAGCTTTCTTACAGGTATATTTAGGTAAAAACAGTATATTTAGGGTTTGGTACTATCCATGGTTTTAGGCATCCACTGGGGGTCTCAGTATGTATCCACCATGGATAAGGTGGATTACTATACTTTTGAAATAGGGACGAGTAAGTCCTCTGACTTTGTTGTTTTTCAGATGATTTTTGTGTTTTCTAGGTCTTTTGCATTCCCATATGAAATTTAGGATCCTAGTATCAGTTTCTATGCCCTCCCTCCCAGCCCCTGGCAAAACAAAACAAACAAAAAACCCCATTTTGATACTTTGCTTTTTCCTTTCATCGCCTTCCCTCCCCTCCCCTCCCCCCATTCCTCCTTCCCCTCCCCTCCCCCTTCCCCTCTCC
>NW_016107369.1:2384986-2385953 GCF_001604975.1 Cebus imitator
CCTCCCCCTCCCTCTCCCCCCTTTTCTTTCCTTCTTTCCTTTCCATGACAGGGACCCACTCTGTCGCCCAGGGAAGTATTGTCATTTTAATAATATTGTCTTATGGCCAATGAACATGAACTGGTTTTCCTTATTTAGATCTTTCCAAATTTTGTAGTTTTTAGTGTGCCTACACTTTTTATTAAATTTTTCCTAATTTTTTTGATGCTATTATAGATAGAATTATTTTCTTTATTTCATATTTGGATTGTTCATTGCTAGTGTATAGAAGTGTTTTTGTGTACTGATCTTGTACCTGCAATCTTGCTGAACTAATTTATTAGTTCTAATAGTTTATTAGTGGATTTCTTAGGATTTTCCCTATATAAGATCATGTCATCTTGCAAAGAGAAATAGTATTTATTCTCCTGCAATCTGGATACCTTTTATTTATTTTTCTTTCATAATTACTCTGACTAAAACTTTTGGTACAACGTCTAATAGAGTGGTGAGAACAGACACCCTTTTCTTGTTCCCAGTCTTAGGGGTAAAGCTTTCAGTTCACCATTAAGTGTGATCCTAGCTGTGAGTTTTGCAGAGTCTCTTTATCGGGTTGAGAAAGTTTTCTTCATTCCTAGTTTTTTTAGTGTTTTTTAACCCATAAAAGGATGTTGGATTTTGTCAAATGTTTTTCTTGTGTCTGTTTAGATAATCATGTGGCTTTTTTTTAAACTTAAGTTTTCTATTGTGACATAACACATATTTGATTTTCAGTTGTTAAACCATACTTACATTCCTAGGATAAATCTTACTTGGTCATATATATAATCATTTTATATTCTGCTGGATTTGGTTTACTGATACTTTATTGAGGAATTTTGCATCTGTATTCATAAGGGATATTGGTCCATAGTTTTTGTTGTGATAGTTTGTCTAGTTTTGGTGTCAGAGTAATGTCTCATAGAATGAGTTGAGAAGCGTCTCCTCC
>NW_016107369.1:2386099-2392243 GCF_001604975.1 Cebus imitator
TTTTTTTTTTTTTTTTTTTTGGAAGTGTTTGTGAAGGATTTGTATTAAGTCCTCTTGAAATGTTTGCTGGAATTCACCAGTGAAGCCATCTAACCTGGAGTTATCTTTGTGGTAGGTTTTAAAATTACAGATTTAATCACTTTGTTATAGGCCTATTCAGATTTTCTGTTTCTTCTTGAGTTATTTTGCATAGTTTGTGTCTTTCTAGGAATTTTTCAATTTTATGTGTAATCTAATTTGTTGGTATCTAGTTATTTATAGCATGCACATATAGTTATTTTTTAGTTCTATATGGTTGGTGGTGGGGTCCCCTCTTTCATTTCTACTTTTAGTTATTGAGTATTCTCTTTTCTTGGTCAGTCTAGCTAAGGGCTTGTCAATGTTGTTGTTGATCTTGTTATCCTGTTAATGTTAGTAGGATCTGTACTAATGGCCCTTCTTTCTTTCCTGATATTGGTAATTTGTATCTTTCTTTTTTAACATTTATATGTATGATATGTATGTGTGTGATGTGTGTTTATTCATATATGTAATATGTATGTATATATACATGTATGCATATATACATAGACATACACAATGGATGGTATGTAATAGAAAGTCTTTGAAGGAATATACCAGGAATTTGGTAACATTGGTGGCTTCTGGAGAGGGGAATTGAGTGGTAGAGGAGGGCAAGTGGGAGGGAAACTTCACTGTTATTTTTTGCTACCTTTTGATTTTGTACCATGTGACTATATGACTTATTTTTTTAAAAATCAAATTAAAGAAAACCAAAAGCAAGGTGCTGCAGAGGACAATGTCTGTGTTAGAGGCCCTAAATCTGCTTTCTGAAGTTCTTGACTTTGGTTTATTGTCGTCTTCTCCTCCTCACTGTTTCTCTTTCCCTTTCTCCTCCTGAATCCTTCTGAAGCAGTCCAGTCAAGGATCTGAGAGGGACTTTAGAGTGAAAAGTTCTGACCCTGCTTCACTGTCTGTGGATGAGAAAACCTTTTTCTCTCTGGTCCTCTACAGAGCGACCTGCGGGTTGGGCTGAGTCTGTCCTTGAGGAAGACACATCTGAGCTTGAGCCTGCCTTCCCCAGGTAACCGTCTCCAGTTCGCTTCAGTTTTCGGTCTAGCCCCTGCCTAGGTGTAAGAGAGAGATTCCCATTGGCTGTCTTGAGGCTGACTTGAGGGAGCACTTTTTGCTAAGGTATTTTCCCCCTAATACCTGCTAAGCTTATAGAGGGTCATGTAGGTATGCAGAAGCCAGCGGTGACCCACCCATGTTCCTGCAGGTGAAAAGGCCATGTACTCTTTCCTCAGAGGGTAAAGCCTCAGAAGAGCCCTGGGCCCCAGACAGGGGTACACTGGGTATACTTTACCAGGTCACAAGCAGATAGTGGGGGATGAGGAGTGTCAGGGAGTCTCAGTACAAATGTGTGTTTCTAGGCTAATTTTAGCTAAGACTGCTAGCCTCTTCTTAACATGGGAAGGAATTGGCTGAGATTGAGTCTTTGAGATCATCCCTTTAAAAAATCTTCATAAAACCCACAGAGAAAGTGACGTAGGGAAAATTTAATAATTTTTGTTGACTAATATTTTCCCCTCCCTCCCTGTAGGACTGTAGGTACCATCCAGCACTGCCTCCACCTGACCTCAGTATATACCCACTTCCTGCCCCAACGTGGCTGCCCAGAGGTCACTACAATGCCGTTGGGTCTTGGAACGACAGTAGATTACATCTTTTTCTCAGCTGAGTCCTATGAGAATGGGAATAGAACTGGTAAGCTTGATGGATACTGGGTTCCTCTAACCCGAGGTCCCTGGGAACAGCTAATGGTAGGTCAGGCATTTGGTAGCATGTCTTGGGCTGCTGGGATTTAACCAGCAAAGGAGCAGATTTCACACCTCCCCTGCACTGATCATCCTTATCATTCTCCCCATAGCCTACTTGCCTGCCCTGACTCTTACCCTTGCAGCATTAGGGAGAGGAGAGTAGGACAGTCACTCCCAATCCCCATTTTAAAGATAAAAATAGAGATCTAGAAAGTAGTTGAATTTGTTTAATGAAAGCCACTGAGTGTGGGCCTTAGGTTAGAGACGTTATTTTCTATTGTCTCTCCCCATACCAGTAGTAGTCACAGTATAGCAGTCTCCCAGCCCCATGCCTGTATTGTGTGAAGAATATTTCTTTTTGGCCAGGTGTGGTAGTTCACACCAGTAATCCCAGCACTCTGGGAGGCTGAGGTGGGTGGATCACTTGAGTCAGGAGTTTAAGACCAGCCTGGCCAACATGATAAACCCCATCTCTACTAAAAATACAAAAAAATAGCTGGGTGTGGTGGTGGGCACCTGTAATCCCAGCTACTTCGGAGGCTGAGGCAGGAGAATCGCTTGAACTTGGGAGGTGGAGGTTACAGTGAGCCGAGATTGTGCCACTGTACTCCAGCCTGGGGAACAAGAGTAAAACTCTGCCTCAAAAAAAAAAAAAAAATTAGCCAGGCATGGTGGTGGGTGCCTATAATCCTAGCTACTCAGGAGGTTGAGGCAGAAGAATTGCTTGTATCTGGGAGGTGGAGGTTGCAGTGAGCTGAGATCATGCTACATTGCACTCTAGCCTGGGTGACAGAGCAAGACTATAAAAAAAAAATTTTTTTTTAATTAAATATTTCAATTGATGGCTTATGTTTAAAAATCAGATTTTATGGGCTGGGTGTGGTGGTTCATGCCTGTAATCCCAGCTACTTGGGAGACTGAGGCAGGAGAATCACTTGAACCCATGGGGCAGAGGTTGCAGTGAGCCGAGAGCGCACCACTGCACTCCAGCCTGGGCAACAGAGTGATACTCCATCTCAAAAAAAAAAAAAAAAAAAAAATCAGATTTTATATAGAAAAGCTGGATCTCCAAATTCTCTTAGAAAATCAAAAGATCTTGTCATGCTGGGCTCTCCAGCTTGCTCCAGTCCCCTGGAGCTCACCAGTCTTCATTCATTGATGATATTATGGGATATCTCTGAGAAAATAAGACCTCCTCAGAGGCTGCAGGAGGAGGAGAGGGGCAGTGGGCAGCCACAGGAATGCAGCTTGCAGAAGGCCTGTGCAGTGTGGCTGTGGCTGCTTTTACACAGTGGCTTCTGTTTTGTGCCCCAGATCACAGGCTGTATCGAGATGGAACTCTCAAGCTCCTGGGCCGTCTCTCCCTTCTCTCTGAAGAGATTCTCTGGGCTGCCAATGGGTTACCTAACCCCTTCTGCTCTTCAGACCACCTCTGCCTGCTAGCCAGCTTCGGGATGGAAGTCACCGCCCCATGATGGGGCTCCCGAGGGAAGAGAGCTTCTCTCCCAGAAGAGCTCACTGGATCAGAGACTATGGAAAAATCCCATGCTTCTGGAAACTTAGATCCAAGAAACTTACATCCCCTCCCCTCCCACTCCTTGTTCCCTTTTTCCCATGGTTAGATTTTCTCCAGGCCTGGCCATGCTCTCTGCCTCACCCCAGCCTCTTCCTAATCCTGTGCCACACACTCAGTGGCCCTGGGAGAGGCAGAAAGGGGGCTCCCCTTTCCTTCCATGTATCCAGCGCTCCCCCTTGATTTTTAATTACCAGGGTTGTGGGAGTTAACTGATCTCATTGGTTATTTGCTTTCAGGCCGTTTCTTGGTGTACCTTCTGACCCGACATTTTCCCTGCCTTCAGGACCTCTGGGCCCTCTTGCCAGGCATGCACATGTGAGATGTGCATATCGTGCGTGTGTCCTCTTGGGGTGGGACTGTTCTGCACAGCCATGCCTGCCTCTGACCAGTCCACTTTTCACATGGGTGCTGCAGGCCTAGGGGCAGGTGCAGAGTCTGACCCAAGTATCTGTGTATGATCAGGCAGCAGCAGGGCATGGTCCCATCTCTCCTTTTAGCCTCTGTGTTTCATTACACATTCATCGTGCCAACCAGAGCAGGCCTGGCATCTGGGCTCCGGGACCAATTGGGGCCCACATCCTGGAGTGACAGATTCAGGGATGTGCTACCTGCCCCAGCGGGCCCTGTGCCTCCAACCCAGAGCTCCCCACAGACCTGGTGCAATTTCTCAATGGCCCATCCCTGTTTCCAGACTTCCCTGAGGGAGGCAGAAGTTTGAACCCTTATATGGGGTTCACAGGGCTAGGGTAAGTGGTATGAGGTTTAAAACTATTTAAGGATGAGGAGGAGAAAGAGCCTTCAGGAAAACTCTTGTTTCACTGGACTCTGCAGCCTACAGAACTGGGGCAAGGGTAGGAGTTCCAGTAGGGGAAAGAGCAGGTAAACTGCAGCTGCCCCGCAGGAACTCAGACCTAAACTGATTCTCTTTCCTCTGCACTCTTAAGAAGCAATTTTCTGTTCCTCTCCTCCTGTCTCCCACTTCCCTCCTATTTTCTTTCTAGAAAACCCTGGTATTTAGCTCAGGCCAAACTGCCTCAGCAGAAAGGTGGCCTTGGACAAAACTGGTCCAAGAATTTGGAGTGGCAGTGCTTGTGGATTGGCTCTGTCCAGCAAGGCCTCAGCTGCTTATTGCCTCTGCTTTCCCTCCCCTAATACAGGGGTACCCTGGCTTATTCAGGGGACTCCTTGGTCCATACCGTGTCACCTACATCCCTTAATCTTTCATTGCTGGGGTGTGGCCTTGGGAGATCCTGGGCCGGCACCTCCATACATCTCCCTAAGTCAGAGTAGCTGCTGGCCCTGGGAGATTTAACTTGCTCTTGCCCCACTCAACCTCCAGAGTGGGACTGAAGACAGCGGCCAAGAGACTTGAGTTTGGGACAGTGAGCCAGGTTAAGTTCTTTCCTTTTTTTTGAAAGCCAAAGACCCAGTTTGAATTGTGCTGCTGCATTCATGGTTAGAAGCTTTCCATGCCTAGGTTCTAGGGAATTTATTTTTCTATGTGTGTATATTTTTAAACTTTGTTTCCTGGGTACTGGGCATGTGCCTGTCTGAGCCCCAGGTCTGTCCACACCCCACCATTCATTCTGTCTCTCTGTCCCCTGGACACTGCCTAAAAGGGTCTCAAGACAGTGCCCTATGGGTTCCTAGGACTAGGGCCCATCACTGTTCTCTTCTGCTGGGAAATGCAGGTTTAAAACGGCTAATGAGGGCAGAGGGCAGGTGCTCGATAGATTATCTTTTCCTTGCTTACTTGTTTCTGTTTTGAAAATGAAATGGGGTTTTAAATGGTTATTTAAATTCTTTTTCTAAATAAAGGTTTACCTTTTTTTCCCCCTACTATTGGTCATTTTTTTTTTTAGGATGCTAAAGGGATTAGGCCCTTAAGAGAGGGCCTGAAGAATGAAGTGGGCAGAGTGGAATAGACCGAGAAGCTTTTGATCTTGGGTTGGCATCTCAAGACATAAATCTAGATTGTGAAATGTGTTGTAAGATCTCCTTCTATTCGCTGAGGTAAATTCCCACTGCTCTGAAGCCTGGGAGGAACGGGGCTTGAGTGAAGCCTTCGACTGCCCTGACACTGTTGGGTATAGTTTTCTTCTGTCCTTGCCAAGTGAGAGGATGACTCTTTGGACTGCTTTTCATTCTTCCTCCATCTGCTCCCCCCATGCCTCCCCTAGTATCTACTGCGCTTCAGGAGGGTCTGCAAAGTGGGGTAAGGTGTGTGTTTTCCTGGTTAAAGCTATGGCAGCTGCATAAGGCATGATGCGGGTGGCACATGCTTCTTGCTGAGCATCTATTTCTGATTTCTTTTGCATTCTGGAGCCAGGGCTGAGCAGTGGGCCATCTGTCGCTGGAAAAATGTCTCCTCCTTCCCAGGCCTAACTCTGCTGGTGCTTTTTTCCTCCAGCCTCCCTATGCAGTAAGTCTGAAACCTTTATATCCAGGCTTCTTTAAATCCAGCTAAAACATTTAACCAAGTCTGAAAAGCCAAGTCTGGTTTTCTCTCTTACCTGAACAGATTCCCAGACCCCACACCAGGTCTCTGAATCAGTCTCTGAGAATCTGATTTATTTAAAGGCACCTGGATGCTTCCATTGCACTACCTGGTTTGGGATCCCCTCACTGATACAGTAAAAAGATAGCTAGGAGGCCGGGCGCGGTGGCTCAAGCCTGTAATCCCAGCACTTTGGGAGGCCGAGGCGGGTGGATCACGAGGTCAAGAGATCGAGACCATCCTGGTCAACA
>NW_016107369.1:2392516-2444934 GCF_001604975.1 Cebus imitator
TCCTCCTGGCCTGTTTGGATGGCTACTGCAGGTAAGTTACTTGGCCTCTCTCATTCAGTTCGCATTCCTTGGTGAAACAGAAATTAATAATGACTTCTACTTGTGAAGAATTTTCAGATCTGAAATTTCTTTGGGTTTTGGCAAGAAAAAGATGCTAAGAATTCCAGAGAATTATTGGTAGGAGTTAGGAGTAGACAGTTACCCCAGCCAGGCTGGACAGTTGGGCCTTTTGGCTGGGAGGTATTTGAAAGCCCTAAGCTTTGAGGCATATCCCCAAGATCCCCTTCCTGGCAGGGAAGGTTCCTCCTCGTTGCCTCAGTCAGTTAGCATCTGCACAGCACTTGTGTTAAGTTTACGGAAGACATCTACGTCTGCTAGCGAAGATAGTAGCACTGTATGGTGGCAGTTCAGGTGGTGTTCAGATTCTACCTTTACATCTGAGGAAGCAGGAATTCCAGAGATAGAGATGGAGAATCTCCTTGCTTGCTTTCTTACCACCCCAAGCTTCTCACAAGCCTTTCCAGGATTAGGTGGGACAGGTTATCTTGAAAGGCAGACACTGGTGGTGGGGCCCTGGGCCGGGGGAGCTCAGAGGCAGCTTTTAGCTGGAGACCAAGAAGGGAAATGGCCAGTGAGGAGGCTGCTGCTTTTTCTCTCCAGTTCCTGCCCTGATGTAGCTACTAACTAGATGAATGTTCTGGGTTTTTTTGTTTTTCCTTTTTAAAATTGACATGTAATAGTTGTACATATTTGGGGGCTGCATGTGATATTTTGATCCATGTATACAAAGTGTAATGACCAGTCAGGGTATTTAAGGACATTTATCATCTCAAGCATTTATCTTTTCCTTTTTTTCCTTGTATTGGGAGCATTCCAATTCTATTTCGAAATATACAATAAATTGTTAACTATAGTCTCCCTACTGCACTATCGAATCCTAGAACTTACTCCTCACTGTATTTTTGCACCACCCACCTGGCTCTTCATTCCCCTCCCCTGCCTTTCCCAGCCTCTTCTGCCCCCATCCCATCCTCTATTGGAGGGTTGTGTTTTAATTGGATTTGTAGTGCACCGTGTAGCTTCTCTTCTCCCAGGAGTGGGAGGGGCCACCTCCGGGTTCCACCTGCGGGGGCTGCCCTGAAGCCCTGGGCTCCCATCACTCTGGTGCATCCCCTCTCCTCTCCCTTCTAAGCAAATGTGCTAGACAAGACTGTTCCAGGCATGGGCCAGCCAGACGGCAGCATGGTGGTAGGGGTGCAAATCTGCTGGAAGCAAGAAAATGTGGACTTCATGGGTTGTGGAGGGAACTCAACTTCTGCCCCATCCCCAGTCAGTTCCTATGACCCTAAGGCCTGAGCCTCAGCTTGCTGTAGAGAGGAGAGCAGAGCCTACACTTAAAATTCTTGGAGGTTTTGTGCTTCCAACAGCCAAGTCCTTTCTGGCTCAGGGTTGGAAAAAGTCCATGTATCTGTGTGCACATTGTATTTGGGCTGGGCTCAGAGAGGTGAGCCACCAGCTGACCTGACGTGGCCTCTCCTCACCTGCCAGGCCTCAACAGCTGGTCCTCTCACCCCACTGGCAGACACTAAGGATTACAGGCAGCCTGCATCTGGGCCATTCTGCTTGGTTCTTGGTATGACTGTTTCCTGTTGCTACTACCTCCACGGTAGTGGTTCAAATGCGAGCTTCTGGGAAATGGGGCAGCAGAGCCTCAACCCCTTCATCATCAGGCCTCTGGAAGGCCCACTTGCACCCAAAGGTGTAACTCAGTCATATGCGTAAATTAGGCAAGTGTGTGCTGTGAGCCTGAGGAACGGGATGGCAGGAAGTGATGTAGCCCCTTCCACCCTCGAGCAGGTTGGGTGCCGATCCTCCAGGAGTCTGCAATGACATTTCCTTCTGCTTTCTAAGAAAATGGCCAGTGTCCACAAAGAGCTTGCCTGACTCATTACATCAGTTCTCACCCCAGCACTCACCCAGCCCCTCTTTCATACAAGAGCAGGCCAGGGGCCCCACTGTGTATGAACCTGTCTTGTTGAAGCCTACCCTTTACTTGGTATCATATTACCTGGACTCAAATGTGAACATTACAACACTGCCTCTATGAAAGGGTGTGCAATGCAGGGTGTTCACAAATTCTGGTTACTTTGAAATGCTTTTTTTTTGGGTAATGTTTTAGCTGGATTTAAAGGAGCCTGTAACAAAACTGCCTCTATGTACTGGTATGCAGTCCCAGATGTTGGTGGATTCCAACAGGTCACCTGTCCTTTTCCCACTGCCATGCCTCCTCCCCACCGCCGCCGCCCCGGTCACTACCACACCACTGAAAATGAGGGGGTCTTGTGATGCTAAATTATACTTCTGGCTAAGATTTCATGGGGACTGGCTGGGATGAAAAGTAAGGAAATACAGTTTCCTCTCTCACAGGTCTGGGTTTCACCCTTAAGCTGAATGAAAGGAGAGCAGAGACAAGGGCAGGAAGGGTTAAGAGTGAAATCTGCTGTGAAATCTAAAAGATATTTTCTGTGCAAGTCTGGTTTCAACTGTTTGTGCTTGTCTTAAAGTGTGGGAAGAGGTTCAGAGCTGGAGGGACAACTGACAGGAAGAACGGGGGTGGTGGATGGACCCAGAGGTGTTTTCCAAAACATGGGTTCTGGATGTCAATAGTGATGAGAAGGTTGCTATGGTTTCCTGAGCTACACTCATCTCCCAGGACAACATGCCCCATTTTCCTTTGTTCCTGATGGACTGCTGTGGACTGGGACCGGAAGAGCAGGATCCTGGAATATATCCTGGGAGCTGACCTGAGCCTTCGGGGGCCAGGCCTACTGTCTGGGGGAGAAGGGGAATGCGCTGCTTGCAGATCAGAGTTAACAAGGCGTGAGTGGCTTCAGCAGGCTGAGAAGGAAAGTCTGGGACCACAGAAGCGACTCCTGGGGCTGGGAGGTTTCCTGTTCCCGGCTTTGGGCTCACGTCAGGGCAGGCTCTTTCCAGAGCCAACGAGGCTGATGCCATGCTGGGGGAGGGCTCGGGTCCCAGCTCCAAAGGAAGGGAGACAAGGCTTACAGGCTGTGGTTTCCGCCCAACCCATACAGCAGGAGATGGGGAGACTTTATTCATTTCAAGGGAGAGTGACAACAGGAATGAGACGAAGTGTGAAAGTGAAAGGGAGAGGCAATACTGAGATGAGAACAGCAAGAACAAAGCCTAGTACAACACTGCAGCCATACAGAGCTTGAGGGAGCGGGGAGGTCCGTCACCACCAGGCCCTGTGGGCCAGGCACACCCATTTTTCTTCTCTCTTGTCAGACTTGATGATAAAGGGAAACTTGGGACTCCGGAGCACCAACATGGAGCGAGACGGTCAATACTGATGGACTTGCAGTTAGCACCACGGCAGCCCTGCCTGGTCTGGGGAAGCTGCCAGGAGGTGATGGTGCCTGGCGGGGGCAGACTGCCCACCTCCCACTCCTTTTCCTGCCCTTCACACCATCATCATGTTGGACCCAGCATGCATGTCCCTGCACTTGGAGCAAGGACAGGGACACAGGGCAGACACTGGGCCTACCGACATTGCTGCAGCTGAGCCAGAGAACAGTCTAGGCAGGTAAAGCAGGCGCGCACATCCACACAGGCCTCTGGGCACTCCACCAGCCAGAATGAGACCCATGCCCTGACCTGGGAAGTCAAGTTCAAGCGGGAAGGGCTGGAAATCAGACATGGCCAACTTCTTGGCTCTCTCTGCTCCCCAAACTCTGGCCCTAGGCTTGCTTTATCATCACATCCCAAAGCCAGAGGGCCGATGCTTTCCCCCACTTGGCTCTGCCAGAAGAGGGACAGGGGTGGTGGCAAGATAGGTGGGGGGAACATGAGGGTGTGTGGAGGCTGTGGAGGGAGAGGGCTGGCAGTTAGGTGGGCAGGAAGGCTCTCTACACCTGGCTTCCCAGTGGTCTGCTCCTGACACTGAGCACAAGGAGCCAGGCTTTGGGGAGACTTTACAATCACCCCCCCAGCCCGGGTCCATTTTTCCCAGGTAGCTTTCTTGGCACTCACCTTGACTCCTCCTCAGCCATCAGCCCCCAACTCCAAAGGCAAAGGAGCCCTAAGGCAGTCCTGAACTGGAGGGAGCTGGGGTCACATCAGCCAGGCCCCGTCCCTCACAGGAAGTGAGATGAGGTGATACCATGGATGGTGACTAAGGCCCCAAAGTCCCTGCCTCTCTGCCTCCCCAGAAACCTCAAGGCCAGGCCAGCCCCCAAGCAGAGCCTGTGTAAACACGCCCAGGAGGGGAGGAGGGGTTGCTACATATGAGAAACAGTTAAAAATAAATTAAAAAGCACCACTATGTCCTGTGCTGGTCTCCACAGGCCCGAAGTCTCTGTTCAGGAAGGGTGAGTGTGGTGACGGGGGTGGGGTGGGGGGGTATTTTCAGCTGGGGCAAGGCTCCCTCCCTTGAGGACAGTAAGCGGGTTAGGGCTTCATTCTGCTTTATTCTCCATGGAGGGATCTGGGAAAGGAGCCTGCAAGTTGGAACTTTCTAAGACTCCAGAACGAGGATTCTCCGTCTCATATCTACTCCCCTGAAACCCTGTCATGCCCGAGAGTTCCTAGAGGCAGCTGAGGACCCAGTTTCAGCCTGGCACCTCCCAAGGTGAGCCATCTCGCTTTAGGCTTAGAGGGAACATGGAGACCACACCATCCCCACTCCCTGAAAGCTGGGATGGGACGGTGAGTCAGGGGTCAGTACGCTCCTCTGGTTAGTCTGGCTGGAGTTAGGTTAGGCACCTCCCAGGGCTCACTGACCCCAGGAGAAACTTGGGGAGGCAAGGGACTGACCAGCTGGCCTTCCAGGGTACCTTGGGCTGGGCCCTGCTGAGTCTGGCTCTGGGTCAAGAGCTGCTGGTTTGACGAGCTGCCAGCCTGTGATGCCTTCCCTGACAGGCACTCTCATCAGCAAGGGCATCCCTGGCTCTGCCCTCCTTTCCTCTTTCTTTGCTTTGAAGACAACATCCATCTCCCTGGCAGGCCCAGAGCTGCACTGCCTCTATTTCACGCCACCCCCGCTGGTGACCCAGCAACTGCAAAGGGTCTCTGGTCTGTCCCGCTCTGGGAGGGACCTCAGTGGCTTTTCCTCCTCTTGAGCTGCCAGGATCCCCCCCAACCCGGCCCAGCCCAGCTCTGGGAAACAGGACTTTCATACACCCCACCTGTCTTGGCAGACTTCTCCCCAGCATGAGCTCTACTTCAGGGATTGCAAACTGGCATCCTCTTTCGCCTGTATTGGGTTTTTAAGTTTTGTGAACTGATCACCAGCATTTAAAAATCTATTTCGCATAAAAAATCAGAATTCTGGCCTCTGACACAGCAGACAATCTGGCAACACACGGCTGGCACTGTAAGAACAGCTGAGCAGCTGCAGCCCCTTTAACAGGGTGTGCCCTCTTCAAGTAGCCACAGCTCCCACCCAGCCCTGCAGCCTCCTTCTCACCGTTTGCTGGCCCTGTGGCCTTGAGAGTTTACAGCCCTAGTTCTGATCTTCCTTTTGTAGCCCCTAGCCCTTCCACAGCCTGACTGACAGCAGCCCCTGCAGACTTACAGCCTCTCAGTAAAACAGCAAAACCTCAACGGTCATCTCATCCACGTATCCTTCCACAACCCGAATCCTTTCTACACCTCCTGACAGCCATCTAGTCTTTGCTGTAGGCGACCCACAACTCCTCAAACAGCCTGATCCTAAACTCCACCCCACCTCCCTTTCTCACTTACATCCCCCAGTTCCGGGCTCTGTCCCTCCTCAGCAGCTGCACTGCACCCTTTCCCAGCACCTCCTTGTTGCTTGAGCCTCCAGAACCTATCCCCGGCCCTGCCAACCTCTCTGCATCCTCTCACTTCCCCACCAGATATCTCATGCTGATGGGCAGGCTGGGGACGCCCCTAGGTGCCTACGTTTTCCCTGCCAGGGCCCTGATACCCTGCCACAAGCGACTGGCCCAGCCATCATTGCAACCCCCAAGCCAAGATGGGCTATTAAAAGGATGGAAGGCCGGCCTGGGGCACAAGCATCTCAGTCTGGTCTTGATTTCCCCAGCAAGGACTCCTGCCACTGCCGGGGGAAAGACCCAGGCCCACGTACCCCAACCCATCACCCCATGCCCAGCCACAGCTCCTGGACTGGCACCCAGGGTCTGCTCAACTCTCATAGCCATGCTGGCCTCAGCGCCACTCTGGGCCCTCCACCAAGCCCAGACCCTCCACAGGGAGCCCCTGGGGTAGAGAATCAGGCAGAGCTGGGACTGAGAGCTAGTAGAAGCAGTTAGCCTGGGAACTTTTTGCCCAGGGGTTCTTCCTCGGGCTCTCCTATTACCCATCCTCAGTCCACATAGCACTGCCCACGCAGGCCTTGAAGGCCTGAAGGCTCTTCTGGGCCACGAGCTTGTGCTCCTGGGGCAGATGTGGCCTGTGCCAAGCTCCTGGTTTATGGGCTACACAGATCTTTCTCAGGAGGACTCCTACCCTGCTTCCCTTTCCCTGGGTCAAGATTCTGCCAGGGCAGGCAGAACTGGAGAAACATCTCCTCCCCACCCCCACCCCCACCCCCACCCCTCACCATGGGCCTGGTAAGGCTGGGAAATTTCCCATTGAGAGGATGCACTCAACTCCCAGAGAGAAGCCAGGGGCAGAGGCAGCGGCAGAGCCAGCAACCTCCCTCACCTGGCCCCATGGCACATGGATCTCCTAAGCTCTGGCCTTCCCACCATCAGCAGATCCATTTGGATTAAGTCTTCCCCGGATACCTTAAACTTCAGTTGTAGAGTTAAAAACTCCAAGTAAAATACTAATGGCCTGTAAGCCCAAAGTTGGGGGGCTTGGCTCAGTGGGAGCGGGAGCAGCTTGGGGGGCTGAGCTGGAACACACTCTTCCTGCAGCCTCTTGCCCTGCCTTGTCACCAGCCCCGTCTTCCCCATGTGTGAGGCTGGTTTCAGTAGGTAGATCCTGGCCCCCAGGAGTGGGTGGGGCCTGGGGTGCTGGCACCCGCCTCAGACCCGGATCTGGTACCCGTTGAGGTCTGGCATGGCTTTGGGCTCGGAAGGCTTCTTGTCACCTGAGGGCCTATAGGAAGTAAGAGAGCAGAGTGCAGGGAGAGTGAGTGGTCCGTTAGGGAGAGGGAGCGGGGGAGCCAGCAGCGGCTGCCTGGTGACTTCCCCACCACATTCTCCAAGCGGCCCTCCAACGCACAGCACAGTGCACGTGGAAGTGTGTTTCTGGATGCCCCGGCCCCCCATGCTGTCTCAACGTGACCTCTGGCTCTCCCTCACAGGCTTGCTTTCTCCTGGAGGCTGGCTAATCTGGCTGCAGTTGGTAGGTAACAGCTTAAAGGATAAATCTCTCAGCCGTGCGCAGTGCTTCACACCTGTAATCCCAGCACTTTGGGAGGCCAAGGTGGGCAGATCACAAGGTCAGGAGATCGAGACCATCCTGGCCAACATGGTGAAACCCCCTTCTCTACTAAAAATACAAAAAAATTAGTTGGGCATGGTGGCACATGCCTGTAGCTCCAGCTACTTGGGAGGCTGAGGCAGGAGAATTGCTTGAACCCAGGAGGCGAAGATTGCAGCAAGCCGAGATTGCGCCACTGCACTCCAGCCTTGGTGACAGTGTGAGACTCCGTCTCAAAAAAAAAAAAAAAAAAACACGGGATAAATCTCTCTGAGGGGACTCTGTCACCTACAAAAGCTCTTAGATCAAAGTCAAAGATGATGGATATTTTGGTGTCAGAGGCCTGCTTAGTACCCCACCCATGGATTCATACCAGAGAGGTGGCTCCTGAATGACATAGCTAAAGCAAGAGCCAGAGCAATGTGTTGTAGGAACTGAAATCAGAAGAGGAGAGCTGGTGTGTTAATGGCTTGTTCTTGCCACCTAGATACAGACAAAAACCAGACTCTTGGGGCAGGGGCAAAGTTATGGTCAAAGCCATCTAATATTCAAGCCCTCCCCCATGGCATTCTGGGAGGCTCACTGCCTTGCAGGAGCCCCACCCTTTCTGCCTTTTCTCCCACATAATCCACTGCTCAGACTAGTAGGCTAGCCGAGTTTGGTTTCTCTTGTTTTGTTTTTGTTTTTGTTTTTGTTTTGAGATGGAGTCTTGCTGTGTTGCCCAGGCTGGAGTGTAGTGGCACCATCTTGGCTCACTGCAGCCTCTGCCTCCCGGTTCCAGCGATTCTCCTGCCTCAGCCTCCTGGGTAGCTGGGATTACAGATGCACGCCACCATGCCCAGCTAATTTTTGTATTTTTAGTAGAGATGGGGTTTCACCATGTTGGCCAGGCTGTTCTTGAACTCCTGACCTCAGGTGATGCCCACCTCAGCCTCCCAAGGCGCTAGGATTACAGGCGTGAAACACTGCGCCCAGCCCGAGTTTGGTTTCTCTGGGGAAATGGAACTGCCTTGCTATGGGAAATGTCAATACACAAACTCCTAAACCCACCATCCCACCTCACCTCCCTTGGGTGGGAGCAGAAAAGACAGAAGGGTGGGAGAGAACAAAAAAAAAAAAAAAAAAAAAAAAGAGGGACTCACACGATGAGAGGAAAGGAAAAAACCCTCTTTGGACCCACCCAGGGGTGATCCCTTTCTCACCGTCTTTCACTGCGGCTGTTCCTTCGGTGGGGGCTGGACTGGCCCCGCTGCGGGGAAGAAACATCCTTCTTCCGGTCCTTAGTGGGAGAGGGCGGGCCTGTCCCTTTGCCAATCTAGGTACAGAGGAAGAAGCAACAGCATCACTCCAGGGCTGCCCCGGAGCCCAACCTCCCCTTCCAGGAGCCACGGGTCCCCAGAGGTTGCCCTGGGAAAGGCCCAGGGAACCTTCAGCATGGCTCTGCCCTGTCTGGATCTTTCCCAACCTACTTCCCAGGCACGAACGCTGCCAGGGCAGGAGTTCCTCCCCGGGGCTGTCCAATCCTTGTGGCTCCTTGAGGGTAGAGTGGAAGTGGGGGAAGTCACTGAGATACCATAATGTTGCAAAAAGCCCTCAACAAAGGCCAGGTAAATGTGCCGGCTGTGGAGCAGCCCATGCTGAACTTTGGGCTGGATCCCACTCACCACAAGGGTGATGCTGGCTACCTCCAGCTATTGAGAAGTCAGGCCAGTAGCTCTAGCTCTGCTTAAGAAAAAAATAAGAAAAACAAAGGAGTCATCCTTTATGTGGCACCACAGTTTGACTTGAGTTTTCAAAACACGGGAGCGCTGGAGAGGGGCAAAGAACACAGGGGAGTGTTTAGCACCGAACAGGGTAGGGATCCATCGCAGCTCTCAAAACTAGGGAACTACTGGCTCCCACCCTAGATCCAACCTGATGCCTTAAAGACACAATAGCAAAGCGAGCAGCAAGAGCCAGGGTGCTGGGGGACCCAGAGCGAGGCGGGGAGCAGCAGTGCAGAGGCAGAAGTCAGCAGGCTCTCTCTAATGCAGGGTCGGCTGCAGCCTGCCTCTCCCATAGGGGAGGGCACTGTCACCCCATGAGGTCTTGGCCTAGGGCTGGCATGTCTAGGGTAGTCCTAGCTCTTACAAACCCCCACCAGGACACCTGCAATACATGTGGGTTCCCCATCACCCTGCAGGAGGCTGAGCTCCAGTCCGATCTGCCTCTCGCTTGTCTGTGAGCAAGATTCTGAGCTTCCTACCCTGAAAATAGAGCTACCACCTGCTGGCCTCCCAGGGCTGTCAAGAGAAGCAGTGCACACAGCAGTGCAGAGGAGGCTCCAGGCTGCCTGGAGGACAGTCACAGTGCAGCAGTGACTGAGCTATGGGGAGGGCTGAACACACAGCAGGGGGCCCTGGTAGCCCCCAGAGAATCCTGGCAGAGGTCAGAATTCTGCCTGCTGAAAGGCTCCAGGGCTCAACTCAACAGCTCAGCCCAGCTGTTTCGGGCACAACAGCCCCCAGCCCAACTCTCCAAAGCCTCCTGTTCAAGTGCAGGTGGGAAGAGGAAGAAGGAACACTGCCCTCATTGTCTTCCCCATGGTCTCACTTCCCTTTCTTCCCACCTCCCTCTAGTCCTTTAATGGTTGCTAGGGTTGGGGGACAGAGTCAGGATGCATTACAGGAGTGGGGAGGCCACCCTTCACAGCACTCGACCACACTCACCAGAGCGCAGTGATTCCCCACCAATGACCTTGACTCCAAAGCCCCCTTCTCCATGTGCCCAACACCTACTACCATCCAAGGCCACCCACCCACCTTCTCCCTCCGCAGCCATCCTGGTCTGCCCACTCCAGGGGAATGATCTTGACCACTAAGCAAGGGCCCAACACCTCAGTCCTCTCCCTCAATTCTCACATCGCCTCTGCTGGGGCAGGGGTAAGGGCCGGGGCAGGAGCTGGGGGAGGGGGTCGAGGGCGTGTAGGGCGGGCGACCTTGAGCCGCATGTCGCGGGCGTGGCGCTCCAGCTCCTTGCGGAAGTCATCGCGGCCCAGGCGTTCCACGTCCAGCACCGAGTGCTTCCACTCGATCTGCTCCACGCTGTGTGGATCGTGTGACACACTCTGGCCCAGCTTCACCTTCTTGAGCACATGCCAGCAGCGGCCGTAGGCGGCCTCGAAGTCCAGCACGAGCTCGCTGAGCGTGCGGAAGGCGGGGGGCTTGTACATCAGGTCCTCGCGCCGGCTCATGCCCAGCGCGCCGTAGCGGCCCGCAAAGTTCACCCCCAGCACGATGTGGCGGAAGTAGTTCCCTGAGAAGTAGGTCTTGAAGCTGATGGGGAAGCGCTCCAGGGTGGGCATGCTGTTGGTGAGGTAACTGGCCAGGGCCCTGCTAAGGAAAGAGCCAGGAGGGGCTGGGACCGGGAGCCACAGGTCAAGGGCCTGCCAGCCTTGGAGTGCAGATGCCTGCCCTGCTCATCTCCACACTCCTGGCGTCTCCTCCTGGTATTCCTACCATCTACATTGAGCTTGGTATCCAGCAGGTGCTCAATAAAAGGAACCTCTACTAGGCAGGAGACTTCCAGGAATCTGTGGCCACTGCTCTAAAGTCAAGCAGGGCTCGTGCCACACAGCAGGGCTTGTGCCACACAGCAGGGCTTTCTAGACTCCGGTGGCCCAAGAACAGAGGAGAGGCCTTGCCTGGATCACAGTCCTTCCAGGACCTGCCTTGAAAAGGGACTCCTGTTCCATCAGGCCCCTCCCCATCCCCTCTTGGCTCCCACCTAATCTGTGCTCCTCTGCAGCGCTGAGCCCAGTGGGCTGCCTACCCCACAGACACAGGCAAGATGTTTAAAAGCTGGTAGAGAATGTGGGCAGGGCAGGAAGAGATGAAACAGAATTGGCCTCGAGTTGGTGGAGCTGAGTAATGGGTGCATAGGAGTTCATGATGTTATGTTTCATATGTGTGACTTTTTTTTTTTTTTTTTTTTNTTGTGTTTTTTTTTTTGGTCTTTTTAATAATAGTAATACTAACTCGGGCTGGATGATACCTCATTGTGGGCATTTTTAAAATAAAAAAGTTTTTGCCTGCTGAGGAAAATATCTAGGTATATAGGGTAGCATGAAGACTTTTTTGGGTGTACTTTTTTTTTTTTTTGAGACAGTGTCTCACTCTGCCCAGGCTGGAATGCAGTGGTGCAATCTCAGCTCACTGCAGACTCCATCTCCCAGGTTTAAGCAAGTCTCCTGCCTCAGCCTCCTGAGCAGCTGGGACTACAGGTATGTACCACCATGTCCGGCTAATTTTTATAATTTTTTTTTTTAGTAGAGACAGGGTTTCACTATGTTGGCCAAGATGGTCTCGATCTCCTGACCTCGTGATCTGCCTGCCTTGGCCTCCCGAAGTGCTAGGATTATAGGCGTGATCCACCATGCCCCGATGTGTATGACATTTTAAATAATACAATGACTAAGAAGAAAAGGTGGGGCTCAGGCACTGACCGATTAGGATGGAGAACCAGCCAGAGACATGTCCTCCTCTCCCCTTGCTGACTATGGGGCTGGGGAGGGTGGCCTCTCCTGGGGGCTAGTCTGTCTCCACTGCTACCCTGGTGACTCAGCTATAGGCCCCACTTCTGCCCTTTGGGTTGGAGGTGGGGTGTGACTGGGAAACCTTGTGGTTTTTTAACACAGTTTTGCTTTAAATATCTCATCCACAAATCAACGTGTTCTGGAAATGCCAACATCTGGGCATTCCAACTGTGCCTCCCAGACCGTCTGGTTCTTGGAAATGGTATGACAGCCCTTTTGAGACACTGTGCCCTGATTTGGGGTTCAGAGAACTGGTTCCCTGTGTCCGTGTGACTCAAAAAAGAGCTACCCAGTAAGCCTGGGAAGATAGCAGCTGAGAGGTGGGGTCCTGGGCCCCTGGGGCTCCTCCATTTTTGGGGGGGTTCTTCCACTTTAGGGGGGCTTCTTCATCTTGGGGCCAACCAGATGACACATATGGGAGAGCCCTGGAGCCCATGCAACTTCACTTCCCTAACTTTCAGAGCAGGCAGTGGAGACCTAGAGAAGCCGGGACCCCTCCCCTCCAGGCCAGGAAGGATACATTCCCAGGATCACGGCTTCCAGGCATTTGATTGGCAGGGCCTCTTTGGTCATTTCCTTGGCCAGGTCCATCAGCCTGTGGGAAAGGGAGGCAGGACGGTAAGGACAGCGTCTCTAGCCCCTTCCAGGGAAGTGTGAGAAGGAGAGGGTGGGGTGGGCTAGAACTGCTAGAAGGACAGAGGCTGCCCCCTAAGCGGCCCTCAGCTTAGGCCGAGCACCTCCCTCCACGCTCCCAACCACATCTGGAGCCTGAGGGGGTGGGAAAGAGGCAGCCGCTGCTGATAGGAAGGAGGCCCACTCTTCCTCCTTTCACTTCCACCTCCCACGCCTGGCTCTTGCTCCAAAGAGCTCTGGGGGAGGGCAGCCGGCGTTGGGGGCAGGACCTTGACTGCCACCAGGCTGGGGCCTTCTTCGAGGCAGTGTGGGGAGGAGGGGAGTCAGCATCGATCTCCTCCCTTCTGAAGCACAGTGGACACCCCTGACCCAACCATGGCTTCTCCTAAGAGTTTCTTAATTGACTGCAACTGCCTCCCCACAGCCACCTGGCCCTGGATGTGGGATCTCAGGCAGAAAGCTGCCTGGCGACTGCCGGATCTGCTTCTGAACTTGGAATTCAGGCCATTTTAAGACAGCCTTTCCCTGAGGCCTGGTTCTGCCCTCTGTCCCCAGCCTGAGGATTCAGCCTGGCCACTGGCTTTGCCCAGGAGGGCACCCAGACTCCTCCATGCCAAGTAAGGCTGGAGTGGGCCCCCAGCACACAGCAGCCATAGCCAAAAAGAACAAAGCTTTTGGGGATAGGGAGGGTGGACTCCAAGCAGGGCCTTGGAGAGTGGGATAATTAAGTAATTGTGCTAATAAGCCATTTAAAAGCATTTTCACAAAGAAGCAAACATAGATTATGTGTGGGGCAAGACGTAAAATTCACATTAATTTTTTTTTTTTTTGAGGCAGAGTCTCGATCTTGTTGCGCAGGCTGGAGTGCAGTGGCGCGATCTCGGCTCACTACAACCTCTGCCTTCTGGGTTCAAATGATTCTCCTGCCTCAGCCTCCCGGGTAGCTGGGATTACAGGCGTGTGCCACCATGCCCAAGTAATTTTTGTATTTTTAGTAGAGATGGGGTTTCACCATGTTGGCCAGGCTGGTCTTGAATTCCTGACCTCGTGATCCACCTGCCTCGGCCTCCCAAAGTGTTGGGATTATAGGTGTGAACCACTGGGCCGGCCTATTCACATTAATTTTTAATGCCCGGGGTCTTAAGCCTGTGGGCGTCTCTGGGCTGAGCCTCTAGTCCCAGCCGTGGCATTCACTCTCCACTCTCCTCTGCCCTCGGAGGTTCATGGGCAGAAACTTTCCAGGGCAAGTGAACCCAGGCAGGGGGCTACACACCGGGTGATTGGATGGGAAGTGAGAGACACGACATTCTCTCCAGGGAGCTCCCTGTTCTCAGACACTGGACCTTCCACTCAGTGACCAGAAGAGTCCGTGGCGTAAGGCAAATGGGGTGGCCATGCAAGTCCCTGCAGTGGGCAGCTGCAGCACAGAGAAGGGGGAGGGGTCTCCCACTAAAAAAATTAAAATAAAAATGCTGAGGCTCACCAACAAGCTACCTGGGACTACCTTCTCTCCTGGCCAAGGCAAGGGCTGGGGGTGGGCTCTCTCCTACCCTCTAGCTCAGCATGGTCCCAGGATTTCCTTTTCATTCAAGGCAGCCCTGGCTGTTAGTCTCCGCTGGATTTTCCTCCCTATGACACCCTTAAGGCTCCAGGGTGGTGCCTGCCCCGAAGGCTGCCTCCCTTTGGAAGGGTCCCTGACTGCCTCATAAACTTCCATTCCAAGGCGAACTACAGGGCTTTCAAGAGATTCCAAGCCAGCCCTGGGGCAGAGGACTGGCCTCCCCATACTTACCCTGTCAGAGGTCTGCTCTTCTTAATTTCAAAGAACTGTGTCCCTGTGTGATTGTACCTGCAGGCAGGGGTTAAGGGCCTCCTAGCTTGGCCTGAAGGAGGGTGACCCTCTCTCCCTGCCTGTTCCCAAGCTCAAGAACCAAGTCTCCTGGAAAGGAGATGGGGTCGGCATGCATGCTTCGCCCACCTCACGGCCCTTCTCTCTCCCTCTCTCTCACGCTCCTTGGCTTTCTCCCTTGTTCTCCCTTGGACAAGAGACATGAAGCAGGCAGCCAGCCTGGTGAGGGCCGGACAGAGGCTGTGGCTGGGAACAGTTGCCTGCAGCACCTCATCCTCCAACCAGCTGAGAAGCCACATGAACTGAGGGGAGGCTAGGATAGGGGTCCACTCAGCCTCTAACTGCTGGGTGCTCCTGAGCCAGCCACCTGCCTCACTGGACCGGTTTCCTCACTGGCAGAATGAGGAACTGGACCTGATTTGCAGTCATCAGCCTGGCTTCCTCTGACCCAGGACCCATGCCTAGCCCTCCCATCTCTGACCTCTGTAGCCAGAAGCCTGGGAGAGAGGACCCAGGACAGACAGCTCTGGGGCAGGGTGCAGGGGCTGGAGAGCCCAGAGCAGGGACCCAGGGCAATCTGGGCCCTGGGGAGCCCAGCTCTTCCCCTGCTGGCCAACCAGCCTCCTACCAGGGAAGAAAAAGGAGAAGAACCAGGAGAAAATTCTGGGATCCTGAAGTTACCTCCTGGAGCATAAAATCCTTTTGCTCTACCATTTTTCTCTTTATTTAAAACCAGACTTTCAAAAGCCCCAAGGCAGCTCCCTCTCTCCCTCTCTGCTAGGGGCGTGTGGAGAACAGAGCAGGAGATCTAGATTTGGCCACCGCACCCGCCAGTCACTCAGGACCCATTTCCCTCTCTTTACCCGGTCACATGGCAGGAGCAGGAAGTAGGTGGCAGAGAGTCCAGAGTGGGCTCTGCACTCATCAGACAAAATTCCTCCGACACCCAGGAGGGACACGGGCCGTGTCCCACAGCACTAGGGAGCACAGAGATGCCACGTGAATGGCAGCCCTGGCGTTGTGGAATGAGGCTGCTCTGCTGATGCCTCGCCCGCTCTGCCTGGAAACAAGGCCCGCCACGCTGGCCAGAAGGTGGCCACGACCCTGGACCAGAGAGGATACTGCAGCTCCCTGATGTAGCGCTGCACAGCTTCCAGGCGCTCGGGGACAGGTGTAGACGGCTGGAACGTAGGCACACTCGGTATGGGGATCTGGGGACAGAGAAAGAGCTCCAGTCATGAGAAGAGGCTCACCCTGGAGCTTCCAGTCCACCAAACACCTAGGACTGGCCCAGAGGTGCCCCACCCTGGGGACACGCGGCCTCCCTGCCTCCCACCCTGAGCTTTCTTACTTGGCACCCCCTCTTTTCGAAGATTCTTGCTAGGGCCCCAGCCCACCCATTCCTTCCCTCCTGGCACTTAATAGCATTTCTCATTCAGAGCGTGTGTTGATGTTCCAATTTTACGCTTCTTTAATAATTTTAGAAAAACATAGGTTAATTGACTGACCGTTTTAATTGTTAAATATTCATTTGTTTCAAGACTTAAGAATATAATATTAAGATTAGGTTCTTTTAGGTTTGAAGTTTGCTATGGTTCAGGTGCCGGATCAAAGCTGGTGTCTCCGGGGTCCCATCCTCAGGTGGTGCCCGAGACTTGGGGAGTGGTCCTGAGGGGGGTGAGCATCCTTGATAGGGGATATGACCCATCCAGTATCATGGGCATATTTGCCAGGGCTTCTAGAGTGCCAGCTTGAACTGTCAAGGAACCAGTCAGCAGGCCAGAGCGACATATTTCGAAACAGGTCTCGCTGTGGCTCTGTGGCTGGGGCCTGCACAGCGGCCCAGGTTCTCCTCCAAGCCTCCCTTTCCTGACAGCTCCACACCTAAACATCACAGGTTTCCAGGTACCCAGACAGTCTTCCTCCCCAGAACGCACTTTCCAGCACCCAGCCCAGAAACTAGGGAGGAGAGAACAGGTCAGGCAGTGCTTCCTGACGCCTGGGAGCCCGGAGGCTGCTGGGGTGAGGTCAGGAGCAGCAGACCCCTAGGCTTCCCCTTGGCCTCCATTCTCCAGAAAAGAGACCACTATGCCAGTGTGGGCCCCTCTCCAGCCAGGGGAGCCTGAATCTGGCAGTTTGGCTGCAACAAGTCGGTGAGGCCTAGGGGGCTAAGAGACGTATCAGCTAGGGTCCTCTGAGGTTTCAGAAAATACTTCCTTGGGTAGAAGAACTAGACTTCCAGGGACAAGACCCACCCCTCAGGGCTCCCCCTTGGCCACCAGCTATGAAGCTCCCCACAAAGAGAGGTCCCACCCCTTTCCCCAGGCCTGCACCTGGCCCTCCAAGGCCACACTGAGCTCACCCACCCTACGGGGCTGCTGAGAGTCATAGCCTGTGCTCAGGGGCACACGTGAAGGGAAGGGGGCAGGGGCGGGTGGGGAGGGAAGGGCGCAGCTGTTTTCCTCCTTTCCTTGGGAGGCTCTCGTGTGGTGGAGATGCCAGCCCAGCTTTTTAAATAATGTGACTGCGGGGGCTGGGCTCTGACCGGAGGGAAGTGACACTCTGGCTATCACTGCACACTCATGTCTGGGGTGCTGCTGATGGCACGGGCAACAGGAGAGTGTCTGACAGACACCTCCTCACTCTAATGGGTGGAGATGCAAGAGGGAAGGGGCCCTGGTCCAGAGCCACAGCATCGCCTGCACTTCCTTGCCCTCCCTCCCATCTGTCTTCTCCTTCCTGTCTGGGCAGTCCCTAGCAACCGTGCTGGCTGCCCTGGCTGCTGGGCTGCTGACACCTCTGTCTGGAAGGAGCCATTTCCCTTTCACATGGCTCCCCCTCCCCAGATTGGCACCACCACTTACAGTCACCAGTAAGATAAAAGTCTGGGGTGGAGGGGCTCCCCCTCTTCCTGTCTGGCCACACTGTGCTAAATGGGCCGCAGGGCCTGGCCTGGCCTCCCATGTCAAGGATACAGGGGTGGGGAGGCAAAAGAGGAATTAGAGGAATTACTTAGCAATTTACTCTAAATAGCATGCCACATCCACCCAGTCACTTGATCTCTGCAGGTGGCAGCCCCTGCCAGGCAGGGAAGCAGGCAGATCATCCCCACTTATAAGTGGGGATCCGATAACCTTCAGGAGCTTGAGATAAAGACTGTAAGTACACCCTCCCACAAGAAGCTGCAACAGGGAGCTGCAGTCCCAGCACTGCATCATTCACCCAGAGCCAGGCCTGGGCCGGGGCCAGGCAGTACCCATGAGAGCTCTGGCACCTGCTGTCCAGACAGAGGACCCAGGAGCTGGCTGCTCTGGGAGAAGGAAGAGTAAAAAAAAGACCCGGGGATTCACAGGCAGGACCTTAAAGGCCACCATCACCGAGGCTAGCTCCTTGACTTGTGTCACCCCACTGCAGACAGCACCTACACCTTTCTCCTGAATGTTCATTACCTTTACATAGATTCATTCACTCAAACACAAATAAGAAGATTCTGTATATGCAAATGACAAGGCCCAGTTTAGGACTTGCCCGTCACTCCCACCTCTGAAACAGGAGCCGGGGAATACTTCCTCACTGTTGAGAGGTAGGGTTAAGTGGGGCAGTGGTACAGCCACCCGGATCTCCCCAGGGAGCACTCCTCCTCCACAGCCAAGGCCAGAGATTCCCCTGGCTCCAGGAACCCCTACAGTCCTGAGTTCTATTGAGACATTCTCACTGGGGGGGTCTATTTCAGTCTAGCACAATGAGGCGTGAGGGAGGCGGGGAGAGCTTGTGGCTGGATGTGTGTGCCCAAAAAGTGTGGCCTGGAGGGCAACGAGTCTCCAACTAGATCGTCACTGTGGATATTCAGTTCTTCCACTTACAGTCCTGACTTTATTTATTTATTTACTGAGACAGAGTCTCACTGTCGCCCAGGCTGGAGTGCAGTGGCGCAACTTTGGCTCACTGCAACCTTCATCTCCCGGTTCAAGCGATTCTCCTGCCTCAGCCTCCCGAGTAGCTGGGATTACAGGCATGTGCCACCACACTCAGCTAATTATTGTATTTTTAGTAGAGACAGGGTTGCACTATGTTGGCCAGACTGGTCTCGAACTCCTGACCTCAAGGGATCCGCCCGCCTGTGCTTCCCAAAGTGCTGGGATGACAGGCGTGAGCCACCACGCCTGACCCAGTCATGACTTTAGTGAGGCTCCTGACCTCCCCTGTGCCTCAAACAGTTCATTTGTAAAGCAGGCACCAACACAGAATCAGCCTTATAGCACGAATGAGATGCTCAGGTCGAGGCTTTAGAACAGGGTCAGGCACATAGCACAGACTTAATTCCTGTTCACTGTTGTCATTATCAGGGTCCCCGAACATAAGTCTGCTCATGCTAATCCCAGAAACGTTGCCCTTTTAGAGGAGATGTGCAGGCTGGGTGTAGTAGCTCACGCCTGTAATCCCAGCACTTTGGGAGGCTGAGGCGGGAGGATCGCTTGAGCCCAGGAGTTTGAGACCAGCCTGGGCAATATAGTGAGAATCCATCTCAACAAAAAATTTTTAAAAATTAGCCAGGCATGGTAATCCAGCTAATCTGGAGGCTGAGGTGGGAGGATCACTGGAGCCCAGAAGACAGATGCTACTGTGAGCCATGACTGTGCCACTGCATTCCACCCTAGGTGGCCAAGCGGGACCCTGTCTCATAAATAAACAAAAGGAAAGGACTCTGGAGTCATCGTAAGTAACTAGAGGAGATGTCCAAATTCCCATTCTGCAGGAGCTCTGTGGCCTGAGCCATGGTTAGAAGACCTTCAGCAGCTGGGTCTGGGGTCAGTGGCCACTAAGCTTTTAAAGGTGGTGGAAGCCTGAAACATCAAGGAGAGACTCTTATCAAGGAGCCTAAGCTGCTGCTGGATTGGGGATCCTTCTAGAAATTGTTGCCCTATCACATACTGGCATCATCCCCGTAAAGGCTGCTGCTCCAAAGCGCTGGTGGAGTGTTGATGGAACACTCATTCTTTGCTCCATTACTGGGTGTCTATTTAAGGCACCTAATGAAGCATCACATGCTTTACATCATTAATTCCTCAAACATCCTCTCAAGGGGCCCTGCTAACAGTTAGAAAACTGAAGCACAAGAAAAGGTTGCCTGTATTCCTCATGTAAGTAGTTGTGGGAGATCAAGGATTTGAACATGGTGGCTTTGACTCCAGAGTGCTCTCCTTTTACAACACTACCATGCAGGGGTCCCAGACTCAACCACCTGCAACGGCCAGGCAGGTCACATACACGGGGCAGGCAGGCCTGGTAAGTGAGTGGTGGAGACGGTGGCAAGACAGAGGAGTAGGACCACTCCCCAGCCTCAGCCGACAGCTGCCACGTGGGACTGCAGATTCCCATGTGTTCCCAAGTCTTCTTATTTTCTGAAAAGATGCCAAAAATCTGGATCTTCATGTGAGAAATCTCCCAGTTTTAAATTTTGGCTCAAGTGGCCTTTTAAAACATTGTACAGTGTCAACAAAACACTTCTTGAGCCCCATACTGTGTGGCCCCTGTAGGGAAGGCCCCTGTGTCAGCTCCAGTTGGCATGGCGCCTAGGGATGGTCAGGGCAGGGTCAGCCCACCCTGCCACTGGCACCCTGGCACCCAGGCACCCAACCCATGCTGCTTCTCTCCAAGGCCTCCTGGACTCCACTGCACTCCCAGACTCTAAGGGTGCTTTTCTATTCTGGGCCCAGGTAGCGGAAGGACCTCATGCAGACGCATGCAGTTTCTCTGAGATCTGTGGTTTGAAGAGGGGAAGTTCAAATTTTTCCAATCTCACAAAATTCCTTCTACCCTAGGTAGTCTAGGGGTCGGTCACAACACAGCCCCCACCCCTAGACTTCCTTCATCCATGTCCGGAAGGAATGTACATGAGGACTGAAGGTGACAAGATGGTATTATAGACCAGTTACTAGTAAGCGTGTTGATTTTTCTTTTAGTTCCCAGCAGTGGTAACAGTTCTGCAGGGAACCATTCACACTCTTTTATGACCTGATTTAGACATAAACAAGATGGCTGGAGAGCTGCCCAACAAGAACTTGCTCATGTGGGGGCAGGGTGTGACTCTAGCCTCAGCTGTACAAATGATCTAAGCAAAGCCTAGTCTTCCCGCCTGATAAAGGACATGAGTAAAGGTGATGGACATCTTGCCTGGTGTGGTGGCTCACATCTGTATTCGCAGCACTTTGGGAGGCTGAGGTGGGTGGATTACCTGAGGTCAGGAGTTTGAGACCAGCCTGGCCAACATGATGAAACCCCATCTCTACCAAAAATTCAAAAATTAGCTGGGCATGGTGGCAGGTACCTGTAATCCCAGCTACTCATGATGCTGAGGCAGGAGAATTGCTTGAACCTGGGGGGCGGAGGTTGCAGTGAGCCAAGATTGCGCCACTACACTCTAGCCTGGTAGACACAGTGAGACTCCAACTCAAAAAAAAAAAAAAAAAAAAAAAAAAAAAAACAAAAAAAAAAAAAAAAAAAAAAAAAAAAAAAAGAAAAGAAGAAAAGAAAAAGGTAACAGACAGCCAACAACCGGGTACTGGTTTGTGGCTTTACAGTTTGTCAAATACTTTAACACACAGTCTCTCATTTCATCTTCCCCACAATCCATCTCATTTTATTGATAAGAACATTGCATCTCAAAGAGGTGGAAGGGGCTATTTAGACAAGCAGGTGACCCCTACCAATATCAGTCTCCTTTGATGAATACTTGAATTTTTCCCAAGGAAATGATCAGAGATGAACCCCAAAATTTATATTTTAGGATGTTCACCACAGTATTCATTTTAGGAATAAAATTGGAAACAATGTCCAACTCTAGGGGATTAGCTAAATAAATTGTAAGTCAGTGCGGAGCACATTTATGCAGCCATTCAAAATCAATCTACATTTTTTCCCCCTGGAAATATTGGGCAGTTTCTTAAACTTCAACCTTTGATTCTCTTTTTCCCATTTCTGATGGCAGTACCAATAACTTGGTAGAAACAAAATGGGCAGCTTGTACTCATGCCTAATTCATACCAACTTCCATTCTTCCTAGCCCCCTTCCTTCTGACCTGGGCAGGCTGGGCTAAGCACTGGGCTCTGAACTCAGTCCAAAGGGCTCTTGTTTGGAGATTTCAGGCCTCTGCATTTGGAAAATCCTTCCTTAGTCTTGATTATGTTTTTTCTTTTTCTTTGTCTTTTTTTTTTTTTTTTTAATATCAGCCATGTATTTCTATATAGCAGCGTACAGCACAGAAACTCTCAAATATCCTTTCATTCAGCAAACATACACACAAGTGCCTGTTCTGTGCCAGGCACACAGGAGGCCTTGGGAAGACAAAGATGAATGAGATACAGCCTCTGCCTTAGTTGGTGACACAACTGAAGGATAGCTGTCCTGGAGGAGGAGTTCCGCCAACACAGGAAAATTATTTCATTTTATGCTTCTCCATAAGACCTTTTCTAATGTCCTTAAATCTAATGTCCCTCAGAGCAGAGGACCCGGACACCTCCCTCCACCACCCACCCCATACTCCCCTGAAGACCTGAAGTTGAATCTCAGTTCTGCCATTTACTGACTGTGGGACTTTGAGTTCCTACGTGAGTTTTCAGCTTTCTCATCTGTAAAATGGGAACCCAAACTGCACTTACGTCACAAGGCTGTTGGGAGAATTCAATGACATAATGCACGAAAATATTTTCTCAACATAGGAAGCCCTGCATCTCCTGAGTCATTCATTCCATTTGTCTGCTCATGGTTCTCTGGCTTGGCAAGTGTCATCAGGCAAATGAGATGTCAAGCCATCCTAGTGTGTTAGTTCCATCTGCTGTCCCCTCCTGTAAAACGTGGGCATTTTAAAAGACAGCGGGGAGGGCCTCCTGAAGACAGGTATGTGAACCTCCCTCCTAGAATGGCAGTGAGAGAAAGTTCTCCTGGACAGGTATGATTCCTCTGCATTTTAAAGATCTTACAGAGCCAGTGGTCCCCTGCCCCTTGGGAGGAGAGTGTGGCTTTCCTCTTTGCCCCAAGATCACCAACACTCTACACTGTGCTATCACCCTTCAGCCCCCAAGTCTCACCTTGGGCAGGTCTGTGGCCCCACGGATCCGTTGCGCCACCTTCTCTCCATCGGGGTGGATCTTGGCCACGTGTTTCCACATCCTTTCCCAGGTGGCCTCATCCACAGGTAACCCACCCCGGTTGACAAAGAAGGGGACTCCTCCATCTCGCAGGTCCTCTTCCCCTTCCTCTTCTGGCTCCTCATCTCTCTGGGCTGAGGCGCCTTCGCTGGTCTCCAAACGCCTGACCCCAGATGGGGCAGTCGCCGCAGCAGATGTTGAAGTGGCACCACTGCTGCCACCCCCAACCACCTTCTTTCCCCCTGGCATACCTAAATCCTTGAGAGGGGTGGTGGAGGCGGGAAAACAGGTGGCTCACAAGAGGCCTCCCACACACCAGCTGCAGAGATAACACATGGCCAGAGTGCCAGGCGCCTTTAAGAAATCAGGGCGTGGCTCCTGTACAATAAAACACTACTTGATAAAAAAAAAATAAAATAAAAAAAATCAGTGCAACAACGTGAAGTGGGGTCCGAGGGAGTGGGTTGTCTGGGGTCAGCCTTGGAGGCCTTGTTCTGTTTGAACAGCGGGATAAAGAGAACACACCCCAACTTGGCAGCCGTCACAAAGCACCCCCATCTGACTGCAAGAACAATGACGGGCAGCAGTCAGGGCTGGCAGAGGGGAGAAAAGTCGGAGGGAAACTGAGGCCGGACAGCTAGGACCAGAGGCTGCAGAAAGGAAGAGTCAAGGCACGGGTGCCCACTGGGCGCCCTGGGTCTCAGTTTCCCAGAGAACAAAATCCCCTACACAACTCTCGAACGCCCCGGGGAAGACTGAGGCGACTCCCGGCCTCTCGAGCTCGGGACCCCTGGCCGGGAGAGTGGCGCCGGGGGGCGATTTCTCCGATACGACGAGACAAGTCCCGGAGCCAAGACTCGCAGCTGGCGGGGCGCGGGGAGGGGGCGCACACCGACGCGCACATTCCACGCCCGCGGCCAACTCCACGCACAAAGTGGGCTTTGTCTGGGCCCCCAGTTCCCTAGCCCACAGAAACAGCCGCGGAGTCCGCAGAAAGGGAGCGGGCGCGGCGGGGAGGCGAAGGCTGCGCGTGCCGAGGCCCAGCAGGTCCCCAGCCCCGCGCGTCTCAGCGGGCGGACGGCCGGCACCTGGCGCCGCGCTGCACCAGCCGAGCCATCGCAGGGCACCGGGCCCGCGGCTCAGCGGGACGGGCTCGGGCGGCGCGCAGGGGCCAGGCTGAGGTCACCGAGCGGCGGGCTCCGGCCGCGGGGTCGCTGCCCGGGACTGGCTGCAGCATGGGCGGTGGCGCGGCCGGGGCGGGCGGAGGATGCTCCGTGGCTGCTCGCTCCGGCTGCCGCTGCCCGGGCTGAGGGTGGAGGAAGGACCGCGGGGCGGGGACCGCAAGTCGGAGGCTCGCGCAGCCTCGGCCGGCGGATGTCGCTGGAGGCGAGTGACGAAGCCGGGAGAGCGCGGGCTGCGCTGGTGCCTGGGGAGCAAGCCCGCCCACGCGGAGTCCACCCGCCGATCGCGGCTCCGCGGCTCCGCGACGCTGGGGTCGCCGCTGCTGCAGCCCCCTCCGCCCCTGGGCCCCGCCGCCGCCGCCGCCGCCGCCGCCCGCGTCCCCTGCCCGCCAGTCGCCCACCCGGCTCGACTCCGGCCCGCGCCGCGCATGCGCTCCGTCCCCCCCTTAAAGGGCCAGCGCCTTCGCGCCGGATCCTCAGCCCCCCTCAGCGGTCCCTCTGTCCCAAGTTACCTCAGGACGCCAGTGGGCATTCGCTCCCTCCTCACCCAGCCGTCAGGGAGCCGGGAAGGCGGTGCGGAGCTGCGGAGGAAGTGCCAAACGGAGCGCAAACTCCATGGAGATTCCTGGCGCAGAAGGAATTCCTGGGATCGGGCATTTCTTGAAAAGGATTCCTCGCAGGGGCCCTCAGCGGGTAGGACCGAGAGCACTGGCCTGGAAGACTGGGATTCTAGACCGGATTCAGTGCCTGTGTTGCTTTGGGATGTTCAGCAGTTTACTTCCCTCTGTAGGCCTCAGTTTCCCCATATCTCGGCCGAGGTGGTCACACTGAGTACACTGAGTGAGCGCAGAGTCCCTCCCAGCGCGCACAGTCCTTGCAGGAGGACATCTAGGGATTGACGTGGGGGGTGGGTCACTACCTCTGGAAACGAAAAGGGTAAAAGTCCCCCTGTTTTACCCGGTTGCCTGCACTGGTGGGAATGGGGCGGCTGCACTGGTGGGAATGGGGTGCACAGAGCTCGCCCCTAGACCACTTCCCTGCACCGGGCTTTGGACGTCCCGGACCCCGCGGACCACACTGGGACCACGACATGGACGCGGGAGGCGATGCTTGGGGAGGGTTGGCTGACCTAGAGCAAGGTGAAGGTACAACTGGCTGTGGTGTGTGGCCCTGGGCATTGGACGCTGAACGCACCCTCTGCCTCCCCCATGCCACAGAGCTGTAAACGGTGGGAAAGGCACTATCTCTAGGCTGAAGCCAAGAACTTTATGTAAGGCCGAGTGTATGCTTTGAGAGTCTACCCTTCTCCCCTACCTGTAGTTTGCATGAATAAGCCTCGTGGGAGGATGCAGATTCCTTGGCCTTAGACGGCAGATTCAGATTCCTCAATTGTGGGGTCATTGCATTTCTTGACAAGCTGAGATTACTATGCAAGGGCTGGGTTAGGGAAGGCCTTAGAGAGTCCCAAGGGCCTCAGTGGCTTCGCATCTGTTCCCTAAACGTCCCTGGTACCTGAAGTTTCCAGGTACCCTGTGCTCCAGTAGCAACCTCTTACTACCTCCAGAGTCCGAAACCAAGGGTTATCAGTGATGGGAAGGATCACAGGACTCCAAGAAAGTTAGTGCCGCCTGGATCCTCTTAAACTCATTGAGGCAAGAAGACTCCAAGCATGGAAAAGTTGATAGGGATCAACACCTGCCGCCCTGTATTGTATCAACCAAGTCTCAGAGGGTCATTTCCCCAAACTCACACAGCTAGTAAGTGGCAGAGCTAGAATGTGAACAGAAGTCTTACTTCTTCAGACACTTGCTTTCACTCTATGCATTGCTTCTTGTGTTAGCCAAGTGGTGCTGGTTTTAAAATTGGCTTGCAAGCTCTTTATCATTCTTTTAAAAAGATGGAATCTAATTCCTTTCCCTCTAAATGTGGGATGGACTTCGTGACTCATTTCTAATGAACAGAATGTGATGCAAGTGATGCTGTATGACTCTTAAGACTAGGTCATAAAAAAGAGACAGCTTCTTCTTGGTTTCTCAAAAGAAAGCTGCCACCATGTTGTGAAGAAGTCCAAGCCACATGGTGAGGCCACATGAGGGTGTTCTGGCTGACAGCTGCTGCCGGGCCCTCAATAAACAGCCAGAGTCAATCACTAGATCGTGGTGAACTGAGACTTCAGATCTTTCTAGCCCTTGGCCTTTGAGTCTTAGAGCTGAGGTCCCAGACATGTAGCAGAGAACATCCAGCCTTGCTGTGCCCTGTCTGACTTTCTCACCCACAGAAATTTAGAGATGGTAACTATTCTTGTTTTAAACTAGTAAGTGTTGGACTAACTTGTTACACAGCATTAGATAATTAATACCATGTGTTGTCCAGGCTCGGTGGCTCATGCCTATAATCCCAGCACTGTGGGAGGCAGAGGTGGGCGGATCATGACGTCTGGAGTTCAAGAGCAGCCTGGCCAACATGGTGAAACCCTGTCTCTACTAAAAATACAAAAATTAGCTAGGCATGGTGGCGCGTGCCTGTAGTCCCAGTTACGCAGGAGGCTGAAGCAGAAGAATCGCTTGAGCCCGGGAGGCAGAGATTGCAGTGAGCCAAGATTGTGCCACTGCACTTTAGCCTGGGTGACAGAGCAAGACTCCGTCACAAAAAAAGAAAAAGAAGTGGAAGAGGATATGCGTCAGGCAAGGGGGCTTGTAAATAGATTAGAAAATGGTGAAACTGGCCTGCGCGGTGGCCCAAGCCTGTAATCCCAGCACTTTGGGAGGCCGAGGTGGGTGGATCACGAGGTCAAGAGATCGAGACCATCCTGGTCAACATGGTGAAACCCCGTCTCTACTAAAAATACAAAAAATTAGCTGGGCATGGTGGCGCGTGCCTGTAGTCCCAGCTACTCGGGAGGCTGAGGCAGGAGAATTGCCTGAACCCAGTAGGCGGAGGTTGCAGTGAGCCGAGATCGGGCCATTGTACTCCAGCCTGGGCAACAAGAGTGAAACTCCGTCTTAAAAAAAAAAAAAAGAAAGAAAATGGTGAAACTGGAAAGAGATGTATAACCAAAAAGCCCAGAGCCCAGAGAGAACAGGTGACTTATCTGGTGTGGCACAGCTTGTGAATTAGTCTCAGATCCTAGGTCGTTCATCAAACCCTCCCATAATTCCCCACACCTATGCTCTGGGAATAACACCTCCAACAGATACTTGGGTAACTCCTTATTTGGCTCAAAGCTGTCATGACCATTATTCCCCTCCTTTATTTTTTTTCTGAGATAGAGTCTTGCTCTGTCACTCAGGCTGGAATGCAGTGGCTCGAACTCTGCTCACTGCAGCCTCCGCCTCCCTGGTTCAAGCGATTCTCTGCCTCTGTTACCTGAGGAGCTCGGATTACAGGTGCCCGCCACCATGCCTGGCTAATTTTTGTATTTTTAGCAGAGATGGGGTTTCACCATGTTGACCAGGCTGGCCTCCAACTCCTGACCTCAAGTGATCCGCCTGCCTCGGCCTCGAAAAGTGTTGTGATTACAGGCGTGAGCTACCGCACCTGGCTGTCATGACAAGTATCCTGTTTGCTGTCTTCACAAAAATCATGGAAGAAGTTCAGATGAGTATGATTTCTATTTTACAGATGAAGAAAGGATGCATAAGAGAAGCTAGGCAAATGACATACCTAGTTACAGGAGCAGGCACATCCAAGCTGCTGGGTACAAGTCACTTTGATGATGACAAGGATGATGATAATGATTCCTAACTCACATCATGTATCACTTTTGTTATCGTCACACTCTGGACTAATGGTCTGGAAATGAACGCACATTGTCTTAGGGCTTCAACACTCATATTAATCTGCTCTGACTCATTTTCTATTGTTGTGACACAGAAGCTAGAGTGAAATTCCCAGAGAGAAGAGTCTGTTGACGTAGTTTGGATCCTTGGCCTAATCCTTGGCTAGAGGAGGATGGGGAATTTTATTAGCCAAGACTACAGGTGGTGGGGGAGAAGGACTGCCTTAAAGGTAAATGGTGTGCTGTTCGGAGCATGGAGGTGCATAGACATAGATGTATTTATAAAAGGTAGCCGCTCTGGACTGTTCAGTATGGTAGCCAGAGTTCTATGTGTCTATTTGAATTTCAATTTAATTAACATTAAATAGAATTAAAAGTTCAGTTCCTCCGATCACACTAACCATATTTCAAGTACTCAGTAGCCACTATGGCTCATGGATACTGTAGTGGATAGTACAGATTATAGAACATTTCCATCATTGCAGAAATTTCTATTGAACAGTGCTTCTCTGTGATTCTTTCTTGGGATTAAACTCCTTTTCTTCTTTTACCTCATAAATTATGAACATGAAAACAGCAAAAAAGTGAGCCAGAGTCTTCATTCCTTTACTCAACAAACACGTACTAAGTGTCTACTCTGAATTGTACATGGCTGTAGGCACCAGGGATGCCTGGGAGGGAGCTTGGAGAGCTTCTGCTGCAGTGGAGCTTATGTTAGGATCACCCAAGGAGCTCCTCAAATTCTTGATACTCAGGTTGCACCCTGCAGAAATCCTGATGAAACTGGTTTGGAGCGGGGCTTGGTACCCATAGTTTAGAAACAGTCCCCAGGTAATGCGAATGGTAGCTGGGCTTGGAACCGCTGAAATCTGGTCTAGACTGTGAAATGATTTGCTTCAGGTCACCTGAAAACCTGAATTTGCATGGGTCTGACTTCCACTCTGGGGTTCACATGACAAAATTAGACAGTTCTTCATGGACTTGGCATCTGTCTGAATTGACTGCTAAATTCTTAGAGAATAAGTCTATTTTTTGCCGAGCATGGTGGCTCACACCTCTAATCCCAGCACTTTGGGAGGCCGAGGCGTGTGGATCACCTGAGGTCAGTAGTTCGAGACCAGCCTGACCAACATGGTGAAACCCCGTCTCTACTAAAAATACAAAATTAGCCAGGGATGATGGTGCATGCCTGTAATTCCAGCTATTCGGGAGGCTGAGACAGGAGAATTGCTTGAACCCAGGAGGTGGAGGTTGCAGTGAGCTGAGATCTCACCACTGCACTCCAGCCTGGGTAACTGGGTGAGACTCCATCTAAAAAAAAAAAAAAAATTGGATCACATATTCTTTTCCAGCTGCCTGACCATTTGGAGAAAAAAAAAAAAAGAGAATAAGTCTATTTTTCCTTAATCCAAACAGAATCCAGTTCACTTCAATAAAGTGCCAATAGGCCTTCTGGTTTGGGGTTCATTTTACATCACTTCTTTCTCAAACTGTTCGTCCATTCTGTGTCTGGAACCGAATTACTCAGCCAGGTGAGTGAAAGCCTATAAAAATAGCTCCTCTTTACTGAGCACTGAGTGTAGGTCAGGTGCTTTACCTGCAGTGTTTCATTTACTCCCGGGGACAATCTTGCAGGGTAGATGTTGCTGACATCAGTTTACAGGTAGGCAAACTGAGATTCAAAGCCATTAAGGATTATAATTTGTTCGGGCGTCGCCACTGAGATTACAACTTCAGAGTTCACGTTCTTTCCCCTACACCACCCTGCATCTACCCCACAGCCGAGAGCGTGAGGCAGCTGGCAGATGGCAGCATTCTGCTCTGGCCTCACGTAGGAAAGAAAGCTTTGTGCTGGTAAAGCTCCAGATATGACCCAGACAATTGTTACCTGAGCTCAGTGAGAGTACTAGGGGCGTGGAGGAAAGGGGGATTTGGGGAGAAGACAGATGAGGGGATTTGGAGCTGAGTTCTTTTAGTCAATGGTTACGCCTGGATTCCTCTTACTGAGGGATTTGGAAGAAGCAGCTAAGAGCAATGTGGCACCTGATGCAGTTATCTCTAAAATACCTAACAATGATGATGCATGCTTGGTATAAGCATTATCTATTCTTGGCCTGGATTCCTGTGGACTGGCAGAGTGTCTGTGTCGCCATGTATCTTTGCAATCTGATCCCTGCCTGATACTTCCTGGGCAGGCTGACCTGGCCTCCAGGGTCCCAGAAGGGCCAGGACTCATTGTGTCCATTCCAAATAACTCTTAACAGAAAGATCTCACCCCTGCCATTCTCTGAGGGCCACCTTAGAGAATGTAAGGAGATCCAGGCCTTCACAGGCAGCAAGAGCTGGTCTTAGAATGGTTCAGGGCTTGTCTGCGTTGCATTCAGCAGGTTCATGTGGGACCAAAGCCACGACTGGTCGTAGAAAGAGTGCAGAATAGCACAGCTCGAAAAACCCTTAAAGATTTTCTTGTCTGGCTCTCATTTCACAGACAAAATACTGAGGCTCAGAGAAGTGATAGGATTTAGGATTACGCAGCCTGCTGGTGGTGGTATTACACTTGAACTCAGGGCTCTCCTCATTCGTGGCCCAGCCTGCCTTCCCTGATATATCCACGAGCAGGGGAGAAACTGATAGTCGGGGAGCACTTTTTTTTTTTTTTGATACGAAGCCTTACTCTGTTGCCAGGCTGGTGTGCAGTGGCACCATCTCGGCTCATTGCAACCTCCAGCTCCTTGGTTCAAGTGACTCTACTGTCTCAACCTCCCCAGTAACTGGGACTACAGGCACGCGCCACCATGCCTGGGTAATTTTTTGTATTTTTTAGTAGAGACGGGGTTTCACTATGTTGGCCAGGCTGGTCTTGACCTCCTGACCTCATGATCCACCCACCTTGGCCTTCCAAAGTGCTGGGATTACAGGCATAAGCCACTATGCTCAGCCGTAGGTGAGCCCTTGAAAGCGCTACAAGGGATAGAGAAGGTCTTCCCACGTTTGTTTCAGGGTGTGGCCAAGCTGTGTGTGTCAGTGGGTGGCTGTGGATGGGGGTGTGTACTTAGCAAAGCTCTCTTCAACCTGAAGGGCTGGGTGATGGCCCCTCTCTTTTGCAGGCAAATCACACTCATCCAGACTTGTGTCTCTCGCATGGTCAGGAGCATGGTGTTCCCCCCGACTTTTTTCTCCAGGGACTGCAGCAGGTGTTTGGATAGTGGGGGAGTGATCCAGTCAGTCAGCCAGGAAAGGCCGGGCTGCGGTGATGGCTCTCAAACTGTGGTCAAGGCTCTGGGTGTCCCTGAAAGAATCGAAGGCTGATTTCAGCCTCCCTGTTCAATGGATGGGACTCAGACGTGCAGCAGGGAGAAACAGAGGGGGTTCTGAGATGCTGGTGCATCCTGAAGACTAGGTCAAAACCATTTACAAGTTGCAAGGCTGTAGGTCCATGAGGTGGACTGGGCTTATTTCTTGAGACTTGGTTCTCAGAGGAGACTTCACTTAATTCGACAACAGTTTCTGAGTGCCTGTACCATATGCATGGCGTAGCCTGAGTTGATGCAAAGAGGCAGATATGTGAGATATTGCTGTGGCCCCTGAGGTTTTGTCTAAGATGACACATCCCAATAACTTATTGAACCTCACCATGTGTGAGGGGCTCTACATACAGTATTTTATGTAATACTTACCATAATCCTGCAAATGGGCATTCTATTCTCCATTTTGAGGAAATGGCCTGAGAGAAGCTAAACAACTTTTCTTGTGTTGTGGCCAGTGAGTGGCTGAGCACATTCGGAAGCTGTGCCATTTCTGCTGTATCAGGAGGCCACCAGCTGACCGCAAGTCCTGGTAGACTCAGGCCAAGGCTCCCACCCAGGCTTGAACAAGGTGCTTGAGGAGCACAGAGTGAGTGATTTGTTCTAATCCAGGCAACTGAGTTTGGCTGTAGGCACTGTTGATATTTCAAGCCTCACACTTCTTTGTTTTGGGGGCCTGTCCTGTGCACTGTCGGACTGCTAGTGGCATCAGGCCCTGTACCCACTAGATGCCAGTGGTAACCTTTCTCACTGTGACACTCACTGTCAGTTGGGAACCACTGGTTTTAGGTAAGAAAGGGTCTTCAACCTAAGCTTACAAAGACTTGTAGACAAGGACTTTGGCAAACAAAGAAAAGGAAGAAAACACTCATTCATCTAGTGTTTTTCCATTTGACAAAGGGCATCCGCTTAGATTTTCCAGTCTGGTCTTCCCATTTGTCTTATGGTTGAGTGCATCAACTTACAAAGCAAATTACAGCTGCATACAATTGCCAGCGGGCTGCAATGCAGGCTGCAGGCTTCTCATCCATTGCAAGTTTCCTCAGCACCCAGCTCCTTTGTGGCCTCTGTGTTCAACCTGTGTTTAATGCCTGTTTTCTGTCCTTCACCTACTCTCCTTCTGGGGGGCTTTTTAGGGAATCTATTTCATCGTCAATCGCCGCCACCAACTACAGAGGCTTATTTGGGGGTTGTGCTTATTTGGGGCTCTGTGTTAAGAGCTTTGCATAGCTCCCCTGGAGGAAGGTGTCCTTATCATCCCCATTCTGGAGGAAATTAAGGTTAGGAGAGGGAAGCAACATGCCCAGTTCACAACCCTGCTAAGTGGAAAGGAGAAGGGATTTGAACCCAGACCTTGCTGAGCCTCCTCTTCACCACTGTGCTCTGCTGCCTCCCAAGAATGCCCTTTACCCATTGTGCTGCCCATAGGGCTCCATGTACCCCTGTGATATGCTCACAAGAGAGCACAGGCAGCAGCCAGCTCCAGCTGGTTTGGTGGGGGTGGGGTGAAGGGAGACAAGAGTCCCCTTCCTACCCATCGGTTGTGCCAGGGAAGGGAAGACAGTGTTTCTGATGGATCCTCTCTCTGTTGAGGATGATTATCCAGCCTGTTTGACATTCAGCAGTCAGGGAAGGCTTCCCATGAACAGGGCAGAGCGCCCAGCCAGGCTGCAAGACAAATGGGTGGCATATGTGCTCCAGCCCAGTGCACAATGAGCTTGTGATTCTGCATCTGCCAGCAGTGAAATAATGCTCTATTACTGTAGGAGGAGAGAAGAAACACAACATTAGAGGCTGGGTCCTGAGATTGTTTTTACCTCTATCCTCATCCCTTCTCCCTGGGGTCATGGCCAAATGCTCCCTGCTTTGGGAACATTAGTTATGAAGCTTGTGGGGGTTTTAGCTCTACAGGGTCAGACCTGCAGGTGCAAACAGGCCCTAGGTGAACCTCCTGAAGGAAACCTTGGCATTCCTGTTCTATCCAGCTTACAGAACTCTTGTTCACTCCCTTACTGCTTCTGGGAAAGATAGGGAACAAGTGGGCCCACTGGGATGGTCGCTGGAGGTGAGAGAAAAGGATGGCCTGTTTACATCCATCACAGGCAGGCTGGGATGGAGACAACAAAGATGGTCAGGTTCCAAATTTTCTTCAGTTGGTACTAAAGTAGCATCTTGATAATGTTTGCTGGGTTGGATAAAGCAGAGCTTCTCAAATTTGAGTGTGCATCAGAAGAACCTGGGGGAGCTCCTTATAGCACAGATGGCTGGGCCCCGCCCTGAGAGTTTCCTACTCAGCAGACTTGAGTGAGGTCTGAGAACTCGCTTTACCCTTCCCTCCCTTCCTCCCTTCCCTCCCTCCCTCCCCTCCCTCCCTTCCTTCCTTCATTCCTTCCTTCTTTCCCTCCTTTTTTGATGGAGTCTTGCTCTGTCACCCAGGCTGGAGTGCAGTGGCTCTATCTCAGCTCACTGCAACCTCCACCTCCCAAGTTTAAATGATTCTCCCTCAGCCTCCCAAGTAGCTGGGACTACAGGCGCATGCCACTACACCTGGCTAATTTTTGTATGTTTAGTAGAGATGGGGTTTCTCCGTGTTGGCCAGGATGGTCTCGATCTCCTAACCTCATCATCGCCTGCCTCGGCCTCCCAAAGTGCTGGGATTACACGTGTGAGCCACCGCTCTTGGCCGAATTTGCATTTCTAACAAGTTCCCAGGTGATGCTGCGGCTGATCTGGGACTGCACTCTGAGAATCACTATGATAAAGTATACTGTTCAAAGAAGTACAACAATGGCTCTCATACAAGTATAAAATGAGTCTGTGTTGACGATTTTATTTATTTAACTCCTTAGCTAATGAGGGAGCCAGAAAATGGTTAAATCCAGTTAAGGGTGAATTTAAAGAGACTCATATAACCAATAATGCCGAATTTGCCAATGGACGTAAAACTGGTCTGTATACTATAAATTGGACTGGGGTTATCTTTTCTAAAAATCCATGTATCTCTACTAGACAAAATTCATTTGTATATCTCTGGATAAGAATAATTGGTATTATTGTCAGTTTTTCTACAACTAAACTTCTGTCTTTACAGGGTTATAAAATAGGTTAGTCAACAGAAAGACAACCATAAATGTCCATCCGTATGGAATCAGATAATCCTTGGGAAACCCCTAAATCATTTGGAGGACTTGGATTGCTGGTTCCCACCCCCAGAGTTATTGCTGCATGGATGATGAAGGGATCCAAGAAACTTCCATGAAATGATGTTGGGGTAAATAACAGCAAAGGCTTTCTCCTTTTGGTGTTTTATACATAATCTTAATATCCCAATAACTTGATTCTTGGCCATTTTCTTCTTCAGACTGGTGGAAAGAGGAAGGAAATGAGAACCCAGTGGTGTCTGGGACAGGCAGTGCTTGGCAGGTAGAGGAGGCTGAAATCAAGGTTGGGCTCGGATAGGGGGTATGAGTCACCATTCAGACTCAGAGGCAGCTGAAAGTGAGAGTGTCCCATTGCCAGGAACCATTCCCGGGAAGAAGCCAGGTCTCGCCTTCGTCTTTTCTGCAGCTGAGGATTCCTGTGAAGATAGGAGGGAGGCAGAGAGGCTCAATAGGGCCTTAGCCCACACTGAGGGCTGGTCAAGGTGCGGGAGAATTTTCAGTGGCAGTTTCAGGCCAGGGGTGGTGGCTCATGCCTGCAATCCCAGCACTTTGGGAGGCCGAGGTGGGCAGATTACCTGAGCTCAGGAGTTCGAGACCAGCCTGGCCAATGTGGTAAAACCCTGTCTCTACTAAAAATACAAAAATTAGCTGGGCGTAGTGGCGCACATTTGTAATCCCAGCTACTTGGGAGGCTGAAGCAGAAGCATCACTTGAACCTGGGAGGTGGAGGTTGCAGTGAGCCGAGATAGCGCCACTGCACTCCAGCCTGGGCAACAAGAACAAAACTCTGTAAAAATAAAAAAAATAAAAAAGAAAGAAAGAAAGGAAGAAGAAACTCATAGATGAGTAAGTCTTTGTATCAAGTCCATGGATTTTGATTGGATCATGTGCTTTTTGATTTTTTTTTTTCTGTGAGGCCATCTAGTGGCTGTTGGGTAAAACTCAGACTCAGATGAAGAACTCTTTTTTTTTTTTTTTTTGAGATAGGGTCTCGCTCAGTTGCCCAGGCTGGAGTGCAGTGGTGCAATCTTGGCTTACTGCAACCTCCAGTTGCCTTGCAAGAGTGTGTAGACTGCTGCAGGCCTGAGCAGTCTGGCCTGTCCAGCCCATCACAGCCACTGCCAACACCGGCACAGACTGCTTGGGGGCCAGAGATTTGTCCTGTCCCTGCTATTGGCATCATTCACATCATGCCCAATGACCAAGGTCAAAGAACCCACTGACCCACCTGGCCCACTCCTGCTGCTAGTGGCACTGAGCAAATCACCTGGAGACCCAAGAATTGGCCTACCTGGACCCACTTACACCAGTGGCAGCATACGCTGAAGGATAGGCATGTTTGGCCCACCATTGCTACCACTGGGGCCCAAGGAGAGGCCTGCCTGAGGACCCCATTCCCAGAAAGACTTCACCATAGCCCCCACTAGCAACTGAATCATAAGTCACTGAGGAAATCATAGACACCATTGATGCTGTTAATAGCCAAAATTAAAAAAAAAAAATCATGGAGGATATACTACTACGTGCATCCAGAATCAAAGCCAACATGTCCTACCCAAGAGACACATCTTCAGGAAAAAGACATTCCCTACAAAAACAAATTTTAAAAATTGGAAAAAGTGACTGTTACACCAGATATGTAGGTATCAACTTAAGAACATGAGATACATATAAAAATAAGGAAATACGACACCTTTAAAGTAATATCATAGCTCTCCAGTAAAAGATTCCAATCAAAAAGAAATTTATGAAATCCTTGATCGGGGGTGGTGACTCATGCCTAAAATTCCAGCACTTTGGGAGGCTGAGGTGGGCAGATTGCTTGAGCTCAAGAGTTCAAGACTCACCTGGACAACATGGGGAAGACTTGACTCTACAAAAAATTAGCAGGGCATGGTGGTTCACACCTGTGGTCCTAGCTACTTAAAAGGCTGAGACAGGAGTTATCACTTGAGCCTGGGAGGCAGAGGTTTCTGTAAGCCAAGATCATGCCACTGCATTTCAGCCCGGGTAATAGAGTGAGATTCTGTCTCAAAGAAAAAAAAGAAGTTTATAAAATCCCAAAAAAGAATTCTAATTGATGATATTATGGAAGCCGAGTAAAATACAAGATAATTCTGAAAAACAATATAAAGAAATCAGAAAAACAATTCAGGATATGAATGAGAAATTTACCAAAGAAATATCAAAAAAAGAACCAAACAGAAATTCTCGAAATAAAGAATTTATTAAATAAAATACAAAATACATTGGAAACCTTCAACAATCCATTAGATTAAGCAGAAGAAAGAATTTCAGAACCTGAAGATAGGTCTTTTGTAATAACCCAGAGAAAAATAAAAGAAAAAATAATAAAAAGAATGAAAAAGGGTGCATGACATATGGGACACCATAAAGTGACCAAATATTTAAATTTTCAGTGTTCCAGAAGGTAAAGAGAAAATGAAAGGGATAGAAAACTTATTTAACAAAATAATACCTGAAAACTTCTCAAGTATAGGAAGAGATTTACACATCCAGATACAGGAAGCTCAGAGATCCCCAAGGAGATAAAATGCAACAAGTTATTGTCTGTGACACATTGCAGTTAAACTGTCAAAATTCAAAGATAAGAAGAGAGTTCTAAAACCAGCAAGAGGAAAGTTTCTAGTCGCTTACAAGAGAGCCCTCATCAGACTAATAGCAGATTTCTTAGCAGAAACCTTATAGGCCAAGAGAGAATACAATGATACATCCAAGTTCATAAAAGAAAAAAAAAATACTTCCAATGAAGGATACTATACCCACCAAAGCTATCCTTAATAAACCAAGTAGAAATAAAATCTTTTCCAGATAAGCAAAAGCTGAGGGAATTCATCATCACTAGATTGACACTACAAAAAATGAAATGCTTGAGGGAGTCCTATACCTGCAAGTGAAAGGATAGGTATCATCATGATTAAGGCACATGAAAGTATAAAATCCAGTGGTAGAGCAAATATACCAATAAACAAAAAAAGACTAAAATATTACTACCACAGAAAACTACCAAACCACAATAATAAAAAAATGAGAAAGAAAAGTATAAAGCATATGCAACACTACCAGAAATCAATTAGTAAGTGACAAGAATGAACCCTCACAAATCAATAATAATCTTGAAAGTAAATGGATGAAGCTTTCTACTTAAAAGATATAAACTGGCTGAATGGATAAAAAACATAACCCAACTATATACTGCCTACAAGAAACACATCTCACCTGTAAATACACATATAGATTGAAAGTAAAGGAATGGAGAAAGATATTCCATGGAAATGGAAACCAAAAGTGAGCAGGAGTAGTTATACTTCTATGACATAAAGTAGATTTAAGTGAAAAACGATAAAAAGAGACAAAGAAGGCCATTGTATGATGATCAAGGTATCAATTCAGTGGGAGGTTATAATAATTCTTAAAATATATGCCCCCAACACCAGAGCACCCAGATATATAAAACGAATATTACTAAATCTAAATGGAGTGATAGATTTTAATGCAATGATAGCTGGAGACTTCAATACCTCACTCTCAACATTGGATGGATCATCTAGGACAGAAAATTGACAAAGAAATTATTAAATTTAAGCTGCACTTTAGACCAAATAAGCCTCACAGACACAGAACATTTCACCTAACAGCTATAGAATACATTCTTCTCATCAGCATATGGAACAGTCTCTAGGATGGCCATATGTTAGGACAGAAAGCAACTCTCAACAAATTTTTAGAAATCAAAATTATACAAAGTATATTCTCAGACCACAGTGGAATACAACTACAAATCAATCACAGGAGGAACTTTGGAACCTGTACAAACACATGGAAATTAAACAACATTCTCTTGAATGGCCACTGGATCAAGGAAGAAATTAAGGAGGAAAATTTAAAAAATCTTGAAACAAATGAAAATTGAAACATAACACACAGGCCGGCTGCGGTGGCTCATGCCTGTAATCCCAGCATTTTGAGAGGCCGAGGTGGGAGGATCACCTGAGGTCAGGAGTTCGAGACCAGCCTGACTAACATGGTGAAACTCCATCTTTACTAAAAATACAAAAAATTAGCTGGGTGTGGTGGTGGGTGTCTATAATCACAGCTACTCAGGAGGCTGAGGCAGGAGAATCGCTTGAACCTGAAAGGCAGAAGTTGCAGTGAGCCGAGATTGCACTATTGCCCTACAGCATGGACAACAAGAGCAAAACTCAATAAAAAAACAAAAAACAAAAACCAAAAAACCCACACACAAACCTATTAAAGAGGGAAGTTTATAGCGATAAATGCCTAAATCAAAAAAGTGGAAAGATTGAAAATGCACCTCAAAGAACTAGAAAATCAAGAACAATATAAATCCCAAATTAGTATAAGAAAATAAGTAATGAAGATCAGAGCAGAACTAAATGAAATAGAGACCAAAATACAATACAAAAGATCAATGAAATAAAATTAGTTTCTTCAAAAAGATAAACAAAATTGATAAACTGCTAGCTAGGCTAACCAAGAAAAGAAGAGCGAGGGCCCAAATAAACAGAAATGAAAAAGGAAACAACTGATACAACAGGAACACAAAAACGTTTCAGAGACCATTATGAACAACTGTAACTACAAACTGAAAAACTTAGAGGAAATGGATAAATACAACATACTAAGATTGAATAAGGAAGAAACAACCTGAACAGACCAATGACGAGTAATGAGATTGAATTAGTAGTAAAAGTCTCCTATCCAGAACTGGATGGCTTCACTGCCAAATTCCACCAAACTTTCAAAGAAGAACTAACAGTAACTCTCTTCAAATACTCCAAAAAATTGAAGAAGATGGAATTCTCCTTAACTCATTCTATGAGGCCAGTATTAACCTGATACCAATGCTAGATAAAGACACAACAAAAAAAGAAAGCTATAGACTAACGTCCCTAATGAATCTTATGTCCCTATAGAAAGCTATAGACTAATGTCCTAATGTCCACTCTGGAAGAGTGAAGAGACAACCTGTTGAATGGGAGAAAATCGAATCTAACAACATATCAAAAAGATAATACATTATGGCCAAATGGGATTTATCCTAAGGATGCAAGGATGGTTCAACATACCCAAATCAATCAACATGATACATCATATCAACATAATGAAGGACAAAACCATATAAGTATATCAATAGATGCAGAAAAAGCATTTGATAAAATTCAGCATCCCTTCATGATAAAAACTCAACAAATTAAAATAGAAGACACATACTTCAATATAATAAAGGCCATATATGACAAACCCATAGCTAACACCATACTGAATCTGGGAAAGCTGAAAGCCTTTCCTCTAATAACTGGAACAAGACAAAGATGCTCATTTTCACCACTTTTATTCAACACAGTAATGAAAGTCCTAGTCAGATCAATCAGGCAAGAGAAAGAAATAAAAGGTTTCCAAATTGGAAAATAGGAAGTCAAATCGCTCCTCTTTGCAGATATAATCTTATTGTAGAAAAACCTAAAGACTCCACTAAAAAACTCTTACAGCTGATAAATAAATTCATTCACAAGATACAATATTGACATACAAAAATCAGTAGCATTCTTTTTTTTTTTTTTTTTTTTTTTTTTTTTTGTTTTTTTTTTTTTTTTTTTTTTTTTTTGAGTCGGAGTTTCGCTCTTGTTACCCCGGCTGGAGTGCAATGGCGCGATCTCGGCTCACCGCAACCTCTGCCTCCTGGGTTCAGGCAATTCTCCTGCCTCAGCCTCCTGAGTAGCTGGGATTACAGGCACGCGCCACCATGCCCAGCTAATGTTTTGTATTTTTAGTAGAGACGGGGTTTCACCATTTTGACCAGGATGGTCTCGATCTCTTGACCTCGTGATCCACCCGCCTCGGCCTCCCAAAGTGCTGGGATTACAGGCATGAGCCACCGCGCCCGGCCTAGTAGCATTCTTATATACCAATAATGAATAAGCTGTGAAAGAAATCAAGAAGGCAATGCCATTTACAATAGCTGCAAAAAAAGTAAAATACTTAGGAATAAATTTAGCCAAGGGAGAGAAAGACTTCTATAAGAAAAACCATAAAACATTGATGAAAGAAATTGAGGAAAACACAAATGGCAAGACATCTCATGTTCATGAATCAGAAGAACAAATATTGTTAAATTTTTTAAATGATTATATTGCCCAAAGCAATCTGCAGATTCAAAGCAATCCCTATGAAAATACCAATGTTATTGTTCACAGAAATAGAAAAAGCAACTAAAATTTGTAAGGAACTGAAATAGAGCTAGAACAGCCAAAGTGATTCTGAGCAAAAAGAACGAAGCTGGAGGTATTACATTATCTGACCACAAAATATATTACAAGTCTTTAGTAACCAAAACAGCATGGTACTGGTATAAAAACAGACACATAGACTGAAGGAACAGAATAGAGAACCCAGAAATGAATTCACATATTTAAAGCCAACTGTTTTTCAACGAAAGTGCTAAGAACATACATTGGGAAAAGGACACCCTTTCAATAAATGGTCCTGGGAAAATTGGATATTAATATGCCAAAAATGAAAACTGGATTCCTATAACCATAAACAAAGACTAACTCAAGATATTTAAAAATTAGACCCAAAACTCTAAAACCACTAGAAGAAAACATAGGGGAAGCACTTCAGGACGTTGGTCTAGGCAATTATTTTATGAGGACTTAAAAGCACAGAAAACAAATAAAAAAACAGACAAATGAAACTGTTTTAAACTAAAATTCTTCTGCACAGCAAAGGAAACAATCAACAGAGTGAAGAGACAACTTGCTGAATGGGAGAATATATTTGGAAACTATTCATCCAACAAAGAAGTAATATCCAGAATATACAAGGAACTCAAACAACTCAACAGTAAAAAACCAAATATCACTACTGAAAAAAAGTGGGCAAAGAACATGAATAGACATTTTTCGAAAGAAAACACACAAATGGCCAACAAGTATAAGAAAAAATGCTAAGCATCACCAACCATCAGAGGAATGCACATGAAAACCACAGTGAGATATCATTTTACCCCAGTTAGAATGGCTTAACTTACAAAAAAGCCAAAAAATAACATGCTGATGTGAATGAAGAGAAAAGAGAACTCTTATACACTGTTGGTGGGAATGTTAATTAGTACAGACACTATGGAAAAAGAGTATGGACATGACTCAAAAAACTAAAAATAAAACTACCACAGAATCCAGCAATCTCACTACTGGGTATCTATCCGAAGAAAAAGAAATCAGTGTATCAGAGGGATACCCACGTTCCCAAGTGTATTGCAGCACTGTTCACAATAGCAAAGATATGGAATCAACCTGTGTCTATCAGTGGAAAAATGGATAAAGAAAGTGCTGTGTATGTGTATACACACACACAATGGAATACTATTTCACCAGAAGAAGAAAGAAATCATGTCATTGTAGCAACATGGATGGAGCTGGAGGTCATTATATTAAGTGAAATAAGCCAGGCACAAAAAGACAAATATTCCATGTTGTCACTCACACGTGGGACTTAAAAAAAAGCTAATCTCATGGAGGCAGAGAGAAAAATGATAGATACCAGAGTCTAGGAGGGGTATGTGTGGTGGCAGGTGGTGCAGGGAGATAAAGAGAAGTTGGTTAATGGGTACAAACACATAGTTAAGTAGAAGAAATAAGCCCCATATGCAATAGCAGAATAGGGTGGCTGTAGTTAACAACACTGTGTTGTATATTTCAAAATAGCTGGAAGAGAAGACTTGAAATGTTCCCAACACATAGAGATGATAAATACTTGAGTTGATGGACACCTCAGATACCCTAACTTGATCATTACACAGTCTACACATGTAACTAAATATCACATGTACCCCACAAATATGTATAAAAATCATGTCATTAAAATATTTTTTAAAAAGAGTGTATAGGTGGTTTTCCAAAATGATGTGTTTAGTGCTGTTGGTGAGAAAAAATACCTCAAATCTGTATAAAGTTTTACATCTTGCAAAGTATTTTCCTTACATATTATCTCATTCAGTTAATATATTTAATATTTGCTAATTACAATAGCCTAAAAACACCATATATCTAGGAATAAATCTAATAAAACATGTACAAGACCTCTTCATTGAAAATGGCACATAATTATTGAAATAAATTAAAATCTAAATAAATTGAGGGCTAGACCACATTCATGGGTTGGAAGACTTAAGACTGCAAAGATATCAGTTCCCTCCAGATTAATCTTTAGCTTCAATGCAGTCTTTTTTGAAGGACTAGCAGATTTTATTAATTTTTTTTTTTTTTTTTGAAATTGACAAGCTAATTTCTAAAACTCATATGGAAATGCAAAGGGCCAAGATGAGTAAAGATAACCTCGAAGAAGAAAAAGAAAATTGGAAAATGTATACCAGAAGAATTGACTTATGAATCCATAGTACTAGGACAGTATAGAATTCTTTTACATTTTACTCATTTGTAGCGTTCCGAAGGCTGAGCCCTACTGGGCAGAGAATGTGGAAAGCATTTGAGGTTTCACTGCACATCCACCGGTGGGGGTTGATGGTGTCATTTTTGTATGTGATGGACAGAGCATGGACCCATTCTTTCTAGTAAGCCAGATAGTTACTTTGTTCTGTGAACCAGCAGTTTTGTCTTGTTGCTTGGTTATGGCAGGAAGCCATCTGAAAGTCTAGCCAGCTGTGCTGTGGATGCTGCATTGTGTCCAATGGGATGTTTAAAGTTGCCAGAGGCTATAGACCCTAGGTGCTGCATTTGCTCTCAGTTTTGTATGTTGCATAAAATGGACCATTTATTTATGCTTATAAATTTCTTTGTTCAAATAGCTTTTCATTTGTAGCAAAAGCGTAAATCTTAGGTATTGAAAATTTAGAAAATGCAGATAGGCAAACAGAAGGACATAAAAAGAAGGCAATCCTAGCACTTAGAAATCAGGGCTGACCTACCCAATAGGCACAGGAAGCACCCAGGGCCCTCAAATGTTTTAATTTTAATTTTTTTTAACATGAGAAGAAAAAATAAATGTAATAATAATGAATATATAATAATAAACCTAGCCTGGGTTATGTTCATCTTTATACCAATGTAGTCATCAAATATAATTTTCTCTCTATATTTTTTTTACAGAGGAAGGGATCCAGGAAGGCAAAAGTGCTTAAGGCCCACAGATGTAACTCTGGCAGAAATCACCATTTTTGTTTTCTTTTTTTTATATCACGCTAATCCCCCAGCATCTCATGTATACAATACACTTATGTACACATACACGTATTTATATTGTTTTTATAAAAATGTGATATTTGCTCGGTTTTATGATTAAAAAAGCTTAACAGTATACTGTTCATGCCTTTCTATGTTATCAAATGTTCTTCTAAAGTATTTTTCTTTAATGATTTATTTTTAATTGTAAAAGTAACACAAACAAAATTTTTTTTTTTTGGAGTCTCGCTCTTGTCACCTAGGATGGAATGCAGTGCGATCTTGGCTCACTGCAACTTCTGGCCTCCCAGATTCAAGCAGTTCTCCTGCCTCAGCCTCCTGAGTAGCTGGGATTAAAGGTGCCTATTGGCTAACATTTTTTTGTGTGTATATTTTTGGTAGAGGTGGGCTTTTACCATGTTGGCCAGGCTGGTCTAGAACTCCTGACCTCAAATGATCCATGCATCTCAGCCTCCCAAAGTGTTGGGATTACAGGCATGAGCCACTGCACGAGGTCATACTTTTTTTTTTTTTTTTTTTTTTTTTTTAAGAGAATCTTGCTATGTCACCCTGACTGCAGTGTAGTGATGTGATCATAGCTCACTGTAACCTCTAACTCCTGGTCTCAAGTCATCCTCTTGCCTCAGCGTCCCAAGTAACTGGGACTATAGGCATGCACTACCATGCCTGGCTAATTGATTTTATTTTAGTTTTTGTAGAGATAGGATCTATCTTTATTGCCCAAGCTGATCTTGAACTCCTGGCCTCAAGTGATTGTCCTGCCTTGGCCTCCCAAAGTGCTGGGATTACAGGCATAAGCCACTGTGCCCAAGAATGATGTACAACATCATTCTTGATGCCTGTATAGTGCTCTAGTGACTAGATGTATTGTAAGATATTTAGCCTATTTTGGGTGTTTCCAGGATTTTGCTATGATGAATGACACCAAGATGAACATTCTCCCAGCAAAATAATTGCATCCATGATTATTTCCTTGCAATAAATTTTTATATGTATAATTTTGAAGTTTGACACTAAAGGAATTACAAACATGCCACCCCAAAATATGCTGACCTGGCATATTGACTATTTTGAGTTAAAGGAACTTCAAAAACAGGAGGTACTGGAAGATCCCTCTGACCTTCCTTCTGTTTCTTAAAAGCAGGAGATGAAATTGTCATGTGAAAGATGTCTTCCTTATACAAGAAAGCAAGCATGATTCTTGTCATCAGGAATAGGATGTTGGCCGGGCACGGTGGCTCACGCCTGTAATCCCAACACTTTGGGAGGCACAGAAGGGTGGATCACCTGAGGTTGGGAGTTTGAGAGCAGCCTAACCAACATGGAGAAACCCCATCTCTACTAAAAATACAAAATTAGCTGGGGGTGGTGGTGCATGCCTGTAATCCCAGCTACTTGGGAGGCTGAGGCAGGAGAATTGCTTGAACCTGGGAGGCAGAGGTTGTGGTGAGTCAATATCACACCATTGCATCCCAGCCTGGGAAACAAGTGCAAAACTCCATCTCAAAAAATAAAATAAAATAAATAAGAAAAAGAATAGGAAGTTGAGACAAGGGAAATCTGTACAAACACACCTTGTTTGACTAACCCTTATCTTCCTAGTCACTCCTCTACCCAATTAACTACCCTAGCCCAAGCCTCTTTGCCTTGTTGCATTTTACTACTCTTTGCCCAATTCAGTATATAAATGTTCAACTCTGGGTCTTTGAGTCTTCATTTTCTTATGAGTGCTCCTGGGCCATGTAAACTTGTATTGAATGAAGTTGTATGCTTTGCTCCTGTTGATTTTCTCTTAGTATGTCATTTAATTCTTAAGCTCAGCTGATAAGCCCTAAGGAAGGTAGACTTAAAATTTTCCTCCCCTACATCACATTACGCTGCACTTAATTTAATGGTGTAAGAGTATCAGTGCAGCGTGGGTAATTTGTAATGCTACCCATAAGATGTCCTGGGGCCTTCAGCAGTACTGCAGTGGCCCCTCCTTGGTTTAGGAAGGACACTGTGTACCACACGTGGTGGAAGCTCAGTAATTTTTTGCCAAATGAATAAAATGAATATAGACTCAGTATGACTCTTGGTCCACAAATTCAGATATTCAAGAATACAACATTTTTTGTTCTCCTTAAGTCGACATGGATTAATCCCACCTGTATAATTGGTGGGATGTTAAACTTCAGTAATTACTAAGTCTCTCTGATAGTGTTCCACCTGCCCCAGCTGGGATTACAGGTGCCCGCCGCCACACTCAGCTAATTTTTGTAATTTTTTTTTTTAGATGGACTCTCACACTGTTGCCCTGGCTGGAGTGCTGTGGCATGATCTTGGCTCACTGTAACCTCTGCCTCCTGGGCTCAAGTGATTCTCCTGCCTCAGTGTCCCAAGTAGCTGGGATGACAGGTGCTAGCTGCCATGCCTGGCTAATTTTTGTATTTTTAGTAGAGACGAAGTTTCCATATTGGCCAGGTTGGTCTTAAACTCCTGACCTTAGGTGATCTGCCCACCTCAGCCTCCCAAAGTGCTGGAATTACAACTGTGAGCCACTGTGCCTGGCCTATACAAAGTTCTTAAAGCCTTAATCACTAAAGACCCATCTGGGACTTGCTGCCAGTCCCCTACCCCACTGGTCACTCTGAGACCTCTGTGTTCCTTTCGGCTCCTGCCTCTGCTGCATCTATGCCACATTTGAGGCAAGGGACTCTTGGGAAAACTTGAGGCCCTTCGTGCCTGGAGTTTAGCACCCTTAGGTATCCCAACAGCCATCTGTCTCTTTAGATCTTTCCAGAAAGAGATGCATGGCTCCCCACTGCAGGCTGGGGAATTCTCTCTTTGAAACCAGACCAATTGTTCCATGGAATTGATGTTTATGGTTTCTTTGGAATAACATAGAAATTGACCCTCCCAATCTTAAAACATGAGGAATTTACATTTGTCTTATTCAAGTTTCTTTCTCAGGAAACCAATCATCAAGCCTCCTAGACAGCATCAAAGAACTGAAATTTACCAGATTACCACATCTGGATAGTGAGATCCCTCACTAGTCATGATTGCCTCACAGATCACCTGCTCCCTGTTGACCCACTCTTTTTTACCTTCTCTAATTCCTGTTTTCCCACAGATAGTTACATTTCTTCCATGCTATATGAACTCCTAATTTTAGTTGGTTGAAGAGACAGATTTGAGATTGACTGATCTCCCATTCCTTGGCCACAGCACCCAAATAAAGCATTCTTTATTTGGCAATACTTGTCTCAGATTGACTTTCCGTGCAGTGAGCGATGGGACACGTGGCATTCTGTGCTACCAGCAGCGGGACCCCTGGCATTTCAGTAACATCTTCTGTCCCTGGAGCTGTGCCCCACAGAGTTAAAGAAATTAGTCACTGGCTAAGCGTGGTGGCTCATGCCTATAATCTCAACACTTTGGGAGGTCAAGGCAGGTGGATCACTTGAGGTCAGGAGTTTGAGACCAGCCTGGCCAACATGGTGAAATGCTGTCACTACTAAAAATACAAAATTAGCCCAGTGTGGTGGTGCACACCTGTAATCCCAGCTACTTGGGAGGCTGAGGCAGGAGAATCACTAGAACCCAGGAGGCAGAGTTTGCAGTCAGCTGAGATTGTGCCACTGTACTCCAGTTTGGGCAACAGAGCAAGACTGTCTCCAAAAAAAAAAAAAAGGGAAATTGGTCACTAACAAGAATCCCTGAGCTTGACTTATAGGATAGCAGAAAAGGAAACAGCTTGATACAGTCCCCTCCACTTGCAGCAATAACTGGCTCACTGGCTAAAACTGATTGGAACCAATATGGCTGGCTAGAGACTTCCCAGAGTAGACTTACTTGCCCAGTGGGTGATTTTGACATCACAGCCAAAATTTCCACTGCATATTTCATACCAACTCACCCTGAATTTGCACATATGACTCATGAAGAAACTTGAAGACACAACCGTACATGTTCAAGGGCCTTTCCAAAATTCCTCTCTTTTGCTGCCAATCACCGATAAATCCCAAAGCTTCTCCTCAGAATCTCTCTTAAGTATACTGCTTCAAGGCTGGTCTGGGGAGATAGATTTGAACCTGTCTTCTGTCTCCTTGCATGGCTGTCTTGCAATATAACTTTCTCTACAGAAATCTCTGCAAAAATGCCCCAGTGTGTGGCTTTCCATTGTGCATGAGCAAACAGACTCAGTTTGGTTCAGCAACACCCCTTGCTACTCTTGCTCCCTCTTCACTTAGGACACATCTCTTTACTACATTTCTTTAACACTTGTCCCATTTTCCTTACCCTACCACCACCAGCAACGAAGGAGATATGTACTTGAGGCTTTTTAGCTTTCTGTGCTGCAAAATCTCAAAGGTAAGCAGTTCCAAAGGGCCTGGCTACCTGCTTAAAATCAGAGCAGGGATGAGTTTATGGGAGAGTAAGCCCAAATTATAATCTCAAATGATTGTGCCAAAAATGGATTTACAAAATGTTAAAGAGGGTGGTAATGCCTTAGAAAAGAGAATTCTCATTGTGGTGATCGAGCTGGCTTTAGGATGCACATGGTAGTGACATATGTCAGTCGTGGAGAAGGAGAAGTGGGGTTCTTTGGTCATTTAGGTCACTTCTGCACTTTGGTAACACATATACATGCCACAAATGCGTGGTTAGGCAAAAAGGTGTTTTTCCTTGTTTAATTTTTCTTTTCTATTTCTGTCTCCTCTGGGATTGGTATTTTCTAACATTAAGCAGATTAATGTGCATGTGTTGCAGATGAGTTGTGTGGTGCAGGGAAGGCAGAATTTTACTCCGACCACCCCCTCCCCCCGCCTTTTTTTTTTTTTTTGGGACGGAGTCTCGCTCTGTTGCCAGGCTGGAGTGCAGGGGCATAATCTTGGCTCACTGCAACCTCTGCCTCCCAGGTTCAAGCGATTCTCCTGCCTTAGCCTCCCGAGTAGCTGGGACTACAGGTGCACACCACCATGCCCAGCTAATTTTTGTGCTTTTAGTAGAGATGAGGTTTCACCATGTTGTCCAGGATGGTCTTAATCTCTTGACCAAATGATCCCCCTGCCTCAGCCTCCCAAAGTGTTGGGATTATAGGAATGAGCCACCGCACCTGGCCTAACCCTACCCTTTTAAGGTTTTTCAGCTGGGCCTGATACTTAAAGTGACATAAGACAGAGCCACAGGAGAAAAGAATGCCAATATATTTAATACAAGCTTTACATGGCACGGGAGCCTTCAGCAAGAATTGAAGACACAAAGATGCAGCTAGACTCGAACACTTACATACTGAATTAGAATAGCAGAGTTGTGAAAAAGTAAATTCAGTGGGGAGGCTAAAAAAGATAAGTCATTTTAACAAGGTCTGTACAGAATTCTCTCCTCTAAAGCTTCCATTCTTGATAATAAGACTGTTAGTTTCCTTTTAGTATAGGGAAGGCATCTTTCACAAGGGAATTTCATCTCCTACTTTTAAGAAACAGAAGGAATGTCAGAATGATCTTCTTGCACCTGCTGTTTTTCAAATGCCTTTAACTCAAAATAGTCAATATGCCAGGGCGGCATATTTTGGGGATGGCGTGTTCTTAACTCCTTCAGTGGGAACGAGACAGTTGGAAACAGTGTATGATTTGGAGAGGAAGCCCTGCATTTCCTGAGGCCTTTGTTTTGGGTGTGCCTTCATTGCACCTGCATTTCTTGCAGCTTCTTACAAAGAAACTTCCTTTTGCAAATCAAAATATTTCAACTGAAGTTATTTTCAACCTGAGGGAAATGTTTGAAATCTCAACCTTTGTTAGACCAAAGAATATTGTTTCATGAACAGTGATGGAAATAGTCATTTCCTTTGGGAACCCTCTCATTGAAACAAACTTTGATTTTTGGAAGCAAAAGTTTTGGCTTTGAAGGTGTCATCCAAGTGTTACAAGTTTTTCTAATAGTTCCCTGGCCATTTATGGTACAGCTATGATAGATTGTTTGGATTTGAACTAGAAAGCACGTTCTGGCTAGGTTGGATAATGTTAAGAGGCAGGATAGTACAGTGGTGGGAAGCAAATCCCTTACAGTTGGGCCACCTGGATTTGCAGTCCTTGTCATGCCACTGCAAACTGACTCTTCAGCAAGTTACGTAACTGTTCTGATCTCAGTTCCTGCATCTATAAAATGGGGGTGATGGTAGTATTCACTGCCTATGATTGTTATATTACCAATTAGTGCATTGAAAAGCACTTAGAGGCTAGCACAGAGGCTAGGCATGGTGGCTCATGCCTGTAATCCCAGGAGGATTGCTTGAGGTCAGGAGTTTGAGACCAGTCCAGGCAACATGGTGAGACCTCGTCTCTACAAAAATTACAAAAATTAGGCAGGCATCGTGCTGCACACCTGTAATCCCAGCTACTCAGGAGGTTGAGGTGGGAAGAACATTTGAACCCGGGAGGTTAAGACTGCAGTGAGCCGTGATTTTGCCGCTGCACTCCAGCCTGGGTAACAGAGCAAGACACTGTCCCCCCCCACCAAAAAAAGAGCACTTAGAGATGGCTAAATGCTAATCTAATAAGGGCTGTAGTTTAGTTAATAGTATTGCATCCATGTACATTTCCTGGTTTGATATAGGAGTGCTGGGAAGGGAAGGGTGTGGTCCCTTTAAATTATAGGGAAGCCAGAAGGGGAATGCTGGGTACAGGAAAGCGTGGTCCCTAGCTAGTGTTCCACCTCCTAGGTGAGGACCTAGGTGAGGACAGGCATTTCCTGCCCAGATGCATTTTCCAAGACCGCCCTGGCCTGCCATGCCCCATCCGTGCCTGTAAAAATCTCAGACCCTAGCAAGGCAGAGACAGAAGCAGCTGGAAGTCAAGAGGAGTGCACTGGTGGAGGAACCCACTCACAGGCACCGGCACGCCCACAGGCCACTGACCAGCAGAACTTTGCAAAGTTTGGCTGGGGCAGTCGGAGGAGCGCTCCAGACACCGAGCGGCCCGACTCCAGGGGAAAACCATCTCCCTTCTGACTCCCTGATCTGCTAAGAGCTACTTCCACTCAGTAAAACCTTCCGCTCATTCTCCAAGCCCACATGTGATCCTATTCTTTGGTGCACCAAGACAAGAACCTCGGGATACAGAAAGCCCTCCGTCCTTGTGGTAAGGCAGGAGTCTAATTGAGATGACTAACACAAGCCACCTATAGACGGCTAAACTAATAGCAAAAACTACAAGAGCACACTGTTACACGCCCACTGGGGCTTCAGCTGTAAACTTTCACCTCTAGGCACTGTCCTGGAGTGGGAGCCCTACAGCATGCCCGTCTGTGTGCTCCTCTAGAGGTTTGAGCAGCGGGGCACTGAAGAAGTAAGCCACACCCCCATCGCACGACCTGCAAGGAGGACAAGGGAACTTTTCTGGTTTCAGTTGTGATTATTGTACTATGATTATGCAGGATGTTATCACAGGAGGAAGCTGGATTAAGAGTACACAGGAACTGTATAGTATTTCTATGTGCACTTCTACGTGAGTCTAAAGTTATTTCAAAAATAGAAAGTTAAAAAGCACTTAGAGAAACTGTATTTGGTAGTATGATTCTTTGAATAAGGTTTGTCTTTGACAGGAGACTTTGGACTGTAAACTCTCTGAAGTTAAGGACTATTACTGTTTTCCTCCAGCACCTAGTACTGTGCCTGGCACATAATTGGTCTTCAATGATGATTTGCAGACTGAAAGTGAATAAAGAAGTTAAGACATTGAGGGTGCCAGCCAGCAGAACTTTAAGCAACAAAGGTGAGACAAACCAGTTCCTGCATTAAGGTGGGAGGAAAGGGGTGAGGGTGCCATGCCCAGTATTTGGTAAGACCTTCAAAACACAAGCACACATATATGCATGCCTGCACATACACGTACACACAAACACATGCACACGCACATGCATGCCCACACACACACGCACACATACGTGCACCTGCTCCTGTGCAAATTAGGGCGTGGCTTGAGTCCCATGCGTGGGCCAATGGTATGTGTGGCAACAACAATAGCAGCATGATGGCAAGAAGATTCCTAAAGTGATGGGATGAGATGCAGCTCAGAGCCAGTGCTAAGCACAGGAATTTGGGATGAATCCATGTTATCGGGACTGTGGGTGGCTTGGTGAAACCAGCTGACAGTTTTAGTAAATAAACCTAGACCACCTTTTTCTGTACTCAAATGTTAAATGTAAGGACAATTGTTTAAATGTCATTCTAGTCTACGGAAAGCTAAAATGCTATCTATTTTGCTAGAATATATCTAGAAACAGGGGAAGAGGGTTGATATAGTTTGGCTGTGTACCCACCCAAATCTCATCGTAAATTGTAGTTCCCATAATCCCCACGTGCCATGGGAGGGACCTGGTGAGAGAGAATTGAATCATGTAGGCAGTTACCCTCATGCTGCTCTCATGATAGTGAGTTCTGACTAGAGCTGATGGTTTTATAAGGGGCTTTTCCCGCTTTTGCTTGGCACTTTTTCCTCCTGCCAAGTGAAGAAGGATGTGTTTGCTTTCCCTTCCACCATCATTGTAAGTTTCCTGAGGCCTCCCCAGCCATCGGAACTGTGAGTCAATTAAACCTCTTTCCTTTATAAATTACCCCATCTCGGGTATGTCTTTATTAGCAGCATGAGAACAGACTAACACAGGGTCAAATTCAAGAATTAAGCTATGCTGCTGGTATTTCAGGGTCACACCACATACAAGCCTATCAGAACATCACAGAGTTTAAACTGATAATAGTATTTATGGTTTGGAAGGGTTCTAGAAATGAAGAGATGCTTTGCTGCATTTGTAACTTTAAGAAATACAAAATGTTGCCCAGGCATGCTGGCTCACGCCTATAATCCCCGAACTTTGGTAGGCCAAGGTGGGTGGATCGCTTGAAGTCAGGAGTTTGAGACCAGCCTGGCCAACTTGGTGAAATCCTGTCTCTACTAAAAATACAAAAAAATTAGCCAGGCGTTGTAGCATGCACCTGTAATCCCAGCTACTCGAAAGGGTGAGGCAGGAGAATCGCTTGAATTCAGGAGACAGACGTTGCAGTGAGCCAAGATGGTGCCATTGCATTCCAGCCTGGGCAACAAGAGAGAAACTCTGTCAAAAAAA
>NW_016107369.1:2445974-2447155 GCF_001604975.1 Cebus imitator
AAAAAAAAAAAAAAGGAAATGGGAGGTCAGTGTTCCCCTTTTGCACTTGCTGTTTTTTCAAGTGCCTTTAGGTCAAAATAATCATGCAAAGTGGCATATTTTGGGGATGGCATATTCTGCCACTCTTCAAAGCTGCAGACTGTGTGTGTGACTGTGGATCTGTTTTTCATGTTCTCCATCCCCCTCCTATATACCATGCTGTTTTGCAAATAGTTGATGCACAGTGAATTTTGGGAGATTTTTAAAAGCTCTTCACTGTACTCTGTTAGCACAGACAGTCTTACTATTCAGCTGCATTTCTAAACAGTTAGTGTAACTATTACAAACACAGTATGTGTTCATTGCAACAAGTGCAAAAAGTACAGAAAAGCATAAAGAAACTAAAAATCCATCATAATTCCACTGTATAGCAATAATCACTGCTGACAGTTTCACACATAACAGACTCAGAGCTGTTTTTGTCCATGAGCGGATTTATACAGTACACAGTTGATAACCTGTTTTTTTTCTGATTAGAGTCAATAGAATTGCCATCATTAAGTATATATCAATATCATCATCTTTACTGACCTCATAGTATTCCATTTATGTGTGTGCTCTAATTTCTAAATTGCAGAACATTTAAGGTATGTCCACATTTTCTCTGCTCTAAGCTGCAATTCAACAAATATCTCTGAACATGCATTCTTGGGAAAAAGTCTCACAAGTGGAATTGCTATTGCTTTCACTTTAAAATTTGAGTATACTCCAAGTTGCTTATTTTTAAGGATGTTGAACACCTGTACATATGTCTGGTTTCCCCACTTTGAATATAAGCTCCTAGAATAGAAAGAAGAAACCACATCTTGGAAGTCTCAGTATCCTCTACGAGTGCTAGCACAGCCCTGGGTGCTGGAAATGCTTTTAACTGCAAGTCGTAGAACACCTGTGTAAGAGTAGCTTAAATCAAAAAGCTGCTTCATCATCTACCATAATTAAGAAGCTGGGTATAGACAGTTCAGGGGTTGGTGCAACAGCTCAGTGAGGTCCTTCTATCCTTTTGCCTTTAGCACACTTCCTGGCCTGTCGGAGCACCAGCACGTTGTCTTCACCTGCCCCCACCGCCCGCAATTCAATCTAGAAACAAGGAGGTGGGCAAAGGAACTCTCCTCTTGCTCCTTTTTTTTTTTTTTTTTTTTTTT
>NW_016107369.1:2447200-2456945 GCF_001604975.1 Cebus imitator
CAGAGTTTTGCTCTGCTGCCCAGGCAACAGAGTGCAATGGCATGATCTCAGCTCACTGCAGCCTCTGCCTCCCAGGTTCAAGCGATTCTCCTGCCTCAGCTTCCTGAGTAGCTGGGACTACAGGTGCGCACCACTACGCCTGGCTAAATTTTTGTATTTTTAGTAGAGATGGGGTTTCGTCATGTTGCCCAGGCTGGTCCTGAACCCCTGAGCTCAGGCAATCTGCCTATCTTGGCCTCCCAAAGTGCTAGGATTACAGGTGTGAGCCACTGCACCTGGCCTTGCCACTCTGTTTTTCTCAGAGAGGAAAATATATTCTAAAAACAACGCAGGAGGTTTTTTTTTTTTTTTTTTTTTTTATCTCATTGATTGATAGGGCTACTTTTAGCTGTGGAAGAGGCTGGGAAGGTATCTTTGGCCTTTTATCCCCTATGAAGAGAGGCAAGCTCATGGGAAGGAGTCAGGGAAAGGCTGTTGGGTTGGCCACCAACAAAAATGGGGCCCAGTGATAGGACTGAACGTATTCCCAGAGTTGGCATGTAATCATTTTCCCCCGCTCCTCTTCATCTCTCGGGGAAGAAAACGAGTTCTTATGGTGTCACCAGCCATGGGATCTCTGAGTATCACCAATTCTGCTTCCTTCCTTAGCATTTTGGTGGGGCTTTCCTGTTCTTGTGGGTGTCCTCCAGGGGAGGCTGGTCCTACAGGGGCTCAGGGCTGTGGGAGGTAGCATCAGGGTCTCTCAGCAACTGAGAGAGATTTGGGTTACACTCATTTTTAAAGCTCTCTATAAATTAAAAATACAAGAGGAGAACCCTCACAGCATTATAAAGTTTGCAATTTGGCTCACACCTGTAACTCAGCACTTTCGGGGGCTGAGGAGGGTGGAACGCCTGAAGTCAAGAGTTTGAGGCCAGCCCGGCCAACATGGTGAGACCTGGTCTCTACTAAAAATACAAAACTTAGCTGGGCGTGGTGTCGGGCACTATAATCCCAGCTACTCGGGAGGCTGAGGCAGGAAAATCGCTTGAACCCCAGAGTCAGAGATTGCAGTGAGTCGAGATCTTGCCACCGCACTCTAGCCTGGGCAACAGAGTAAAAACTCCATCTTAAAATAAATAAAGTTTGCAATTTATTTTAAATATTCGCCTTCAGCAGATTCATTCCTTAATACCAAGAGGCACATGGCCATTAAATTTATGAAAAATACTGACTCAGTGTACTGTAGTTGGTGTGACCCAGGATGGGGACAAGTTCAAAGCTGAAGGTTGAGCAGTCTTCTTCTTCTTTTTTTTTTTTTTTGAAACGGAGTCTCTCTCTATTACCCAGGCTGGAGTGCAGTGGTGTGATCTCCACTCACTGCAGCCTCCGCCTCCCGCGTTCAAGTGATTCTCTTGCCTCAGCCTCCTGAGTAGCTGGGACTATAGGCACTCACCACCATGCTCAGCTAATTTTTGTATTTTTAGTAGAGGCAGGTTTCACCATGTTGGCCAGGTGGGCCTTGAACTCCTGACCTGAAATGATCCATCTACCTCAGCCTCCCCAAGTGCTAGGATTATAGGCGTGAACCACCGAGCCTGGCCCAGTCTTCTTAATATGCCGGTGTTTTGTTTGAAGGTCTTTGCAAATCTAAATTTGAGGTGCTTCATGAATGCAAATGTATTTTGTATTTTTAGTAGAGACAGAGTTTTGCCATGTTGCCCAGGCTGGTCACAGCAAACAGTCCTCCTAAGTTCCCTGTCATAGGCCCCAGGGAAAGAGTTAAGGCCCAGAAGGACCCAGGCCTCAGGTGCCACCATTTCACAATTAGTTACTGATTTCCTTCCTCTCCTCCAGTCTCATTTCCCTTCCCCACCAGCCTCCGGTGCTCCTCTCACTTCCTTTTCTTCTCTGCTAAATTCTCCATCCTCTCTTCTGACCTCTTCCTTCCCTCCCCTTCCTCCCTTCCTTCCCTCCTTTGAAAGTTTGGTACACAAAGGCTGTGGAAAAGTCTGGAATCTGAGACTTGGCCTGCAGCCAGTAGGAAGCCAGGAGGAACAGCTGCAAGGTCAGGGTCACATCAGCTGCCGGGGGTGGAAAGGGGTGGGGGAGATATTGGGGGGCAGGGGACAGTGGTGGTGAAGAAGGAAGTGAGGCTGCCTGGGCTTCCTGGCCCTCCTTGGCAGGCTCACTCCACATGACCCCTTCTGCACCCCTGTTTCTGCTGAAAGGTGCCAGGATATGCCACCCCAAAACATACCACTTTGGACTATTTTGAGCTTAAGGCACTTGAAAAACAGCAGATGCAAGACGGGCATTCTAATCTAGTTTCCTGAAAACAGGAGATCCGGACTCATGTGAAAGATGCCCTCCCTGTACCAGGAGAAAATAAATATTCTTTGAGTTACTCAGAAAACACTCTTTGTTTTCTGGGAAGACTGTGGTTTATTTTAAAAGCAAAAGCAGCGTCTCTCACCCGGTATCACTTCGCTCAGGGCTGCTTTTTCTTAAGGAGCTCCTTAAAACCGAACTCGGGAGGCATCTTCTTCTTTCTCCTATGACTAGAGTGTGTTGGAGTGCAGGCTGCCCCATGCCTAGGGTGGCACTCCCGGCACACTGGTCGGGAGTGGGAGAGAGGAAACTCTGTCTCCTGTTTTCTTTTTTCTTCCTGAGATGGAATCTTGCTCTGTCGTCCAGGCTGGAGTGCAGTGGCATGATCTCAGCTCACTGCAACCTCTGCCTCCTGGGTCAAATGATTCTCCTGCCTCAGCCTCCTTTGTAGCTAGGATTACAGGTGTGCATCACCACACCCGGCTAATTTTTGTATTTTTAGTAGAGATGGGGTTTCACCATGTCGGCCAGGCTGGTCTCAAACTCCTGTCCTCACGATCCACCTGCCTCGGCCTCCCAAAGTGCTGGGTTGACTCTGGCTTCTTGACCCAGTTTTGGGGCAAAATCCCAGAGCCCCCTTGGCTCTGTGCATCTGCCTCTTTTGTGTCTACAAAACCAGCTCTCCACTGGTTGTTTTAGAGTTTTAGGGTCTTCTCTGTTCTTCCCAAATGTTTAGACTTCAGGGATTGGAAGCTGGGAGTTCTCATGGACTGTTACCAACTTTCTTTCCTTCCACCACTTTCTTCAGTGAAGGTACACAGAGCCCAAGATCGGCTTTAAAGAACCAGAAGGCAAAAAGGGGGCAAGTATCTCAAAAATGTGACCCCACCTCTGAGTGCTCGTCACCTGAGAAAATACCCAGCACACAGCAAAGGATTGTTTAAAAACACAAAAAGAAGGCAGCAAGAAAACGAATGAATGCAGGCCACCTGGCTCAGAGCCGCAGGACTTGAATTCAGATCCCAGCCCCCTGGCTGACTTCCCGGTGTGAATTCCACTGACCTAATCCATAAAGGAGGGGACAGATGAGTTCATTGCTGGGATTCCTTCCAGCCCCCAAACTCAAGATTTTGTATCCACACAGGAAAAAGAAAGAATATTTATGCTGTCATCCCACTGAACTGGAGCAGGAAAGAAACCTGCCTGGATGATTCAGGCTCACATACACAATCATCTCCAAATACGCTTCCCTTCTGTCAAATGCCAGCTCCTAAATATCACCAGAGCAACCTGTGGAGAAGGCAAGGCTGAGTTGATTGCTCGCCGTGGTAAGGGAGAGTACGCCCTCTACAAAGCTTCGGTAGCTTCCCAAAGTAGAGGGCAACATGATTTTTATTGAGACTTTGAGCCTGGTGCAAGGTGGCTCTTGCCATGCAGAGGTGGCATGCTTGGTTGGGGTGGGTAGGATCATGATTAGTAGACACAGCAAAGTGAGGATTTCCAGCTGAGGCACTCAAAGAATCGTGGGGTATAAACTGTCTTTTGATGCTTCCTATTGAAGACCTGTGTGTCCTTCAGGAAGTTCCTGGGATGAACAGTAGAGTTATTTGCAACTTTTATCTTTCTGGGCAAGCATTTTCTGGAATAGTGGAGTTACATTGATGAGGACAGTGGAATCATATAGTCACGTTAATATAGACAGTGAGCTGTGGATGGTTGGATTCTCATCCCAAGCTATCTTGGTTGACTGTCTGAATGGCTGTGATGTTCCCTCCACCAAGAAGGCTGATGCCTATGAATGTGTGTACTCCCTTACCCTCTTGGTCCAGCTGGATTTGGCCCATGGGGGCAGGGAGTAGAGTGAGGCTGGAATATTAATTTCTATTCTCTTTCTGTGGGTGTTACCCAGCAAGCAATGGGCTCACTGCTTGATGCACACACAAGCCAACACCATGGCACCAAAAATCTTTATTGGGAATTGACTAGAAAGACATGAGGCAAGGCTCAAATCTATGTCCCCTAGCTGGTGGGCTGAGGCAGGTTTTAGAGGCAAAGGGTAATGAGGCATGATCTGATTGGATCTTGCAATGGGGTGATGCTGAGGAGGCATGATCTGACTGGATGTTGCCGTGGGGTGGCACCAGAGTGCAATCTGATTGGATCCTGGATCCTGTCATGTGCTGTCCACCTTTTAAAGCAGTCCTTGCTCCTGGGTTCCAGACTTAGGTTCCACTTGTGGGTGCACACTTAGTTCATCTGGGCATGCTCAGGTTATTTGACCTTCAACCTGGGGAATCCATGGCAACTGAAAAACAGCTGACAACTTTCTTACCTAACAGTTGAAGCAGATTGGTCTGGTGTGATTATACTGGGTTGCCTCGAGTGGGATGATTCCTCTCATTTCAGCCCTCAGCTCCCATCACCAGCCTTCTCAATACCCTCTCTCTTGAGTTGGGGTAACTGCTCCCCCACTTGCCCTTTTATGCCTTAGGGAGCCCAGCTCCTCTAGTATCCCTGTTGCTCTTTCTCTCATTTCTTATTCCCAGTGAGCATGTGTTGCTTTTCTAAAGGCATTTCCGTCACATTATACTTTTAAAGTCAACTGTGTGTGAGCGTAAATGCTATTGGAGATCAGGGGATAACTTGAAAAAAACCCCAAATGTTCATTTTTATTGATAAACTTTTTAACTAAGGTAATTTTCCTTTTTATTTCTTTGAGATGGAGTCTCGATCTTTAGCCCAGGCTGGAGTGCAGTGGTGCGATCTCGGCTCACTGCGACCTCCGCCTCCTGGGTTCAAGCAATTCTGCCTCAGCCTTCCGAGTTGCTGGGATTACAAGGCTCTACCACCGTGCCTGGCTAATTTTTGTATTTTTAGTAGAGATGGGGTTTCACCATGTTGGTCAAGCTGGTCTCGAACTCCTGACCTCATGTTCTGCCCACCTTGGCCTCCCACAGTCCTGGGATTACAGGTGTGAGCCACCACGCCCAGTCATATAACTAAGGTAATTTTCAAAGGAAGCGAAAATCATGACACTCCTACAAACATAAAGTAGACATGTTAAAATTGTATTTAGTGTGTCATTAACGAAGGCTGGTAAGATGTGACAACCAGTTCAAATGAGAAGTCAAAAGAGGCACAAATTTATATAGAGAAAAGCAATGTTGAGATACATTTACAAATAGAAATATATTTACAAATAGAAACTGGCTTTCCTTTGGAAAATTGGAAGTAAATTGAACCGCCTCAGGATATAATTTATTTGTAAGCCTACAAACAGGAATTATTTACATTGGTATCAGTTATCTGCAATTTACAGATTTGTAAAATAGCTCAAAGGCAAGGAGTGGTCCAGAGCCCCTAAAGCATCACACTCAGATAACCTGGGAGGGTATGCCCTAAAGGATACACAGTTTTCCAATGAAGCACACATTTTTTCCTACGTGACATTTATTAAGCAGTTAACACTTGCAGGCAGTGATCCAATCCATTGGAGCTGATCGCCTGCTTGGAGATTTAAGACACAAAAGAGCTGAGCTATCTCCCTCCAGCAGTCTGATTAGTGGAGTGTTTATTATACTTCCTCCCAGTGACATAAAGATATTCCAAATCGAGTTCCATCATCAAGCTTTCCTCTTGAGAAAAACAAAAGTTTCCACTGCTTTAAAAGGTTTGAAAGCCACCAACCTATGTCCAACAGCTTCATTTCCTAGGAGAAAATGAAGGCTCGGAGAGGAAAGGTGGCCTGCCCTGGGGCATGCAGCTTGTTAACTGGTGTCTGGTCGGAAGATGGCCTTTCAGGGCAGAGAAGGTGCTCCTTTTCTGTGGTATTAGGTGACACAAAGAGCTCCTGGAAGGAAGGACTTAGGAAGCAGGCTGTGACAGATGGTTTTCATCTCCTGTGCTCTGGGAAACTACCACCCTCTAATTGGACGTTGGGAGCTCCAAGCAAACTAGCAATCTACATTATATCATTGTTCAGTATCCCTAATTATACCTTGGGATTTGGCTTAAGTGCAGCTTAGAGGATATTCATTAATAGTGTCGACAGGGACACTCAGCATTTATAAAATTCTTTACAGTAATTGAAGACCCAGCATTGTTCTGGTGTGGTAAGGAAGCATGTGTGCTCCCAGCTGAGAGACGACTTAAGCTAAGGAGGGTGGAGACTGGCGGACTTGGAGTTGTTTTCCTAACGTCCAGGTCTGAATTCAAAGTTCTACAATCCTTGTTTTCACTGGCTCAGGGAAGCTCCTTGATGAATTACATGAGTTCAGCTTACGAATGGGCTTAGTTCACCAGAGTCAGAGTGATCTGTCCTTGGCATTTCATAACCCACTTCAGTTTCCTATCTCTCGGCCTTCAGTTGTCAAAAGCCTCATATTCTTGTAGCCATGGCCAGTTCCAAGAGAAGCTTTGTCTCCACAGGCAGATCGTGGTTCCATCTGGGCCTACCAGAAAGAGCCTTGTGATTCCAGATGGAAAAATCCCCACCCCTCCCCGTTTCCAAAGCAGCCCCCACCCCGATTGTTTTATCTACAGCCAACAGCACGAATCCTCCACAGTCTCTCCCGGGGTAGAAAGAGTCGCTAACAGGGGAAACAGCTCATCTTTAAACCCTGTGCCGTGTGAATGGAGAAAAATGCACACCTCTGGCTGGTTTGGACAAAGAGGAGGACTGGGGCCAAGAGGCCAGGGGCGGGGAGTGGGGAGATGTGGGGGCTTGCCTCTGTCAAAGAAAACATTAAGAAAAAGGCTGTTCCTAGCCGGGCGCGGTGGCTCAAGCCTGTAATCCCAGCACTTTGGGAGGCCGAGGCGGGTGGATCACGAGGTCAAGAGATCGAGACCATCCTGGTCAACATGGTGAAACCCCGTCTCTACTAAAACTACAAAAAAAAATTAGCTGGGCATGGTGGCGCGTGCCTGTAATCCTAGCGACTCAGGAGGCTGGGGGAGGAGAATTGCCTGAACCCGGGAGGCGGAGGTTGCGGTGAGCCGAGATCGCGCCATTGCACTCCAGCCTGGGTAACAAGAGCGAAACTCCGTCTCAAAAAAAAAAAAAATAAAAAAAATAAAAATAAGAAAAAGGCTGTTCTTATTGCAGAGGAAAATTAAAACTTTCCATTGTGACTGGAGCTATTCAACCCTCTGTCTTTGGCCGGGTGCGGTGGCTCACGCCTGTAATCCCGGCACTTTGGGAGGCCGAGGCAGGCGGATCACCTGAGGCCAGGAGTTTGAGGCCAGACTGGCCAACATAGTGAAACCCCATCTCTACTAAAAGTACAAAAATTAGCTGGGCATGGTGGCAGGCACCTGTAATCCCAGCTGCTCGGGAGGCTGAGGCAAGAGAATCGCTTGAACCTGTGAGGTGGAGGTTGTAGTGAGCCCAGATCGTACCACTGCACTCCAGCCTGGGTGACAGAGCAAAACTCCATCTCAAAAAAAAAAAACAAACCAACAACAAACAAAAAAAACAAACCCCATCTACATTTTTGTTGTTGTTGTTTTCAAAAGACATCCTTGAGGAACCCCAGGTATTTGGCTGGAATCCTCTGGTGACAGCCAGTTCCTTCCAGGCGGTTGGAACAGAGCTGCATGTGAGTATATGTGTTTGGGGGGATACAAGGCATTGAGCTGATTTTCTTTCAACCATAGCCTCACTCTCTTGCTATTTGAGGAAGACACAGGGAGAAGGATAGGTTGGGAGAAGGACATGATTTCTGAATTTTTTGTTTTTTAAGACGGAGTTGCTCTTGTTGCCCAGGCTGGAGAGCGATGGCATGATTGTGGCCCACTGCAGCCTCTGCATCCCGGTTCAAGCGATTCTCCTGCCTCCTCCTTCCGAGTAGCTGGAATTACAGGTGTGCACCATCACACGTGGCTCATTTTTGTATTATTAATAGAGACGGGGTTTCACCATGTTAGCCAGGGTGATTTCAAACTCCTGACCTCAGGTGATGGAACTGCCTTGGCCTCTCAAAGTGCTGGGATCACAGGTATGAGCCACCACGCCCAGGCTGACGATTTCTGAATTTGAGGAGTGAAATTTCAGCTACCAAAGAGTACCTGGAGATATGTCCCCTCCTCCCACAGCCTCCTTCTCTCCCCACAGCCTCTACTCACCCGGGTCCCCATCACCACCTCCCCTAGAGGCACCTGGGACCTCGCTCTTACTACTTACTTCCTCCTTGCTCAGTTACAAGGGAGGCCAGCTTTCTGGTAACCTGTGCCTAAGCTGAACTTTATTTGGTGCTCCAAAGGGAGGTAGAAATTGCAAAGGACCCCTCTGCCCTTGCATATTCTGCAGGTTCCCATCCCACGCCTCAAATAAGCCGAGTCCGAGTCCGTTCTTCCCCCTAGTCTTGCCTCTATACCACCCCCACTCCCGGGCACTTCTTTGAGAACTTTCTCCGTATTCATGAACATTCTCCCTATGCAATCGCCTGAAGAAAATCACCACCTTGATTACCCGGGGCATTGCTTTCACCCTGTGCTGCTTACACCGGGAGTCTGAAATAGAACCATAATCACCTTCAGTGTTAAGATGGGGAATTACCTTAAGTGGTTTCAGGAAAGATGTGAGCAGGAGCTACCTAATGGGGTGAAGGTGAGGCTGACTTAAAGATGAACCTTCCCTTTGGGCAAAGCTTTTCACTTCAAAACCTCAGAAGCGGTGAGCCTAAGAGGGATTTTTATTAACACACCTACAAAGCAAACATGACACCCCCACCGTGTGTGCGTGTGTGCTGGGGGGCAGTACAGGAGAGGAGGGGGTGCTGGAGAATCTCCAGGTGAGGGGGATGCAGTCTTATTCCCATCACAAAGACCCCTTGTCAGCCCGCTGGCCAGGCTGACAGCGCCGGCCACTTCCCATTCGACACCAGCTCTCCTAAGTGGGCCAGTGGTTGTGGCCTTGACTGGGGCAGTTGTGCATTTGCACAGATCTGCCATTTGTCAAGAGACTGTTCCCAGAGGCCTTGGGGACAATGACTTTTGTCGGGGTATGCTGGAGGAAGGTAGCTTTTCAGAATTGGGACTTTTTGGCTTGCTAAATGGAAAAGGACAGTGGCCTCTGTCTCTAGCCTACCTGGGACCTAGGCACTCACCAATGGTAACTTTAAAATGCTGTCTTAAAGATACACGTAACAAGGCTGGGTGTGATGACTCATGGCTGTAATCCCAGCACTTTGGGAACCCAGGTGAGGGGATTACTGGACCCCAGGTGTTTAAGACCAGCCTGGGCAACATGGTGAGACCCCATCTCTCCAAAAAATATAAATAGCAGCCGGGCATGGTGGTACACACCTGTAATCACAGCTACTCAGGAGGCTGAGGTGGGAGGATTGCTTGAGCCTGGGAGGTTGAAGCTGCGGTGAACCGTGGTTGCACTGCTGCCCTCCAGCCTGGGTGACAGAGAGACCCTGTCTCAAAAAAA
>NW_016107369.1:2458770-2471779 GCF_001604975.1 Cebus imitator
TTTTTTTTTTTAGTAGAGATGGGGTTTCACCATGTTGGCCAGGCTGGTCTTGAACTTCTGACCTCGTGATCCGCCCGCCTTGACCTCCCAAAGTGGTGGTATTACAGGCGTGAGCCACTGCACCTGGCCCTTATTATACCTCTTTTTGAGGAGGTTTTTGGGTGGCTTTTGTTTAGAGGCAGAAGGGAATAATAGAAAACCTGGGGTTTACATTTTGGACTCCCTCTCTTCTGTAAATGTATGGTTTGGCAAAAAAAAAAATCACTAAGTTTTTGTCTACCTTTAACATTCTATGAGTTTTAATGTGTTTGGATACTTTGGAAGATTGGGTTGTTAGAGTGCTGGTCAGGATCATTTCTGTATTAAATAAAATTGGGCAAGCTAGCGAATAAAGCAGAAAGCCTGCCATCTAGTGGCAAATGTGTGTATTGCTCTTTTGCTCAACCTCTGGGACTGCGTTTTCAGAACCAGAGTCCTTTCCTCCTGGCCCCCACTTCCTTAATTATAGGGGATTTAATTGCGACACAGTTAGACAATACTTAATTGTCTTAGATACATTATAATGAGTGAAGGGAATACACTTGCGATTTGGCTGAACACTGGAGAGGGGAGGTCCTTTGCATTCATAGTTAATTGCTCCAAAAGTTGCCTGTGATGCCTTCGTTGGCACTTTGGGCTAAAATTATAAGTATCCATTAGATACTGTGTCTGCTTCCAGACTTCAGGCTGCAGGGAGGGGGACACCAGCTGGTGGTTTTTTTTTTCCCCCAACAGCTTATTTATTTATTTATTTAGAGATAGAGTCTCGCTCTGTCACTCAGGCTGGAGTGCAATGGCATGATCTTGGCAAACTGCAACCTCTGCCTCCCTGGTTCAGGTCATTCTCCCTGCCTTAGCCTTGTGAGTAGCTGGGATTACAGGTGTCTCCCACCACGCCTGGCTAATTTTTGTATTTTTAGTACAGATGGGGTTTTGCAATGTTGGCTAGGCTGGTCTCGAACTTCTGACCTCAGGTGATCCACCCCCTCAGCCTCCCAAACTGCTGGGATTACAGGCAGAAGCCACCGCGCCAAGGGGGATTGGTGGAGCTCTCCCTGCAGCTCATTGATTCTTGGGTGTTTACTAGTGAGATGCGACGTAATAAATTATAGAACCCTGGGCAGAGGCTCTGGGCATGGAGTGGGGCAGGGAGGGGAAGTGGCATTGCGGGCTGGGCTTCCATGGAGGAAGTGGCAGGGTGGGCTGGGCACAGTGGCTCACCCTTGTGATCCCAGCACTTTGGGAGGCCAAGGCGGGCAGATCGCCTGAGGTTAGGAGTTCGAGACCAGCCTGACCAATACTGTAAAACCTCATCTCTACTAAAAATAAAAAATTAGCTAGGCGTGGTGGCACGCGCCTATAATCCCAGCTACTCGGGAGGCTGAGGCAGGAGGATCACTTGAACCCAGGAGGCAGAGGCTGCAGTGAGCCAAGATCATGCCTCTGCACTCCAGCCTGGCAACAGAGCAATACTTGGTCTCAAAAATAAATAAATAAATAAATAAATAAATAAGATAAAGTAAAATAGAATAATTATCAAACATTTCCCAGTGGCCAGGCCCTGTGCTGGGTGCTGGGGCTAAGGGTGGAAGGAACACAGTCTCTACCCTGGTGGAATTTACAGTCTAGAGATGAAGACATTGAACAAATAATTATACAGCCATGCACTGCATAGCAATGTTTTGGCCAACCACAGCCTGCAGATACAACAGTGGTCCCACAAGGTTGTAGTGGAGCTGAATTACATAGCTTAGTGAGGTCATAGCTGTGGCAATGTCCTAGCTCAATGCATTACTCACAGGTTTGCAGTGATGCTGATGTAAATGAACACACTGAGCTCTCAGGCTTATAAACATCCAGCACATGCAGTGACATACAGTACATAATACTTAATAACAAATGGCTATATTATTCCTTTACGTATTTACTATACTGTACTTTTCACTGTCATTTTAGAGTGTATTTCTTCTATTTACAAAATAAAATAGTTAACTGTAAAACAGCCTCAGGCGGGTCCTTCAGGAGGTATTCCAGAAATCACTGTTATCATAGGAGATGACAGCTCCATGTGCGTTATTGTCCCTGAAGACCTTCCTGTGTGACAAAAAGTGGAGGCGGAAGACAGTGATACTGATGACCCTGACCCTAACGTGTGTAATATGAGTGTTTGTGTCTTCATTCTGAGAAAATGTTTTGTACGGATGTATGTACCATGTGTTTGAGTTTTAAGCTAAGTGTTATTTCAAGAGTCAAAAAGTTACAAAATAAACAAATGTTTATAAGGTTAAAAAAAAGTTACAGTAAGCTGAGATTAATTTATTATTATTATTTTCTGAGACAGAGTTTAGCTCTTTCGCAAAGGCTAGAGTGAAATAGCATGATCTTGGCTTAACCTCCGCCCCCTGGGTTCAAGTGATTCTGCCTCAGCCTCCCAAGTAGCTGGGATTACAGGTGCCCATCACCACACCTAGCTAATTTTTGTATTTTTAGTAGAGATGGGGTTTTGCCATGTTGACCAGGCTGGTCTCAAACTCCTGACCTCAGGTGATCCACCCACCTCAGCCTCCCAAAGTGCTGGGATTACAGGCATGAGTCACTGTGCCCAGCTGAGGTTCATTTATTATTGAAGAAAGAAAAATATGTTTAAAAACAAATTTAGTGTAGCCTAAGTGTGCGGTGCTGATAGTCTTCAGGAGTGCATGGTCATGTGTTAGACCTTTGCATTCACTCCCCACTCACTCACAGACTTACCCAGAGCAGCTTCCAGGCCTGCAAGCTCCCTTCATAGTAAGTACCCTCTACAGATGGACCATTTTTTTTCTCTTTCATGCTGTGTTTTTATTGCACCTTTCCTAGGTTTAAATATGTTTAGATACACAAAGACCTGCAGTATTCAGTACAGGAACATGCTGTACAGGTTTGCAGCCTGGGAGAATAGGACCATGTGGCCGAGGTGTGTAGTAGGCTATGCCATCTAGGTTTGTGGCAGTGAGTTCTAGGGTACTCACACGATGACAACATTGCCTAACAACTTATTTCTTAGAAAATCATCAAGTGATGCGTGACTATGTCATATACACCTAGGAAGTCAATGGCATTGGTGATCCATGTGAGTTAGCAGGGAAAGTGTGTGTGTGTGTGTGTGTGTGTGTGTGTGTGTGTGTGTGTGTACACCCGTGCACATATGGTTGGGTGTTCCAGGCAGAAACAAAAGCAGGTGCATAAGTGCTGAGACAGGCAGGAACAGGGTGTATACAGGAAATGAAAAAAGGTCAGTTAGTTCTTCCTGAGAGGGAGGGAGAGAGGACGAGAGAGGACGAGATGAAGCCGAGGGTCAGGAAGGGGCCAGTTTGCCGCCTTGTATCACCTACCTCCTAGAAGAGCGGGAGGCAAGAGGAGGCGCATGATCAGATTTGCATTTTGAGGCCAAGCACACTGACTCACACCTGTAATCCCAGCACTTTGGGAGGCTGAGCCAGGCATATCACTTGAGGTCAGGAGTTCGAGACCAGCCTGGCCAGCATTGAGAAACTCCGTCTCTACTAATAATACAAAAATTAACCAGGTGTGGCAGCAGGTGCCTATAGTCCCAGCTACTCGGGGGGCTGAGGCAGGGTAATCGCTTGAAGCTGGGAGACTGAGGTTGCAGTGAGCTGAGATCTTGCCACTGCACTCCAGCCTGGGCAACAGAGTGAGACTCTGCCTCAAAAAAAAAAAAAAAAAAAAAAAAGGTTTGTATCTTGAAATCTCACCCTGACGTCAGTGTGCTGGACAGACTGCAGGAGGGACAAAGAGGGGCCAGAGGAGACAAGGGGAAGCCAATTAGGAGACAGTGCTGAAATAGCTCCAGGGCAAGGTGCTGGCAGCCAGAGTGAGGGAGAGAGAGAAGTGACAAGGAGTGGAGAGGCTGGGCGCGGTGGCTCCCGCCTGTAATCCCAGCACTTTGGGAGGCTGAGGTGGGAAGATCACTTGATGCCAGGAGTTCGAGACTGGTCTGGGCAACATAGAGAGATCCCCTCTCTGCAAAAAGTAAGTAAAGAATTAGCTGGGCATGGTGGTGCCTGTAGTCACAGCTACTTTTTTTTTTTCTGGGACAGAGTCTCATTCTGTCACCCCAGGCTGGAGGGCAGTAGTGCAATCTCAGCTCACTGCAAACTCCGCCTCTCAACCTGAAGGAAGTCTCCTGCCTCAGCCTCCTGAGTAGCTGGGATTACAGGCCTGCACCACTACACTGGCTGATTTTTTGTATTTTTAGTAGAGACGGGGTTTCTCCATGTTGGTCAGGCTGCTCTGAATTCCTGGCCTCAAGTGATCTGCCCGCCTCAGCCTCCCAAAGTGCTGGGATTACAGGCGGGAGCCACCATGCCCATCCAGAATCATTCTTTTAATATCAAGAATAAGACAAGTTTACCTGTTATCACTGCTAATATTGAACATTTTGTGGAAGTTCTTATGAATAAGAAAAGAAATTAAATAATCTGTATGAATATTATCAAAGAAGGAAAAATCATATTTTCTTTTTCTGGTCTGCTAGAATTGAAAACCCAGTCTAATAGGAAATTAGTAGAATTAATAATGATTAAAATTAATAATTGAAATTTTTAAAGTGACTGTAAGATAAATATACAAAAATCAATAGCTTTTCTCTATACTAACACATGGAGAGACATTCCATACTCATGGATGAAATGATTTATTATAAAAATATAAACCCTTCTAAAGCTAATATATCAATTTAATACCCTTCCAATCAGAATCCCAATGTGTATGTGTTTTTGTGTGCTTAAATGAGGATTAAATGATTTCAATTTGGGAGGCTGAGGTGGGCAGATCACTTGAGGTCAGGAGTTTGAGACCAGCCTGGCCAACATGGTGAAACCCCATCTCTACTGATAATACAAAAATTAGCCGGGTGTGTTGGCATGTGCCTGTAACCCCAGCTACTCAGGAGGCTGAGCCAGGAGAATCGCTTGAACCCAGGAGGTGGAGGTTGCAGTCAGCCAAAATCATACCACTGCACTCCAGCCTGCATGACAGAGCAAGACTCTGTCTCAAAAAAAGAAATAAAAAAAAAAATAATTTTAAGCACTCATCTTGTTGATTAGGTTGTTTAGATTTTGACATATTTGCTTAATTTTTGTGCATTTGACCTGTCTCCTACTGAGAATGGTGTGTTTAATTTTCCCTATGGGAATGTTTCTCTATTTTTCTTTGCTTTCCCTCTAGTGTCTGCTTTAGATAAGTGTAACGTGTGCTATCTCCACCAAAGGATAACCACTATCTCAACTTCAAATCTTGCAGATTAATAATTGTGCGTGTTTGTCTTTAAATAAATGGAATCATATAGCATGCGTGCTTTTTGGTTCTGACATTTTATTCAGCGTAATTTTTGTAAGATTCATCCATATTGTTGCATGTAGTTATAGATTGTTCATTCTCATTGCTGTATTGAATCCCATGGTGTTTATATACTGCAATTTATTTATCTTGTGGGTAATTTCGAGTTGGGGGCTATTACAGAGCTGCTACAGGAATTCTTGTGTGTATCCTTTGGTATATGTGTGTATGCGTGTTTCCTGGGCATTTGCCTAGAAGTAGAGTTGCTGGGTCACAGGTGGCAATCAGCTTTTGATGTCTCACTCTTAAATATGAGCAGACAGCTAAGGTCATTTGAGGAAAGCCCTCTGGGTAAACTAAAAAGACAAGCAAACACACACCCAGTAAATACACCAAGGAATATGAGTGTGCTTAGTCCCAAGGAGCCTCACCCTGTCCCTTGCCTGATGCTCGTATTGTCTTCCTCTCATGTTACTATAGAAATAAACATCGTAGTGGCTCCAGTCACCATCACTGGACTCGTAGGTCAAATGTACAGTGGGGTCATCGGGCAGGCTTGTCACGTTTCTCTACTTCTTTTGGAACCAGATGCTAGCGTGCTTTTCCTTTTTGGCCTTGGTATCATACATGGAGACTATTTCCTCAGCTTAGGTACACACTGTCCTGGTTACATCCGTTACACCACATGCCACGAAGGCAGTGCTGGCTGCAGGACCAAACGGGCTGGTTTCCCAGAGGAGGGACAACTGGGAGGTGGACCTGTTGTTTTTGGCCAAGATGATGTTACTTCTGGCTTCTTCAGTTGCTTGTATGACCTAGACGGCTGATTCCTCAACAGAGAAGTCCAAACCTTGCTAGGAGGAAGAAGTATAGGGAAATCATGGTTATAAGCTGCTTTCGGTCATAGGCTAGTTTGAACCTTGTTGGAGGTAATATTTTCCCAGCACATGTTGTTGGAATTGATGCAGTTATAAAGCTGGTTCTTGTTCTTGACCATGAATTCCAGAGCTGTGTCCTGAATTAGCAGACCTGCAGAGATTGTGCCACAGAACTGTTTTAATCTGGTGTAGTCTTTGTCAATAGAATAGCTAAGGACTATAGGGGAAGAATCAATGCTTTTCCAATACAGAACCTTTGGCCTGGTGCCAGGGAGGGGTCCTTCCCTCAACCTCCATCTTTTTTTTTTTTTTTTTTTTTTTTTTTTTTTTTTTTTTTTTTTTTTTTTTTTTTTTTTTTTTTTTTTTTTTGAGACGAAGTCTTACTCTGTCACCAGGCTGAAGTGCAGTGGCACGATCTCGGCTCACTGCAAACTTTGCCTCTCGGTTTAAGCAGTTCCCCTGCCTCAGCCTCCCAAGTAGCTGGGATTACAGATATGCGTCCCCACCCCCAGCTAATTTTTGTATTTTTAGTAGAGATGGGGTTTCACCATGTTGGCCAGGATGGTCTCGCTCTCTTGACCTCATGATCCACCCGCCTTGGCCTCCCAAAGTGCTGGAATTGCAGGCCTGAGCCACCGTGCCCAGCCCAACTTCCATCTTTGAAGGGATGGTGTAGAGAACAAAAACCTGGCAGAGGCTGGTGACGCCTTCATTGGCACAGGATTCTGAAGACTGGGAAAGGAATGGATTAAGAGTCATAGACCCAGTGCCCAGCTAGGGACACAGAGCTGGCCCATGGTAAGTTCTAAAGGTATGAGGAGGGAATAAGAAAAGGGAAGCCAACCAGTGACCACACTCTATCTGGGATGGAGAAGACTTTGAGGGAGGAAACTTTAAAACTTACTTTTTGGGGTGCCCGTTCCCTGGAGTCCTCTCGCCTTGGGCTCTTATTGGGTTATTGTATTAATCTTCCAGGGCTGCCGTAACACAATACCACAGACTGGATGACTTGAGCAATAGAACTGTATTAACTCACAGTTCTAGAGGCTAGAAGTCCAAGATCAAGGTGTCAGCAGTTAGGCATCTTCCAAGGCCTGTGTCCTTGGCTTGTAGGTGGCCTTTCCTCTGTGTGAGAGCATCCCTGGTGTCTCTTCCTTTCTTTTCTTTTCTTCTTTTTGAGATGGAGTCTCGCTCTGTTGCCAAGGCTGGAGTGTAATGGCACAATCTCGGCTCACTGCAACCTCTGCTTCTTGGGTTCAAGTGATTCTCCTGCCTCAGACTCCTGAGTAGCTGGGATTACAGGTGCACACCACCACACCTGGCTAATTTTTGTATTTTTAGTAGAGATGGGGTTTCACCATGTTGGTCAGGCTAGTCTCAAACTCCCAACCTCATGATCCACCTGCCTTGGACTCCCAAAGTGGTGAAATTACAGACGTGAGCCACCGTGCCTGGCCAGTCTCTTCTTTTCTTATAAGGACACCAGTCATGCTGGAGCAGGACCCACCCACATGGTCTCATTTAATCTTAATCACCTCTTTATAGGTCTTACGCCCAAATTCAGTCATATTCTAAGGTACTGGGGATTAGGACTTCAGCGTATGAATGTGAAGGTGACATGATTCAGGCTGTAACAGTCACCTGATGAAGAGATGATCTGACTAGGTGACCTGGCGCTCCCCAGAGGCCCAGATTCCTGGTATCCTGGGTTAGATCATGGCCTTGAGTAGTGGTCCTGGGGTTCAAGAACAATCCTGCTGATTACGTGTGTTGTGCAGGATCAAAGTTGGGGGAATGGAGGAAATAACCCTTCAAGGAGGTTCCTGTCTCACCCAAGTCAGATTTTGCCATGTGTTCTTCAGAATTGGACTTGGACTTATTGGAGGCCCAGATTCTATCACTGCCAGGTGAACGATAAACACAAGGACAAATATGAGGATGAAACAGCATCTAGCTACCTTGTGTCATAGATTCTCAGGACTGTGGAGTGTTACCTTTCAGAAGTGTAATCTTGGCTTACCTCGATCCAAGTATATTCTCTCTTTTATTTTATTATTATTTTTTATATTTTACTTTAGGTGCATACTATATCTGGCATTTCTCCCCATGTTATCCCTCCCCACCCCCCGCTGTCTCTCCCCTACCCCCCACCAACTGCCCCCAGTGTGTGCCACTTCTCTCTCTGTGTCCATGTGTTCTCTTTGTTTAACAGCCACCTATGAGTGAGAACATATGGTGTTTGGCTTTCTGTTCTTGTGTCAGTTTGCTGAAAATGATGGTTTCCAGCTTCATCCAAGTCGCTACAAAGGACACAAACTCATTGTTTTTTGTGACTGGATAGTATTCCATGGTGTATATGTACCACATTTTCTTTGTCCAGTCTATCATTGATGGGCATTTAGGTTGATTCCAGGTCTTTGCTATTGTACACAGGGCTGCAATGAACATATGTGTGCATGTTACTTTATAGTAGAACGATTTATAGTTCTTTTAGTATATACCCAGTAACGGGATTGCTGGGTCAAATGGAATTTCTATTTCTAGATCCTTGAGAAATCACCACACTGTCTTCCACAATGGTTGAACTAATTTATGCTCCCACCAACTGTGTAAGAGTGTTCCTATTTCTCCACATCCTCTCCAGCATCTGTTGTCTCCAGATTTTTTAATGATCACCATTCTAACTGGCATGAGATGGTATCTCAATGTAGTTTTGATTTGCATTTCTCTAATGACCAGTGATGGATGAGCATTTTTTCATATGTTTCTTGGCCTCATATAAGTCTTCTTTTGAAAAGTATCTATTCATAACCTTTGCCCACTTTTGAATGGGGTTGTTTGGTTTTTTTTCTTGTATATCTGTTTTAGTTCTTTGTAGATTCTGGATATTAGCCCTTTGTCAGATGGTAGATTGCAAAAATGTTTACCCCATTTTGTTGGTTGCTGGTTTGCTCTAATGATGGTTTCTTTTGCTGTATAGAAGCTCTGAATTTTAATTAGATCCCATTTGTCTATCTTGGCTTTTATTGCCATTGCTTTTGGTGTTTTAGTTATGAAGTTCTTGCCTATGCCTATGTCCTGGATGGTTTTGCCTAGGTTTTCTTCTAGTGTTTTTGTGGTGTTAGGTTTTATGTTTAAATCTCTAATCCATCTGGAGCTAATTTTAGTGTAAGGTGACAGGGGTCCAGTTTCTGCTTTCTGCACATTTCTAGCCAGTTTTCCCAACACCATTTATTAAACATGGAGTCCTTTCCCCATTGCTTGTTTTTGTCTGGTTTGTCAAAGATCAGATGGTTGTAGATGTGTAGTGTTGCTTCTGGGGCCTCTGTTCTGTTCCATTGGTCTATGTCTCTGTTTTGGTACCAGTACCATGCTGTTTTGATTACTGTAGCCTTGTAGTATAGTTTGAAGTCTGGCAGTGTGATGCCTCTAGCTTTGTTCTTTTTGCTTAGGATTGCCTTGGCTATGTGGGCTCTCTCGGTTCACAACCGAATTCTACCAGACATACAAAGAGGAGCTGGTTCCATTCCTTCTGAAACTGTATCAAACAATACAAAAGGAGGGAATCCTCCCTAACTCATTTTATGAGACCAACATCATCCTGATACCAAAACCAGGCAGAGACTCAACTAAAAAAGAAAGCTTCAGGCCAATATCCATGATGAACATCAACGCAAAAATCTTCAATAAAATACTGGCAAACAGATAGCAACAGCACATCAAGAAGCTTATCCATCATGATCAAGCAGGCTTCATCCCAGGGATGCAAGGCTGGTTCAACATACACAAGTCTATAAACATAATCCATCACATAAATGGAACCAAAGACAAAAACCACGTGATTATCTCCATAGATGCAGAGAAGGCCTTCAACAAAATTCAGTAGCCCTTCATGCTAAAAACTCTCAATAAACTTGGTATTGATGGAATGTATCATAAAATGATAAAAGCTATATATGACAAACCTACAGCCAATAGCATACTGAATGGGCAAAAGCTGGAAGCATTCCCTTTGAAATCAGGCACTAGACAAGGATGCCCTCTCTCACCACTCCTATTCAATATAGTATTGGAAGTTCTAGCCAGAGCAATCAGGCAAGAAAAAGAAATAAAGCGTATTCAATTAGGAAAGGAGGAAGTCAAACTGTCTCTATTTGCAGATAACATGATTGTATATCTAGAAGACCCCATCATCTCAGCCCAAAATCTTCTCAAACTGATAAGCAACTTCAACCAAGTCTCGGGATACAAAATCAATGTGCAGAAATCACAAGCATTCCTATATGCCAATAACAGACAGAGAGCCAGATCAAGAGCGAACTCCCAATCACAATTGCTACAAAGAGAATAAAATACCTAGGAATACAACTAATAAAGGATGTAAAGGATCTCTTCAGCTACAAACCACTGCTCAATGAAATAATAGAGGACACAAACAGATGGAAAAACATTCCATGCTCATGGTTAGGAAGAATTAATATTGTGAAAATGGCCATACTGCCCAAAGTAATCTATAGATTCAATGCTATCCCCATCAAGCTACCAATGACCTTCTTCACAGAACTGGAAAAAACCACTTTAAACTTCTCTCTTTTTTAAAAGACAGGTTTAACACAAAAACAAATATGGTTGTCTCAAAGACTAGAATCCAAAATTTGCTTTCATTTTAAAGATAAAACTTGAGTCTTCAAAAGAACAAAATTTTGTCGAAACCTCCAGAAACTCTGGGGATGTGCTGTTATTCTCTTCTGTCGGAGGGAGTGCCTCTGTTTGAGACACACTGAGCTCATCCCTGCCACAGGGTTTTGCCCCAGCTGTGCCTGTTGCCTGACCTGCTCTTCCTCCAGGTCTTCACAGGTGGGCTGCTCATCACCCCATCTCCCTTAAAGTGTCCCCTTCTTTCCTGACCACCCAGTAGTGTGGCTTCCCAGTACAGCCTTCCACTTACTTCCTGAGTGGCATTTATCAGTGTTTGATATTTTTGTGTACATTCTTGATCGATTTGTCTTCTGTCTCCCTCTACTAGAAAGGAGGTTCCACCAGAGCAGGCAACAATCTCCCTCTTTCTTTCTCTTTCTTTTCTTTTCTTTCCTTTTCTTTTCTTTCTGGATTCTTGCTCTGTTGTCCAGGCTAGAGTGCAATGGCATGATCTTGGCTCACTGCAACCTCTTTCTCCCTGGTTCAAGCCATCCTCCTGCCTCAGCCACCTGAGTCGCTGGGATTACAGGTGCCTGCCACTGTGCCTGGCTAATTTTTATATTTTTAGTAGGGATGGGATTTCACCATGTTGGCCAGGATGGTCTTGAACTCCTGACCTTGTGATCCACCTGCCTTGACCTTTCAAAGTGCTGGGATTACAGGCATGAGCCACCACTCCTGGCCCGATCTTCTTTCACTGTTGCATTTCAGCACCTAGAACAGCACACGGAGTCAGGCACTCAGAAGGCATTCTCCAATGCTTTGTTGAGTGGATAAGTGAGCAAGTTACCCTGAGTAAGTGGGGCCACTCCATTAATAAGGGTCTTCAATTTGCCAGGACACTGCATTCCCCAAGCATTCTGAAATGTTGGCAGCTGCTTGTGTTGGCCTTGAGGGTTGAGACATAATGACCCCTGTTAACTTTAAGAAAAAACCATACACAGTATCTATAAATGTGGAAAGGAGAGAAGAGTTTATTTCTTATAAAGGGGTGCAGCAGGCTGGGGAGGGTGCCTCTGGACAAGACCAGAGACAGGCACTTCCAAGGAGGAAGGGTTGGAGTAGGAGCTTTATGCTGAATGGGTTGACTAAACATACATATTCAACAGGTATTGGAAACGGGCTTATAATGTCGGGGAAAATCCACAAGGAGACAATGGATCACTCAGCAAGGCTAGTTTACTTCCTGCAGGAAGGGTGCAGCTCACCAGCAGTCTTGCCACGAAAGCACCTCTGAATAAAGGAGACAGGGACATCTGTAACTTTCATAACCTGATGTAATTGCCCTACTGCTGTGTCCAGTTTCCATTGGCCAAAACAAGACCTCACATTCTATGCTTGATCTGATTGACTAAAAACTTGGAAATTTCCTGAATAGATAAGGGGAAAGAAGACGAGGAAGAAGACAAGGAAGAGTAGTAGTCAGGAGGAGGTCAGGAGGGTTTCCAAATAAGGAGTGGCATGCACCAGGGTTTGGAACTTGCCCAGTTTTGTTCAGACATGCTGGAGCAATCAAGGTTGCTGATTGAAGACGTAGCTGATTTAGAGACTATATATACATGGGTGTATGTTTATGCTAATAGCAGATAATGGCCATAGAGCAAGAGCTTGTAACTCCTTATAATGTAGTCTAAGATATAAACTTTGAAGAAGAACTTTCCCATCTGTCACAACAGGTTACAGGAGGAGCTGTGAATGTTCATAAGGTGATCTTGATGCATACGCATTGAACAAACTTGCATGTAACATATGACCCACTTTGGGGTGAAGACTTAACATTTAAATGTATTAAAAAGAAAAAAAAATAAAGAATAAATGTATTACGATTAGGTCCTATATATCAAAAGGTCTTTTCACAACCCAGAAACATGCAAGTGTGCAATCTCTGTAAACTGGCCAGAGCCAGTCTGTGGTTGGTGGTCTTATCTGGAGACAGTTATTGAAATCAGTCTCTTGTCCAATCAAAGCTGTTAGCTACAGCTGGTGGAACAGTGGTTAGGTGGTCAGCCTCTGTGAGCTGGATGAACTGTAATTTTTTTTTTTTTTTTTTTTTTTTT
>NW_016107369.1:2471794-2488103 GCF_001604975.1 Cebus imitator
ACCTCCACCTCCCAGGTTCAAGCAATTCTGCTGTCTCAGCCTCCTGAGTAGCTGGGATTACAGGCGTATACCACCACGCCTAGCTGATTTTTTAATTTTTAGCAGAGACAGGGTTTCACCATGTTTGTCAGGCTGGTCTCAAACTCCCGACCTCATGATCTGCCCGCCTCGGCCTCCCAAAGCGCTGGGATTACAGGGCATGAGCCACCGCACGCAGCCTGCAATTGTTTTAATATTGCTTATCTTGAGGACAGCGCTCTAGTTTAGCTGCTAGAGAGAAAGAAAAATCTTGTGGCAGTTGGGACATAGTTTATTCTTTAAGTGTAGGAGTGGGTGACTTAACCCTTGCCTGGCAGGGCCTCAGGGTCTGTTTATAATTTGTTATTTTATTGGCACAAAGCATTTGTTGTGTCAGTTTTAAAATCTCTGTTTTAACATTAAGGCTGGTCAGTTGTTGTGTCTGAACCACAAGAGGGAGGGGGTATAACAAGGTGTGTCTGACCTTCTGTCCCGTCATGGCCCAGAAGTCAGTTTTAAGGTTTTAATGGGGTCCCCCTGGCCACAAGAGGATCCATCCAGTCAATGGGGGGCTTAGAATTTCAGCTTTACACCCAAAAGGACAAGGCAGATTCTAGTTTCTAAAGGCTCGCAAAATGGAAAGAGCCCTTTCCTTATTCAGCTCTACTGCTGCGTTAGTCCATTCTCACACTGCTACAAAGAACTACATAAGACTGAGTAATTTATAAAGAGAAGGGTTTTTTTGGTTTTGTTTTGTTTTTGAGACAGAATCTTGCTCTGTCATCCAGGTTGGAGTGCAGTGGTGTGATCTAGGCTTGCTGCAACATCTACCTCCTGGGTTCAAATGATTATCCTGCCTCAGCCTCCCAAGTAGCTGGGACTACAGGCACGAGCCACAAAGCCTGGCTAATTTTTTGTATTTTCAGTAGAGACAGGATTTCACTGTGTTAGCCAGAATGGTCTTGATCCCCTGACCTCGTGATCCACCCGCCTCGGCCTCCCACAGTGCTGGGATTACAGGCGTGAGCCACCACACCTGGATGAGAAGAGGTTGAATTGACTCACAGTTCCACAGGCTGTACAGGAAGCATGGCTGGGGAGGCCTTAGAAAACGTACAATCATGGCAGAAGGTGAAGGGGAAGCAGGCATAGTCTTCACATGGCTGGCGGAGAGAGAGAGTGAAGGGGGAGGTACCACACACTTTTATACAACTAGATCTTGTGAGAACTCACTCACTGTCACGAGAACAGCAAGGAAGAAATCTACTCCCACGATCCAATCACCTCCCACCCGGTCCCTTCCCCATCTTTGGGTACTGCAATTTGACATGAGATTTGGGTGGGGACACAAAGCCAAACCATATCAATTGCTTTTCTTCAGTTTCTGCCACTCTGGTCCTTGTGGTCCAAGAAATACGCCTAAGCAGGGGGCTGATGGGAGAAGGCCCAAGGTCAGGCACAGGAGCTGTTTCCCTTCCCATCTACTCCCTTCTCTGTGTTCCTCCATAGATCACACCCCATGTCCTGTGAACCCGGCAGCTGCTTTGTACCGTCCAGCGTGAGAAGGGAGGGGAGCACCAAGGGCACACTTGACTGGGTCCCCCAGTCCCTGCCATGACATGAGATCTTAGGTTGCAGAGGGGCCTGCGCTCACTTAGCCCACCAAATCCCTTGCCTCTGCACTTAGGAAATTCAAGGGCCTTCACACTGCCAGCTGGGAGCATACATCTCAGTCTAATTCCCAAATATTAATGGTATACAGAGCACTGCACAGGGTATTGTGGGTAGGTAGGTGCCTCAAAGATGAACACAGTCTCAGAGTAAGTATGATGAAAGCCCCAAGCACGAATTACTGTAACTCAAGAAAGGATACATGGGCCAGGTGCAGTGGCTCACGCCTGTTGTAATCCCAGCACTTTGGGAGGCCAAGGTGGGTGGATCACCTGAGGTCAGGAGTTCGAGACCAGCCTGACCAACATGGAGAAACTCCGTCTCTACAAAAATACAAAAAATTAGCTGGGCCTGGTGGTGCATGCCTGTAATCCCAGCTACTTGGGAGGCTGAGGCAGGAGAGTCGCTTGAACCTCGGAGGCAGAGGTTACAGTGAGCTAAGATGGCACGTTGCACTCCAGCCTGGGCAACAAGAGCAAAACTCTGTCTCAAAAACAAAACAAAACAAAAACAGAAAGGATACATGAAAGCAAGTTGTGAAAACAGTTATTCTTTTGAGGACTTCTGAAGAGACTGGTTAAAGAAGAGATCTTTGTGCAGACCTGGAGGTGACAAGACGATGAGCTCTGAATGGGGCATCCTCATCCCAGCAGACACCAGACCCACTCTGTGACTTTGGAGAAGTCATCTCTCCTGTTTGGGCCTAACTGCGGGGAAAGAGCTACTAGATCCCTAACCTACCTTTTGTACCCAAAAACTTTTGTGAAAGTTCTAGAAGAAATAAAAAAGTTGGGGAAGCTTTCTCAGCGGGCTACAAAACCCCAAAGAAAGGAGATTGATAGTACATGACTCATAAAATATTTTAAACATCTGGCCAGAAGCGGTGGCTCATGCCTGTAATCCCAGCACTTTGGGAGGCTGAGGCAGGTGGATCACCTGAGGTCGGGAGTTTAAGACCAGCCTGACCAACATGGAGAAATCCTATTTCTACTAAAAATACAAAAAATTAGCAGGGTGTAGTGGCACATGCCTGTAATTCCAGCTACTTGGGAGGCTGAGTGAGGAGAATTGCTTGAACCTGGGAGGCAGAGGTTGGGTGAGCCAAGATTGCGCCATTGCCCTCCAGGCTGGGCAACAAGAACAAAACTCCATCTCAAAAAAAAAAAAAAAAAAAAAAAAAAAAAAAAAAAAAAAAAAAAAAAAAAAAAATCACTGTGGGAAAAAGTACCACACAGAGTCCAGAGACCAAGGACCACCTGGGAAAATATATCTGCAGCATATTCATTGGGCACAGATGTCATGTCATTCTATTATAAACAACATATACAAATCATCTTCGACGGGAATCATTTCCCCATCTGTATGAACATCTTGGTGAATGCTAGGTGATCAGCCTTCATGGACATTGCCCACTCTCTGAGGCTCCTTGGGAGTGCACACGGCTCAGGGATGGCTGGGAAGAGCAGGGCTCTCTTACAGGTCTCTGGGGAGCAGCACCCTGCCCTGCTGCCTGCCAGCTGACCCCAGCTGCCGGGTCATCCCTAATCCAGGCTGGTTTCTGAGGATGAGGGGTGTGGGGTGGTGCGGAGCAAGATCAGGGCTGTGCCCGCAGACTCTCTGACCTGTACCCCATGTTCAAGGCCCCTGAACACTATTTTCCAGTTGAGGCTAGAGCTGAAGAAAACTGTCAAGTTTGTTGAGCTCCAGGCACAAGGCACGGTTCTCTCCACTTCCTGAGCGCCTCGTATGTGTCAGACACTGTACTGGGTGCTGAAGGGTTCCCAGCCACAGGGAGCTGAAGGGTTCTGAGAGGAGACTGACGCTCACGCCTGAACTTCCTACCTGGGTGATCAGCTCGTTCCAGTTTGCCAAGGGCTTTGCTATCTCCCAGGAAACCCCACAGTCCCAGACAAACTAGGATAGTCAGTCACCCTAAGCCTGGCTGAGCCTCTGTCTCACATGAACAGCTTTCAGAAGTGACAGACTCTGGGCCTTATCCCAAGAGCTTCTGGTTCCCTCCATCTGAATGGGGCCCACAGGTCACCCTGAGGCTAAACAGGTTTGGGAGCTACTGATGTGGACACATTTAAGGCACACATGGGATGTACTTCAAGGCACCTAATGGGATGGTTTTGTAATGGAATACAGATCTGATCGCTGGCTGTTTGCAAAGCTCAGTAACAAGAGCGAGGTACAGTAGAAAGAAAGTGACTTCATTTCTCAAAACTGACAATTGGAGAAATGACCAGATTCATACCCAAAGTAACCACTTTGAATTTCTGGAAAGAAAGCAAGAGCTTAAAAAGGGAAACTTGGCCGGGCATGGTGGCTCACGACTGTAATCCCAGCACTTTTAGGAGGCCGGGGCATGCAAATCATGAGGTCAGGAGTTTGAGACCAGCCTGACCAACATGGTGAAACACCATCTCTACTAAAAATACAAAAAATTAGCTAGACGTAGTGCATGCGCCTGTAATCCTAGCTACTTGAGGCTGAGGCAGGGGAATCACTTGAACCCTGTACGTGGAGATTGGCAGTGAGCAGAGATCATGCCACCGTACTCCAGCCCGGGTGGCAGAGTGAGACTCAATCTGGGAGGCAGGCAGGATTTGTGTTGAGTACAAAGTCGGTGTGTCTTGTTTTGGTAGCTGTCTTGGGTCTCAGTCACCTGGAACCTGGGTTGGCATCCTCTCAACAATGGCTGGCTTGTTGAGTAGCTGCCTGGAGGTAATCGCTGGCATTTTGCAGCTGGGTCTCCAGGCTTGGTCTGTCACAAGATTAACCACTGGAACTTCTAAGTAAGCACATAGTTAGATACTAGCATATAGTCAGATACACATGAAGAGATTATGTGGTGGGAAAGGCAGGGGCGTGGAGTCTAATTTAAGGTTAAGGGAAAGGGCTTCTCCCATTTGCTTCAAGGTTATGTCTTGAAACTAGGGAAGAAAGATGAATGGGGAAATATGTAATTCTTTTTTTTTTGTTTTTTTGAGATGGAGTCTCATTTTGTTGCCCAGGCTGGAGTGCAGCAATGCAAACTCAGCCACTGCAACCTCCACCTCCCAGATTCAAGCAATTCTCCTTCCTCAGCCTCCTGAGCATCTGGAATTACAGGCACGTGCCACCATGCCCAGCTAATTTTCGTATTCTTAGTAGAGACGGGATTTCACCATGTTGGTCAAGCTGGTCTCAACTGCTGACCTCATGATCTGCCCACCTCAGCCTCCCAAAGTGCTGAGTTTACAGGCGTGAGCCATCACACCCGGCCAGAAGCTATGAAAATGTATTTTGAAGTGAAGCTGCCCAGTTCCAATGTGAGGGGCCTTAAATCCCAGGTCGGCTGCTCTAGCTGTGTCCCCTGGGCAAGGTGTGTAACTTCTCTGGGCCTCAGTCTCCTCATTTATACGTAGGTTAACAGTGAGATTGATCTCTTAGGGTTGCGGATTCAATGGGCTAATGCATGAAAAGGCTTAGCTGAGTTCCTGTTGAGTGGGAAGTACTCAGAGACTTCACCTGTTCCCTTTACAAGAATCCACATAGGTTTGATGTACTTTGGGAGCCCAGAGAAGGGAGTGCATAAACTTGCTAGGGAGGTCCAGGCGTTAGGCATTTAAGATGGGACATGAATAAGAGTTCCTGAGGCAGCAAAAGGGGAAGGGCGTGTGTAAGGGCATGAAGGTTGTCAAGGGCTGCCCCTGTGTCGCTGAGCAGAGGTGAGCAGGGAAGAAACCCTGAGGATGGGAACTGGGACAGAGCCTTGTCACTGGGCCTTCGATACACAGGAAAGACTGGCACGTGGGGAGACATCAAAGGTTATCATCAAGGAGAAATGGTATCAGATTTGTGATTCAGGCAGATCATGTTGGTGTGTGGGGGTGGACAGGTGAAGGGCTGCTAAAATGTTCCAGGTGAGAAACAGTGTGGCTGAAAGAGGAAGGTGTCATCTCACCGTCCAGCCCAGCGCAGGCAGGTGAACCAGAGCGGATGTCTCGCTGCTGCCACTGCCATGTGGCTCTGCAGCCTGGACTTGGCTGACCTTCCCCCCCTGCCTTGGGGCTTGCCCTGCATCCTCTACGAGGCTGTTCTCACTTCTTCATCTGATCTGATGGCCCAGCTCCAAGCGCACCTGCAGGGAGTGGGTACTTGCCTAGCTTTCATCAGGAGATGAGGAAGAAGGTCCGTGTCACATACCTCACGGTAAATTCCTAGAATTCCCTTCAAATGTCATCATTCCTGCCTCAGTTTCTCTTCAGGTGCCAGTCACAAGTTTCCACTGTTTCCCTCTTTCTGCCTTTGTGGCTTTTAAAATCTTTCTTTGTGGCCAGGCACGGTGGCTCATGCCTGTAATCCCAGCACTTTGGGAGGCTGAGGGGGGTGATCATGAGGTCAGGAGATCATGACCATCCTGGCTAACACAGTGAAACCCCATTTCTTCTAAAAGTACAAAAAAGTAGCTGGGTGTGGTGGCACCTGCCTGTAGTCCCAGCTACTGGGGAGGTTGAGGCAGGAGAATCATTTGAACCTGGGACAGAGATGTTGCAGTGAGCCGAGATCATGCCACTGCACTCCAGCTGGGGCGACAGAGCGACACTCCAGCTCAGAAAAAAAAAAAAAAAAATCTTTCTTCTTGCCCTGAGTGATTAAACACTGGCTCTCAGCTTGGGGACCCAACTTGTTAAATCAAAAGCCCAATTGTTTGTTGGCCCTACCACTTGAGGATGCAGGTTGGGGACTGTCTTTGTATACTCAGACATGTGTACGGGGCACAATTTACCAAAGCACTGAAAAGCAAATGAACAACAACAGTGACACCAAACCCCACAGGCTCTCCCAGGGCAGGGCTGCAGAGTAGGGCCCGCACGTGGTACCTCTGTGTGTGCTCCCAGTGGGGTCTCACACGCTGATTTGTAAGGCCTTCCTTCCCACATGTAATGGCTTCTCCAGAAGTGCATCGATTTATTTTTATTTTTGAGATGGGGTTTCACTGTGTTAGCCAGGATGGTCTTGATCTCCTGACCTTGTGGTCTGCCCACCTTGGCCTCCCAAAGTGCTGGGATTACAGGCGTGAGCCACCACACCTGGCCCCAAAGTGCATCAATTTAAAGGGGAAGGGAAACTTGTGTGTGTTTCTGGGCATTGGTTTTTATTTTATTTTAAAAAATAGAGACAGGTTCTCTGTATGTTGCCCAGGATGCTGGTCTTGAACTCCTGGGCTCAAGGGATCCTCCTGCCCCAGGCTCCCAACGTGTTAGGATTACAGGCACGAGGCACTACGCCTGGCCAGAACTGGGTTTTTTTTGTTTGTTTTTAATATGGAGTCTCACTCTGTTGCCCAGGCTGGAGTGCAGTGGCACGATCTCAGCTCACTGCAATCTCTGCCTCCTGGGTTCAAGCAATTCTTGTGCCTCAGCCTCTGGAGCAGCTGGGACTACGGGCATCCGCCACCATGCCTGGCTAATCTTTGCATTTTTACTGGAGATGGGGTTTCACCGTGCTGGCCAGGCTTGTTTCAAACTCCTAACCTGTGATCCACCTGCCTTGATCTCCCAAAGTGCTGGGATTACAGACATGAGCCACTGTGTCTGGCTGGAGCTGTTTTTTTAAAAACTGATTTTTAGACCTTGTAAATACTGGAAATTAATCACATTCACAGCCCCCACTGGGAAGGGAAAGGAAAGCTAGGGGAGGGGAGGGGAGGGCAGGGGGAGAGGGGAGGCAGGAGAATTTCTTTCTGCAGACTGTAAGATCCTGGGGCAAGAAGTCAGGCCAATTTTGTTCCTCTCTGTTAATAAGCACCTTGTTCCATCCTGCTGTCCATTAGATATTCGTTTAAGAGTTGAATGGGCCAGGCACCGTGGCTCCCACTTTGGGAGGCCCAGCAGGTGGATCATAAGGTCAGGAGAGTCAGACCATCCTGGTTAGTATGGTGAAACCTTGTCTCTACTAAAAATACAGAAAATTAGCCAGGCGTAGTGGCACGTGCCTTGTAGTCCCAGCTAATTGGGAGGCTGAGGCAGCAGAATTGTTTGAACCTGGGAGGCGGAGATTGCAGTGAGCCGAGATAGAGCCACTGCACTCTAGCCTGGTTAACAGAGCAAGATGCTGTCTCAAAAAAAAAAAAAAAAAAAAAAAAAAATTAATTGAATAATTGAGTTGGGTTGGATTTTATTTTCTTATATCTGATACTTCTCTATTTTTAATAAACATTGTGTTACAACTCTTTCTGTAGTAAATAATAGAAATGGAACTCAGGCTAGTTTATACCCTGTAATGGGCTGATTAATGGCCACCTAAGATATCTGGGACTAATCTCTGGGTGCTGTAAATATTATCTTATTTAACAACAGGGTCAGCCTGGGTGCAGTGGCTCACACCTGTAATCCCAGAACTTTGGGAGGCCGAGGCGGGTGGGTCACCTGAGGTCAGGAGTTCAAGATCAGCCTGGTCAATAGGGTAAAACCCCGTCTCCACTAAAAATACAAAAATTATCCAGGTGTGGTGGCGCACACCTGTAATCCCAGCTACTTGGGAGGCTGAAGCAGCAGAATTGCTCAAACCTAGGAGCAGAGGTTCTGGTGAGCTGAGATGGTACCGTTACACTTCAGCCTGAGTAACAAGAGGAAAACTCCGTCTAAAAACAAAACAAAAAACATAACCACAAAACAAATAGGGTCTTACAGATGTGATTAAGATTTTTGTGATGAGAAGATTATCCTGGATTATTTGAGTAGGCCCTAAATGCCATGGAAATATTCTTCAAGAAGGAGGGAGGCAGAGGGAGATTTGACACAGAGGAGGAGGGCAATGTGAGCACAGAGGCAGAGATTGGAGTGATGTGGTCACAAGTCGAGCCCCCTCCAGAAGCTAGAAGAGGCACGAGACAGACTCTCCCCTTCAGCCTCTGGAGAACACTCCGCCCTGCTCACACCTTTGAATTTGGCCCAGTGATAGGGATTTCAGACTCCTGGCCTCCAGGACTGTGAGAGAATAGATGCCTGCCGTTTTATGCCACCAAGCTTGTGCTAATTGGTGAAGACAGCCACAGGAAATGAACAACCCCTCCAAATACGGGGAATTTAGAGGCACATGTCCTAAGAGGCCCTGAAGGGAGCTGGCATCTGACACGTTCCAGCCATAAGGCCAGTGCCCGACCTCCCTACTTCCTACCTGCTCCTGCCTCCACTTTTCTCTTCTGCCCTAGATGAGCCTCCACAATGAGAGGGAAAGATGAAGACGTGTCTACACCAGGAGGGAGGGAATGGCAGGGAGGAGGGTAGGGAGCACACATCTCCAGGTTTGTATCAGTTCTGCAACTGAGAAGTGAGTTCTCTTTTTCTCCTTGTATCCACACATACACATTCAGGGAAAGATTCTGATTGGTTTTCTTGGGTCCTGTGTGCAAGTCTTGGGCCAATCAGTATGGCCAGGGCTGGGGCCCCACACTGTGATTGGCAGCCCCAACAGAATCCTATGGACTGTGGGAAGGACAGCGCCCCCTCAAAGGAGCAGATGAAAGGAATGTTGGGTAAACCAGCAGAAATAACGAAATATCTGTATTTCTTCTATAAACAGAGCATTGGGCTGGGTGCGGTGGCTCACACCTATAATCCCAGCACTTTGGGAGGCCAATGTGGGCAGATCACCTGAGGTCAGGAGTTCAAGACCAGCCTGGCCAACATGACATCTCTACTAAAAATACAAAAATTAGCTGGTCATGGTGGTGCACACCTGTAATCCTAGCTACTCGGGAGGCTGAGGCAGGAGAATCGCTTGAACCTGGGAGGCAAAGTTTGTAGTGAGCCGAGATGGCACCATTGCATTCCAGTCTGGGCAACAGAGCAAGACTCTGTCTCAAAAAAAAAAAAAAAAAAAAGAGAAAAAAGAAGGACATTGTAGTCTTTCATAGGCTTTCCCAGAATCCCTCTTTGAGTTTCCAAATCATAGCCAGAATCATAGATTGTTAGAATGTGAAGTAACAGCAAAGGTCATCTGTTCCAACCCCCTCATTTTACTAGGAAACCAAGGCCAAAAGCAGGAAAGTGACTTTCCCCAAGGTCATACAGCTAGTAAGCTGCAGAGCCGGGGCAGGATCTAGTTCCAATTCATGGCCAATTTCTCTTTCAGCTTCTCTGTCTCTGTCAGCAGTTAGCATGCTATCTGTCTACCCTCCAGCACCTGTTACCCTGAATCGGGCCCAGGGTCTGGGCTAGGGAAGGCAGCTGGCTTCTGAATCCCCAGAACAGGCCAAGCCTCCTCTTCTGAACTCCTCTATTCCAGCCTAGCAGGCTGGGACACAGACACTCTGTCTGGAAGGACTGGAAGGACTGGCTCTCCTGGGGACATCTTCCACTTCAAGTACCTCCTGAAGTGGAAGTACCACAAGCCCTGGCAACCAGCTTGTGGCTCAGCCTCCTCGGGTACCTCAGCCTCCTTGCCAGGTCCCTCAACTCCGAGGCCGGGGGGCAGGGGGTGATACCAGCAACTTCAAATTAGTTCCCAAGTCCGAGAGGAAAATCCAGTCTAGGAAGATGGCCCCCCTCGGATGGCCCACAGGAGAGCTGGTGAGGCCAGGGTAAAGGGCCCCAAGAAACCAGGTGAAGCAGAGAAGGACCCTCCCAACTCGTACAAGATGAAAAAGGCAACCAAGAAGCCAGCAGAGATGCAAACGTCTCCCCCCAAATTAGGTACAGCCAAGAAGGCCTTCCCCAGCAAGGCAGTGGGGCTGGGGACACCAAGGCAAAGCTGGGGAAGGCTAGGAAGACCCCTCCACAAAGCCAAAGCCATGTAGGCCCCTTCCCATGCCAATGGGCTTAGCAGGAAGTCAAAGGCCAAAGGCCGCAGGAGCAGCTAAGGAGACGCTGAGGCCCACAGAAAAACCAAAGCTGGGAGTAAGAGTTCAAAACCCACGGCCAGCAAGGTCAAGAATGGTGCTGCTTCCTCCACCAGAAAGGTGGTGGCCAAGGCCAAGGCCCTGAAACAAGCAGCTGCCCGGGGCCAAACACCAAGGCAGCTTCTCCTGCTAGGGGCAGTGGGTCCAAGGTGGTGCCTGCACACCTGACCAGGAAGACAGAGGCCCCCAGGTGCCCAAAAAAGCTTGGGCTGTCCATCAAGGCCTCATCATCCAAAGTGTTCAATCAGAGGGCTGAGGCCTAGTGCCGGGGTGGAAATGGAGAGAGACTGAGCCTCTGCCCTAGTTTTTATTCCCCAACAAATGCACCTCTCTATTTAATTGTAAGTTGTTTATCAATAAAGAATTTTATTTTTTTCCTGCCCCCTGCCCTCTATAAGAAGCTCAAGGCAGGAGAGTAGCTTTCCCCAAGGTCACACAGCTAGTAAGCTGCAGAGTTGGGGCAGGATCTAATTCTGATTCGTGGCCTAGTGCACTTTCATCTTCTCTGTGTCTGTCAGCAGCTCTCCAGTCCCTGCTACCCTGAAAGGTGTCTTTGTATCTCTTCATCACTCCACCTCCCTATCTGGGAAGACACAGATGTGTTCTGGAAAAATGCATTAAGATCCAGCATTTCAGCCCCAATTGTGCCACTCTTATGATGTGATTTTTGGCCCCAGTTTCATTACCTATCAATTAGGGACAAGAATTTTTATGGAAAGCATCATTGTGAGGACAATGTGGAATGTATCTGAAATTGCCATCCCTATGAATATAATAATATTCCATACACAGCTGTCAAGTTCACAATTACAGGCAATGACTTTACTTAGATTCCCTAAGATCGTCGGTTTGCAGGGCCTCAGCCCCTTGAAATGAATTTTCTTTGCTCCTTACCTAGTTTCAAGCCATCTGCAACTTTGTCCTTCCTTTTTACAAATCCATGTGTTAACTAAACTTTTCTGCACCTTATCATTTTTTTTGATATTGATCAAGATCAAACCAGATAAAAATGCTATTTTGTGGCTTTTTTCTATCTGCGACTCCTTCCTCTGTGTCCCCATCTATAAAGAAGCAACACTTTCCTTTATTCTCCTCCTTTTTTTGGGCAATATCTTTCATGACTGTTTTTCTGAGCCTGTTATGTACTCAGTTCATACATTGTTTCATTTTTTGCTTTGGTTTTCTGGTTTTTGTCTCCCAAAGATTTCAGTAGTGTGTGTGTGTGTTTTTTTTTTCTTCTGGCAAAGAAGCTTACATTCTAAAAAAGGGAGAGATCATTTCTGAAGTATTGCATTGCTTACAACAATGCATGGTCCATGGAAAACAAACATTAATTGATGATGATGACAGTTAATTCTGGATTTTTGTTTCTCATGATTTCACTCACTCATACTTGAATCTATACCAGTTTTGTTGGTCTGATTTAAGACATTGTATTCTAGTTTGAGATTCTACTTGCTTGGTCAGGAGTTCTTAGATATGACACTGAAAGCATGATTCATATAAGAAATGGTTAACAAATTGGACTCCATCAAAATAAAAAAAAATTGCTCTGCAAAAGACCCTGTTAAAAACATAAAAACAAACAAACAAACAAACAAAAATAACAGGCCACAGACTTAGAGAAAATATTTGCAAACTACATATGGGACTAATATCTATAATATATATTCTAAAACCCTCACACCGTAATAGTAAAAGAAGTCAACAATTTAATTAGAAAATGAGCAAAAGACATGAAGAGACATTTCACTGAAAAAGATGTGCAGATAGAAAAAAAGCACATGAAAAGATGTTCAATAGCACTGACCTCAGGGAAATGCAATTTAAGGCCACAATGAGAAATTACTACACATCTATCAGAACAGCTCAGATGCAAATAAGTGACAATATTAAATCCTGGTGAGGATGCAGAGAAACTGGATCTCTTATATATGGCTGATGGGAATGTGAAATTGTATAGCCAGTCTCTAAAATATTTGATCAGTTAAGAAAAAAAAAAATATATATATATATATATATATATTTGCCATATGACCCAGAAATAGGACTTCTGGGCATTTATCCCAGAGAAATAAAAACTTAAGCCTGTTAGCAACGGAATGTATCCGAGTCACACTGCACCAAAGTATGTTACCAACCACGAATCTGTACAGGCCTGCAACAACCTCAGTTCTTGCCTCAGAAGAAAGAATTCAATAGAGGGGCATAAGGAAGGAGAAACTGAGGCAAGTTTTACAGCAGAGGTGAAAGGTTACTAGCAGCTTTAGAATAAGAATGAAAGAAAGTAAAGTACACTTGGAAAAGGGCCAAGCGGGCTACTAGAGAGATCCAGTGCACTGTTTGATCTTTGACTCTGTTGTATACATTGACATACTTTCAGGGTCTTGCATCGCTTTTTTCCTGATTCTTCCCCTGGGTTGGGCTGCAGGCATGTGTAGTGGCCTGCGCCCGCTTGGGAGGGAGCACGTGTGCAGCCTATTTGCTGGAGTCGTAGCATCCTCACTTGAGGCATTCTTCCCTTACCAGTCTAGCATTCCTGGAGTTAAATGTTGCCATTTTCCCTCTTAATGCGCATGCCTGAGCCCACTGGCCCAGCTCTGGAGATCTTATTAGGAAGCTGCTGATCACCAGTTTCAGGTTTTTTTCTATCTTTCTCTGGTGCAGGCTGTGACCAATAATTACTTTAGAGAGACAGCTGGAGACTGCCTGCTCAGCCTTGATGGATGCCTGACATTCATGGTGTGTGTGTGGTGGGGGAAGCCCTCTCCTGCCCTGCTCCTGTCTGACTAGCTACCTACTGTAACATGTCCACACAAAAACCTGTATATGATTGTTCATAGTACCTTTATTTTTATAGCCAAACTTGGAGACTATCAGCTGATTCTAAACTCCATATGTAAGTGTAACATAACTGGAATAGTTCAAATAATTTTGAAAAAGAAGAATAATGTTGGAGGATTATACGACTTGATTTAAAGCTTAGTATAAAGTGACATTATTTACTGAAGATGTCTGGCATCCAAGCAAAATTTACTGAGCATGCAAAGAAGTAAGAAAATATGACCCAAGGCCGGGCGCTGTGGCTCACACCTGTAATCCTAGCACTTTGGAAGGCCGAGGTGGGTGGATCACCTGAGGTCAGGAGTTCAAGACCAGCCTGGCCATCATGGTGAAACCCCATCTTTAAAAAAAAAAGAAAGAAAATATGACCCAAAACAACATATTGATAAATTAAACCTTACCAAAAAAATTTCTGGCCTTCAAAATATACTGTTATGCAAATGAAAAATGAAGCCAGACTGGGAGAAACATTTGTAAATCATATATCTGATAAAAGCCTGTAGCTAGACTGCTTAATGAACTCTCAAAACTCAATAGTAACAAGTCAGGCATGGTGCACACCTGCAGTCCCCGGCTATGTGGACTGAGGTGGAAGGATCACTTTAGCCCAGGAGTTCCAGTCCAGCCTGGGCAACATACCAAGACCTCATTTCTGAAAAAAGCCAAACAAAACAAAAAACCAGCTCAGTAGTAACAAAACAAACAATAAAAATTTGGGTAGAAAACTGGGTGTATATTTCACCAAAGAATATACAGATAACTAATAAACACATGAAGAGATTGTCAACATCCTTGGTTATTAAGGAAATGTAAATTAAAATGTCAATGAGATCACCACCACACCTCTTAGAATGGCTAAAATTAGAAAGTATTGGTGAGAATGTGGAGCAACTGGAACTCTCAAAGTTTGTGGGCGGTGTAAAATGGCACAACCACTTTGGAAAGCCCCTGTGGTGTTTCTTAAAACTTTATGCATACACTTAGAATGTAATTCAGCCCTATTTCACTCCTAGATATTTAGCCAAGGGAAATGAAAGCCTATGTGCATACAAAAATTTGGGCATAAATGTTCACCACTGCTTTGTTTATGATAGCTTAAAACTGAAAGAAATTCAGATGACCACGAACAAGTGAATGGATTAAAAACAAAACCCTGTGGCATATTTATGATAGACTGCTACTCAGCAATAAAAGGAGAAACAGATCACAAAGGGGTATGAGGAAGCTTTGGAGATGATGGATATGTTTATTATCTTGAGTGCAGTGGTAGCTTCACAGGTGTGTACATGTGTCAAAACACATCAAACACTTTACATATTAGCTGTTTATTATATGTCAACCATAGCTCAGTAAAACTTAAAAAACAAATAAGTAGCTGGGTGCGGTGGCTCACGCCTATAATCCTAGCACTTTGGGAGGCTGAGGTGGGTGGATCACCTGAGGTCAGGAGTTCAAGACCAGCCTGGACATCATGGTGAAACCCCATCTTAAAAAAAAAAAAAAAAAAAAAAAAAAAAAAAAAAAAAAAAAAAAAAAAAAAAAAAAAAAAAAAAAAAAAAAAAAAAAAAAAAAAGCAAAAAACAAACAAGTAAACTTCAGAGAATGTGTTACCACAGAACCTGAAACAAAGCAACAGGTATTTTTCCAGAAGCTCAGAGATGTAAGAAGGAATAAAGAACAATGAAAATGATAACTAGTGGATAAATCTAAATAAATATTGACATCATAATAATAGAACTTATTCAATTTGAAATATATATGGAATTAAAATATATTACAATGATGGCCTATAAATCAGGAGAGGGAATAGATTTAAAAGGTTCTGAAGTTCTTGTATTTATCCAAGAAGAGACAAATATAATAATAACAGAGAAATTCATAAGAGAATCAGTATTGTCAAAATGTTCATACTGCTCAAGTGATGTACAGATTCAGTGCAATCTCATCAGAATTCCAATGGCATTTTTTTTACAGAAATAGAAAAAATAATCTTAAAATTGGTATAAAGCCACAAAAGACACCAAATAGCTAAAGTAGTCTTGAGCAAAAACAAAGCCAGAGGCTTCACACTTTCTGATTTCAAATCATATTGCAAAGCTATAGTAATCAAATAGTTTGGCACTGGCATAAAAACAGACGTATAGATCGATGGAACAGGATAGAAAGTTCAGGAATAAACACACGCATAGTGATCAGCTAATCTTTGACAAAGGTGGCAAGAATATATAATGGAGAGAGGATAGTCTCTTCAATAAATGGTTTTGGGAAAACTGGATATCCATTTGCAAAAACAAACCAAACCAAATAAACCAAAAACAATGGAATCAGATCCTTATCTCACACTATACACCAAAAAGCAACTATAAATGCATTAAAGGTATAGATGTAAGACCTCAAAATGTAAGATCCTTAAAACATAGGGGAAAACCTCCAGTGGTCTTGGCAGTGATTTTTTGGATATGATACCAAAAGCAGGCAACAAAACCGAAAATAAACAAATGGGACTACATTGAACTAAAAGTTTCTACGCAGAAAAAGACCCAGTCAACAAAGTGACATGACAATTCACAGAACAGGAGGATGTATTTGCAAACCATAGATCTGATAAGGGATTAATATCCAAGAACTCATAAAACTCAGTGGCAAAAACACTCAAATAACCGAATTTTAAAATGGGCAAAGACCAGCCTGGGAAACATGGTGAAATCCCATTTCTACAAAAACACAAAAATTAGCCGGTCATGGTGGTGCACACTTGTGGTCCCAGCTACTTGGGAGGCTTAGGTGGAAAGATCCCTGGAGCCTGGGAAGTCAAGACTGCAGTGAGCCATGATCACACCACTGCCCTTCAGCCTGGGTGACAGAGTGAGACCCTGTCTCAAAAAA
>NW_016107369.1:2488117-2491500 GCF_001604975.1 Cebus imitator
AAAAAAAAAAAAAAAAAAAAAAAAAAAAAAAAAAAAAAAAAAAAAAAAAAAAAAAAAAAAAAAAAAAAATTGAAAAATTAAAAAAAGTGGGCAATTGATGTTTTTCTGCAAAAGACAAATGGCTAACAGGTACATAAAAAGTGCTCAATATCTCTAATTATCAGGGAAATACAAATCAAAACCACAGTGAGATATTGCCTCAAACTTGTTAGGATGACTACTATCAAAAAGTCAAATGATAAGTGCTGGCGAGGATGTGGAGAAAGGGAACCCTTATCCACTGTTGTGAGAATGTAAATTAGTGCAGTCATATGGAAAACAGTGCGGAGGTTCCTCAAAAAATTAAAAATATAATTATTATATGAGCCAGCACTTCTGTCTTTGGATATATAGTCACAGGAAATAAAATCACTGTATCAAAGAGATATCTGCACTCCCATGTTCACTGCAGTATTATTTATAATAGCCAAAATATGGAAACAAAGCAAGTATCCACCAATGGATGAATGGATTTTTAAAATCTACCCACTTTGGCCTCCCAAAGTGCTGGGATTATAGGTGTGAGCCACCGTGCCCAGCTGAGGATGAATGGATTTTTAAAATGTGATATATGTGCATATATATATATATATATGTACATATTTACATATATATATGATGGAATATAATTCAGCCTTAAAAAGGAAAAAAACCCTGTCATACGCAACAACATGGATAAACCTGGAAGACATTACCCTAAATGAAATAAGCTAGGCACAGAAGGACAAATATTGCATGATTTCACTAATATGTGGAATCTAAAAAATCTCAGAGACACAAAGCACAACAATGGTTTCCAGGGGAGAGAAGTGGGGGAAATGGAAGACACTGGTCAAAAGGTACACATTGACAGTGAAAAGGTGAATTAGTTCTAGAAACCCAATATATAGCATAGTGACTATAATTAATACTAACGTTTTACTTGAATATATACAATTTTTATTTGTCAATCTAACCTCTAAAGCTGAAAGAAGAAAAAAGGAAATAAATAGGCTGAGAAAAAGAAAAGGATGAATCAAGGAAGCATGTTGTAATCCTTATTGTCAATAGGACATTAGCAAATATGATGTAAGCAGAAATGTGAACAGCACTTGTGCATTCAGGCTTTCTCTCTTATTGCTCTAGGGACCCTTGCCATGGCTGCCATGTGAAGAAGCCTTTGTTGGCTTGTCATTCAATGATAGATGTAGGGCTCAATTGTCTCTATGCCCCAAGGACCAGCCAGGCAAGCATTGGAAGCAAGTCATCCAGCTGACCACCAAACAGCTGGCCATAGAAGTATGAGTGAGCCCAGCCCACATGAGCAGATGAACCTACTGGCTAAATCCAGCCCAAATTGTGAATCCACAAAATTCTGAGCTGAACAAAAATGATCGTTGTTTAAAACCACTAAATTTTGAGGTAGCTTGTTATGCAAAAAGAGCTGATTGATAGATAACTTGAAACCTTATAAGTGGGTTCCTGCTGAACTAAAAACCTAAAATATGAGGCATTGTCTTTAGGACTGGGTGGCAAACAGAGGCTGGAAAAGCAGCAAGGGAACTATTTCCAAAGCTTGAAAAATTTGCAAGTAAGCAGTTGTGGAGGCTGGAATGCAGTAAGGAAACTGCTCTAGCCACCATGGCATGTGAGTACCTATGCAACAACCCTGCAGGATGTGCACATGTACGCCAGAGCTGAAAGTATGATAAAAAAAAAAAAAAAAAAAAACCTGAAAAAAATAAAAAAAAAAAAAAAAAAAAAAAAGAAGGCTGGGAAATTGATGACCTGTGTTGAATAGTATTAACATCTCAAAAATTTGTTGTTGCCCATGGTAATTTGTATAATAGAAAATAAATCTAATAAACTGTTGACATTGGCAAGATGATTTCCAGGAAGAATGTTGAGTGTTTTAGGTGCCTATGATAAGGTACGGGAAGAGAGAGGTCAGCTAAAGAAAGAATTGTTTTTTTTTTTTTTGAGACAGAGTTTCGCTCTTGTTACCCAGGCTGGAGTGCAATGGCGCGATCTCGGCTCACCGCAACATCCGCCTCCTGGGTTCAGGCAATTCTCCTGCCACAGCCTCCTGAGCAGCTGGGATTACAGGCACACGCCACCATGCCCGGCTAATTTTTTGTATTTTTAGTAGAGACGGGGTTTCACCGTGTTGACCAGGATGGTCTCGATCTCTTGACCTCGTGATCCACCCGCCTCGGCCTCCCAAAGTGCTGGGATTACAGTCTTGAGCCACCGTGCCCGGCCAAGAAAGAATTGTTAAGTTTGCAACAAGAGTTGAATAACTATAGAGAAGTCAGAAGGTAATGGGTTGAAAACCAAAACTCCTTCTTGTCCTTCAAGCCAGTAAATTATTTTCAAAGTAAGTAATGGCCTCAGGGTAAAAAGCTAGTTAAGAGTGTAACTATGGGACCCTTAGATTAGATAAGACCACTAAAAGATTTATGGTGGCTCCTAGTGGCTACTAGGAGCTAATTTTGCCAAAATTAGCAAGAGGCTATCTAGGAAAGAATTTCAAATGTGGCTCTATGGCATGAAGACCAGAATCAGGTAAACTGGAAACCCACAAAGTCTTTATGAAAATTGCATTGGCAAAAGCACTGCTGGCTAGGTCTAAAAGGCTCTGAGACAATTTAAAATAGTATACATTAATAAAAACTAATTTGAGCTATATACATTAACACAGATAATGACCAATTAGGCTTACCCAAAGAATACAAAGTTGGTTTAATGTTAGACCACTGAATAAGGTAATGTATCATATTAACAGACTGAAGGCGGAAAAAATATACAATTTTTTTTAAGTGAAGGACTGTTGGCAATATTAAAAATTAAATCATGATAAAAAAAACTCTTAGCAAATTATGGGTAGCAGGAATAATCTTTAACCTAATAGAAGGAAATTAATTATATATTTTTAGAAAAGTACAATGTATACTTAGTGATAACATGTTGAAAGCAATCTCTTTAAGGTCAGGAAGTAGACAGAAATGCCAGTTACCATCATTTACATACAATATCATATTAAAAGTCTTAATAATTGTGGTAAGAAAAGAAAAACATGTGTTAGACACAGTGGCTCACACCTATAATCCCAGCACTTTGGGAGGCTAAGGCAGTTGGATCACGAGATCAAGAGATGGAGACCACCCTGACCAACATGGTGAAACCCCTTCTCTACTAAAAATACAAAAATTAGCTGGGTGTGGAGGTGCCCACCTGTAGTCCTAGCTACTTGGGAGGCTGAGACAGGAGAATTGCTTGAACCCAGGAGGTGGAGGTTGCAGTGAGCCAAGATTGCACTGCTGCACTCCAGCCTGGGCAACAGAGAGAGACTCTGTCTCCAAAAA
>NW_016107369.1:2491900-2502226 GCF_001604975.1 Cebus imitator
GCCACCATGCCCAGCTAATTTTTTGTATTTTTTAGTAGAGACGGGGTTTCACCATGTTGACCAGGATGGTCTCGATCTCTTGACCTCATGATCCAGCCGCCTCTGCCTCCCAAAGTGCTGGGATTACAGGCGTGAGCCACCGCGCCCGGCCTCAGAAGAATTTTCATTATGTCTCTGTTTATAACAGAAAAAATGGAAAATAATGGAATAGTTATCAATGATAAAATATCTATATGTTAGGATATGTTCGTACAACAGAAAACTACACGTCACTAAAAACTAATAAACTGTAACTGTATACAAACAGAGATTATTCTCAAAAAACATATGTTCAAGTAATGTCTCAGAATTATAATACTGTACTATTCCATTTACTTAAAATTCAAAACCAGACAAACCAAAAAAGTATATATTAATAGTTTAGCGACACATATACAGGAAGAAAATTAATAGTAAAAACAAAGGAATGAAAAACAGTACATTCATGTGAAGTCAGAGAGGGACTTCAAAGATATGGAAGCTGTTCTATCTCTTAGGCTGGGTGGTGGGTTCACAGGTGTTTGTTTACTATTTTTAAATGGTACATGTATATCATTTATATTATTTTCTGTATGACACATTGCATAATTAAAAAGTTTTAAGAAATATTTAGTCTATGGGACATTTCCCCCATGAAGCTTTCACAAAATTGACTTTCCAGAGGAGTAGGTGGGTATGCCCTTTATTTATGTTCCCACAGAGTCCCTTCTTTTAAAACTTGTAGCAAATTATCCATCACTGTATATTTGTTGGTGTTGCCACCTAAATGGCGAGCTCCTTGAAGATAAGAATTCCTTTTCTTATTCATCTTAGTATCCTTGGCCCTTAGCACATGGTCTGGATAATAAAGATTTATTTTAGGGAAATGAGGGGACTAGTTGTCGCTGAAAGGTGGTAAACCATACACATCCTCATGCAAACACAAATACACAGCTGTGGGAGGTGGATGAGTTCCTTTTAAAGTTTCCTTTCTTGTTAAAAAAAAAAGTGTGCTGATAACTTTGTTAAGCCCTATCCTATGTAGCTGTTAGACATGCCATGCTTACAGGCATGTAGTACATTCTATGTCCTTGTACTTTAACCAAGATACCTGTGCTGGACGTGCTCACAGGCATGTCCCAGCGCTCCATTGCTCTTACCTGTTTAGAAAAGTTTTAAGTTGTTAGCCAGTGGGTTTTAGTTTAGATTGCGAGGTTTGGTGCCAGCCAGTGGAGATCAGACACAGCAGTAAGGACGGCCCCAAATGCGTAAGGAATAAATTTGCCTGTTTTCCTTTGTTCGTTGTACTCCTGTGGCAAGATGGCTAGTAAGAGTACCCTTCCTGCAGTCCAGGAAGTAAAAGTTGTGTTGCTAAAAAATCCTTTGTCTCAGTGCTAATTTTTTTTGCGGTACCAAGCATGTATTTCCAACAACAGCTTATTTTGCTTTCAGATTTGTCTTATATTACAGTCTAGCAATTTTCCAACTCTTGATTTTTGGTAGTGCTGTTGTTGTTGGTTTTTTTTTGTTTGTTTTTGAGATGGAGTCTCCCTCTGTCGCCAAGATGAAGTGCAGTGGTACAGTTTCAGCTCACTGCAGCCTCCACCTCCCAGGTTCAAGGGATTCTGGTGTCTCAGCCTCCGGAGTCACTGGTGTTACAGGAAAGGGGTCTCAGTCCAGACCATAAGAGAGGGCTCTTCGATCCCACACAAGAAAGAATTTAGGGTGAGTCCACAGTGCAAAGCAAAAGCGAGTTTATTAAGAAAGTAAAATGGTGAAAGTGTTACAGGAAAGGGGTCCGGATCCAGATCCCAAGAAAAGGTTCTTGGATCTTGCACAAGAAATAATTCAGGGTGAGTCCTCAGTGCCGAGTGAAAGAAAGCTTATTAAGAAAGTTTATTAAGTAAAGGAATAAAAGAATGGCTACTTGACCGGGTGTGGTGGCTCACACCTATAATTCCAGCACTTTGAGAGGCCGAGGCTGGTGGGTCACGAGGTCAAGAGATCGAGACCATCCTGGTCAACATGGTGAAACTCCATCTCTACTAAAAATACAAAAAAATAGCTAGGCATGGTGGCACATGCCTGTAGTCCCAGCTACTTGGGAGGCTGAGGCAGGAGAATTGCTTGAACCCAGGAGGTGGAGGTTGCTGTGAGCCGAGATCGCGCCATTGCACTCCAGCCTGGGTAACAAGAGCGAAACTCCGTCTCAAAAAAAAAAAAAAAAAAAGCATGGCTACTCCAGGCCAGGCATGGTGCTCACGCTTGTAATCCCAGCACTTTGGGAGGCCTGGGCAGGTGGATCACTTGAGGCTGGGAATTCAAGACCAGCCTGACCAACATGGAGAAACCTCGTCTCTACTAAAAATACAAAATTAGCCAGGCGTGTTGGCGCATGCCTGTAATCCCAGCTACTTGGCTGGAGAATCGCTTGAACCCTGGAGGAGGAGGTTGCGGTGAGCTGAGATCGAACCATTGTACCCCAGCCTGGGCAATAAGAGTTAAACCTCAAAAAAAGAAAAAAAAAATGGCTACTCCAAAGGCAGAGCAACCCTGAGGTCTGCTGGTTGCTCATTTTTATGGTTATCTCTTGATGATATGCTAAACAAGGGGTGAATTATTCATGCCTCTCCTGTTTAGACCATATAGGGTAACTTCCTGATATTCATGGCATTTGTACACTGTCATGGCGCTGGTGGGAGTGTAGCAGTGAGGACGACCAGAGGTCACTCTCATCGCCATTTTGGTTTTGGTGGGTTTTGGCTGGCTCCTTTACTGCGACCTGTTTTATCAGCCAGGTCTTTATGACCTGTGTTTTGTGCTGATCTCCTGTCTCTCCTGTGACTTAGAATGCCTTAACCTCTGGGAATGCAGCCCACTAGGTTTTGTTATTCACGTCCAATAGTACCGAATATTAAATGCATTTAATAAAGAGATCTTCCAAACGGCCTTTGCGTGGACAACAAGGCTGTTTTATCTCTCGCTTGGGCGCAGGCAGGCGAATCCGAGAAAGGACTGGGGTGGGAATTGGTTTTATAGGTTGGGACAATTTTTGGGGGGCCAGGGATGTTACAGAGTAAGATTAGTTACAGTGGTGGGGGTAGGGGCAAGGAGTATATATTACCATAAGTTCAGTTACAATGGTGGGTGGGGTAAGGTGTAAAGTAGTTAAGATAGTAGCGTGGGGCAGAGGGATATTCACAGAGCAAGAACAGTTAAGATGGCAGGGTGGGGTGAGAAGCTCAATGTCCAGGAGAAGCTCCGCTGGGATCAGGGATAATGGCCAAGGCAGGCGGTAGGGGACTGGAGGAGCAATCAGCCAAGGCAGGCAGGACTTCAGACTTTCTGGGTCCAGTCTTGCACATGGAAGCCTGACAGGCTTCAGCCTTATTTTACCCAGCTCCTATTCAAGATGGAGTTGCTCTGGTTCACACACCTCTGACATAAGAACAGCTACTCCTGTTCTTTTGGACAGGAGCAGGGCGTTACCAAAAGTAACAGGAGGAGCAGGTGTTCCCCAGGTACAACGCTTGTGTATAGAGGATGGAAAAAGATCACAGGGAGATGTGCTCTGCTACAATGGTTTGTGTTAGAGGATTAATTTTATTAATGACTATGTTTTGCAAGAATCAATATGATCTTTAAAGCAAAATTAGGAATGCCTTTATTCTCAAGATAGCAGGATACTAGGACACTCCCAAGTCTGAGTCTGTTTAGCAAACATTATCAAGTTATCTGAACATTATCGTGTTCCTTTAACTGTGGACATCTAGAGGCTAGGAACACCTGACTTTCTGGGAATGTGGCCCAGCAAGTCCCAGCCTCATCTTCCTAACCCTCACTCAAGGTAGAGTTGCTCTGGTTCGAACGCCACAGGCACCCACCACCACGCCCAGCTAATTTTGTATTTTTTGTAGAAAGGGGTTTCACCATGTTGACCAGGCTGGTCTGGAACTCCTGACCTCAAGTGATCCACCCACCTTGGCCTCCCAAAGTGCTGGGATTACAGGCATGAGCCACCACGCCTGGCCTCAACTCTTGTTTTTATCCTAATCTTTTCTTAAATTCAGAGTTTTCCAGTGTGTGTGTGTGTGTGTGTGTGTGTGTGTGTGTGTGTGTGTATACACATGCAGGTGTACACACAAATGCTGAGGAAAGGAGATTGGAGGGGGAAAGGGGGAGGGTGTACAGAGGAAAAGGAGAAAGTGTAGATATTCAAAAGCAAAGAATCCCCTTTTCCAGAGTAAAAGCCAGTCTCAGCAAAACTGGGGGTATAGGTAATGTTAAACAGACCCTTGGAATTCCCCCCCAGTTTGCCTTTTGGGTGCCTTCCTGCCCCCTACTCTAGCCCTGCTCCCCACTCCCACCTCTCGTCTTTGATTTCGTCTCAAAAGACTGACATGTAAATTTATTTTTAGACGTCAGTTGAGACCTAATGTACTCCTCCCTCATGGATATTTGCTGTTCAACAGGGGACCCCTTAAGGCAGAAAAGCTTGTAAAACTCAAGAAGCACAGCTCCAAAGTGCTATTTTAGGCACTGTAACAGATTGGCGCAGGGAAAAAAAGGGAAAGATTTCACTGAAAAGTATCTCCATTTCTGGTTTTTACTTTTTTTTCTTTTGCCGTGATCTTGGCTCACTGCAAGCCCCGACTTCTGGGTTTAAGCTATTCTCCTGCCTCAGCCTCCTGATCCTGAGTAGTTGGGATTACAGGCACCGGCCACCATGCCTGCTTTCTTGGCCAGGCTGGTCTTGAATTCCTGAGTTCAGGTGATCCTCCCACCTTGGCCTTCCAAAGTGCTGGGATTACAGGCGTGAGCCACCCTCCACGCCTGACCCATGTCTGGATTTTCTTGAAGATTGAATGCTATGGCCTCACTGTGCTTATCATCCTATTGTGTAACGGAGCGAGCACAAAATCACCACTGAGACAAAGACTAGGCTAACTTACAGGGTCTTTATTGCTGGTGGCCTCAGAGGACTCGTGTCTCTCTAACCTGTGGCCCTGAAAGGAGGGTGTCAAGACATTTTATGCCCGTAAACGAACTCCTGGGCAGGGTGAGGGCAAGGGGACTTTGGACATTCCGTAAACCACCTCCTGGGTGGGGGTGAGGGTGAGGGGCTTTGGACATTCCAAGGGTCAGGGGATTTTGGACATTCCGATTGTTACTTAAGTGGTTCACAGAAGTCAAGATAAGCATTAGTTTACACATTGTCTGGGCAGGGTGGAAAATTACAGACCTTAGTTACTTGTTACAAGTCTTAGTTTTCCTTAAAATGGCACAGGGGCCAAAATGGTGTTGGTTTGGACTGCTTGCCTGACATATTAGGGTTACAGAGAGTAGTTTCAATGGAAAGCTGAGATATGGTCGAGGTATGCAGTTTATGGGGCGATTACCATGTCACACTATAAGACAACTATTGCATGGTGCTGGGAAGCAGCCAATCTTAATTTTTTTTTGGTTTGGTTTCTATTTTTTATTTGTATTTTATTTTTTTGAGACATGGTTTCCCTCTGTTGCGCAGGCTGGCCCTTTAAACAGGCTGTCCGTCATCCTGAAGCTCTTCCCAGTCCCTATGGCTGGCTTCATTCAAATGCATCTCATCTGTCGGAGTTGGTGAGGCCTTGCTCTACAGCATCCTTAAAGTGTAGGAGGGATGAAAAAGGAGAAAGTGCGTCCAAAAGAGCTCTGGGCCATGCAAGAAACTCTTAAAGATTTTCTTAACAGGACTTGTAATAATAATTTTAAAAAAACTTCAGCAATTCACTGATTGCTGTACACTGTCAAAAGGGATCACAGAAGATTGCTTGTGGGGGTGATGATAAAGATGTTAATGGTGATGATGGGGATGATGATGTGATGATGATTATGGTTCTTGGATTGCTATAAATACATGAGACTGGATAATTTATAAGAAAAGAGGTTCCGTTGGCTCATGGTTCTGCAGGCTATACAGGAAACATAGTGCTGGCATCCACTTCTGGGGAGGCCTCAGGAAGCTTTCAAATATGGTGGAAGGCAAAGGGAAATAGGCATGTCACATGCTAAAAGCAGAGGCAAGAGACAGAAGCAAGAGAATGAGATGCCACACACTTTTAAACCGCTAGATCTGGGCCAGGCGCAGTGGCTCACACCTGTAATCCCAGCACTTTGGGAGGCCGAGGCGGGCAGATCATGAGGTCAAGAGATGGAGACCATGCTGGCTAACATGGTGAAACCCCGTCTCTACTGAAAATAGAAAAATTAGCTGGGCGTACCTGTAGTCCCAGCTACTTGGGAGGCTGAGGCAGGAGAATCTCTCCGGGAGGCAGAAGTTGCAGTGAGCCAAGATTGCACCACTGCACTCCAGCCTGGAGGCAGAGTGAGAATTCATCTCAAAAAACAAAAATAAATAAATAAAAATAAACACCCAGATCTCAGGAGAATCCCTCACTATCTGGCAGTCAGCACCAGGGGAATGGTGCTAAACCATTCGTGAGAAATTCATCCCCAAAGTCCAATCACCTCTCACCAGGCCCCACCTCCCATACTGGGGATTACAACTCAACATGAGATTTGGGCAGAGACACAGATATATATTCCGAACTATATCAGTGGTGGTGACCAGAATGATGATGATAGCCCCATCCATGGTGTGCCACATCCAGTGCCAGGCTCCATGCTGGGCACTGTAGATGCTTCAGCTCTGGACGTTAGAACAACCTTACAAAGTAGGCGACATTATTACCATTTTACGGAGGAGAAAATTGAGGATCCGGGGGGCTAGGTCGTGAGCCCCACACTTGGGCGGTCCCCAGGCACACTTTTACAGCCATATAATTCTTCTGTCAGGAATTTTTTCTGAGCATGTATGTGCCTCCTTTTCCATCTATTTATCCACAAAGTATAAATTAGTACCATGATTATTAGTTAATATCTCAAGGCACAGAATATGCTCAGGGCAAAGTTTACTGTGAATGATAGTGGATGTAAATCCACATTTCAAATAGTCTTCTTGATAGTTTTTTACTCTTTTTTTTTTTTTGGCCAATTGCTTGTCAGATGTGATTAGATCAACATTATTTTTGCCTCATCAGACGGTTGACAAAGAGCTTGTAGTGGGAGTAGGGGAAGTTTCAGCTGTGTCATTTTTCATGTCAACCTGCAGTTTGAGCTACGATTTCTAATTGTCCTCTTAGTGAGAGCAAATCAGTTAAAACTAGATAATACTGCCTGTAAATTCACTTAACCAGGCAAAGATAGCTGCAAGGAGCCAACATGCCAGCAAGGGTGCCTCAGCTCCTTCTTGAAGGCCCCTTCCTTGCTCCTTACCCCAAGCCTCACTGGCCCTGGGACAATGAGAGACCAAGGCAGAGTGACAAACTTAATTTCCTTCTTTTTGTTTAGATTTGACCAGTGTGAATAGTTTTAAAAGCTTCCAGAGGGCTGGTCACAGTGGCTCACACCTGTGATCCCAGCAATTTGGGAGGCCAAGGTGGGTAGATCATGAGGTTAGGAGTTTGAGACCAGCTTGGCCAACATGGTAAAACCCTGTCTCTACTAAAAATACAAAAAAATTAACTAGGTGCAGTGGTGTGTGCCTGTAGTCCCAGCCACTCAGGAGGTTGAGGCAGGAGAATTGCTTGAACCGGGGAGGCAGAGGTTGCAGTGAGCTGAGATGGTGCCACTGCACTCCAGCCTGGGCAACAGAGCAAGACTCCATTTCCAGAAAAAAAAAAAAAAATAGCTTCCAGCATTCCAAGCATCATCCTGTGCCCCTTTTTTTGAGGCCCATGGCAGTGGTCCTAAGATCCAAACACAGCCAAACACAGGGCATTCTCTCTCTCTCTCTCTCTCTCCCCGCCATCCCTCCCCCCTCCACTGCCTCAAGACCTGTTCTTCTACCGTGGTAGACTGCCTTGGTGTCAATTTTGGTTTTTATTACAGCAAAAATGTTTGGAACCAGGAGTCCAGGCCCACCTTATCTATTTGTTTTTCTTTCTCTTCCTTCTCATATTTTGTTTCCTGCCAAAAGAAAAATGCTGGCTTTGAATTTGAAAAGAAAAAAAAAAAGTCCTTCAGTGGAATTAAAATGTAAAGCTTTTGGATCCTTTTTTCTAGGAAATATCTGCATGTTGCTTGACTGCCTCCCATCCCATCTCCCCTATTCTGAGGGGCTCAATAAATGTGGAATAAATGAAGGCAGGAGGAAAGAAGAAATGAAGGAGTGTTTTGGGGATGCCTGAGATGGTTAAGAGAAAGAGGAAAATTGAGAAATGATGGGATGGCAGGACTTGGAGATAGAATTGGGGGCTTCAGAAGTCCTCAGGCACCCACCTTTGAGAATTAAATGACATCTAACCTTGGTCAGCATTTGGAAGGACACTTTTTGTTCAAAAAAGAAAAACGGTACAGTACACTGTGATAAGACCATTTCCTTTCTCACAGCGTCTCCTTTAATGTCAGGTCTGAAATATGAAGTCATTAGGGGATATTAAAACAGTGCTGACAAACTAATTAACAAAAGACATTACGCCGGATGGGCTCAATTTATCCTTTTTAATGGTTCTTATAAATGGGTGCCGCCAATTAAAATTAATAAAGATTTACCAGCGATTGCCCGGTGTACATTGCTAAGAAGTGCCGCTGAAGGTCGGCTTAAAGTCAGCTTTGTCGAAGCTGCAAGTTCAGCTCCTGAGCAGCAAGCCCCGCAGAGTCCTGGCTTTTTTGTTTCCCCCTGGCTGTTTGTCCTTCAGCTCCCTCCTCTTGACTTTCTATCCTTGGCTGAGTTGTTTGCCCACCATCTCTTCCACCCCACTGTCAGCTCCGCTCCATCCTAGACTGACGGAGATGCTCAAAAATTAAATACATAAAAAGGAAAGAATAAAACACTGCTCCCAGCCTTACGGTAGCTGGTCCGATTTGTCACAATTTGCATGATGGCATTTCTGCTGTTACTTATGGAAAGCGCCTTCTGGGTTTGTTTAGCAGAGCCCATTTCTTGAGATCCACGCAGGCTGGCTTGTCCTAAAGCCTTCTTGGTGTCCTCAGATTCCTGGGACATCAAACTGGGTGGGTGCGCTTCACTGGGGTCATAGGCGTGGTCCTGAAAACGCTGTCCTGAGAGTTGCCCCTAAACTGGAATGTGCTCTCAGTGAGTAGGGGTTTGGAAAGAGTGGTGATGGTCACTATTCAGAGAATGTTCTAGTCGCTCTCCTTTTTATCGTGTGCAGATTTCTTTTATGATGCATGAGACAGTTCCTAATTGATCTCTGTCTTAATGCAAGGGATACCTGTGATGTCCGAGCAGATGGGACCACTGGTCTAAAGCCCTTCTTCTTTCTGAGCACTTCGCCTGCTCAGGGCTGAGCAGCTGCTCTGCTAGAACTCTTCTTACCTCTAGATCCAACCTTCTTCTGTCCCACAGTTGGGCTGGCCTTGGCTCTACTCAACATCAGCCTTGGAGGTGAGTTTTCCTTTTAGTCAGCATTCAAGGATTGGGGCCAAGTGAGCTCCTGAAAAATACCTTCGTCTTTCCTGTAAACAGAGTTCCGTTCTTGCCTCCTCGCAGCTGGATATGGCAGTAGTAGGAAGGGTTGGGGATGAGGTAAAGTGGGAGGCTCCAAAGAAGTGAAATCTTAGAGGCACTTGTCCCGGGGCCACTCGTACAGCTGTCACTAGCTGCAGGAGGGAGTCAAGATTCTACCTCTCCGTTCAAGCCTGGGAGGAGCCTGTGTTTGAGGGTAAGTGACGGTAAGGGAATTTCTTTAAGGCAAAGCCAACAGGTTGGAGTCACAGGAGCCTGAAGTATGGTTCCCAGAGGGCGTTTTTGGATGAGATTAACTTTGGAATCTGTAGACTGAGTAAAGCAGATAGTCCTCCTCGGTGTGGGGGCCTCATCCAATCAGTTAAAAGGCTGAGAAAAGCAAAAAGGTGGCCCTTCCACAGTGAGAAAGAATTCTCTTCGACAGCATTTGGACTTGTCAGCTTCCATAATCATGTGAGGTAATGCCTTAGAGCAAAATTGTCTTTTTCTTTCTCCCTCCCTCTCTTTCTTTCTTCCTTCCTTCCTTTCTTTTCTTTTCTTTTTTCTTTTCTTTTCTTTTTCTTTCTTTCTTTCTTTCTTTCTTTCTTTCTTTCTTTCTTTCTTTCTTTCTTTCTTTCTTTCTTTCTTTCTTTCTCTCTCTTTCCTTTCTTTCTTTCTTTCCTTTCTTTCCCTTCCTTCCTTCCTTCCTTCCTTCCTTCCTTCCTTCTTTCTTTCTTTCTTTCTTTCTTTCTTTCTTTCTTTCTTTCTTTCTTTCTTTCTTCTTTCTTTCTTTCTTTCTT
>NW_016107369.1:2503892-2505619 GCF_001604975.1 Cebus imitator
CTGAGGCTGGGTGATTTATTAAAAAAAAAAAAAAAGAAAAAAAAGAATAAAAGAAAGACCAATGGACTTGGAACCAAACGATGCCCTGGAGTCCTGTTATTCCTCAACTGCTGGCAGGGTGACTTTGGATAAGGAACCCCACTTCTCTGTGTTCTGATTGCTTCCGCTTTCTTTCAGTTAGGAATCACACTCCCCACTTACCTCATAAAAGACTCAAATGAGACTATGTACCCAAAAACAATGTGCACATAAATGTGAGGAGTTATTAGATACCCCGAAGGATTTCCGATCAGGAGGGAAAATGGAACGAGACTGAAGATGTGTCCTTAGCTGGAGAAATAAGGTAGTATTTATTATACTTTAGGAGTTAACAACCTTGTACGTTGGACATTTTCTTTATACAAATGAGAAAATAAAAGTTTAATGAAGTCATGAATTTCACATGGTCATACAATGAGGGAGGACCAATAGTTAGACAGGAGTTCATGTCTTCTGACTCTATAGTTCATGCCCGTTCTACCATGCTAAGCTGGCTTTGATCAGTGTCCCAGAATCATCCAGTCAGCACTCTAAAGCTCAGCCCCTCCTCAGGAACTGTGGTAATGAGAGAGTAGGGACAGACAAAGTCAGGGCCCCAGCTTCTATTGCCTATTTATAGCCCTGTGGAATTATGTGGGAGAAATATCATTTATTTGTTGTCCATCCATGCATCCGTCCACCCACTCACCCACCCATCAGCTAGGGGTCTTTAATGTGATAGAAAAAGAATAGGATTTGGGGCTGGACATGGTGACTCACGGTGGTACTCCAGCACTTTGGGAGTTTGAGACCAGCCTGAGCAACAGACAGGTGCCCTGTCTCTATAAAAAAAAACAAAACAAAAAAACAAAACGAAACAAAAAGTAGGATTTGGAGGGGGAAGAACTGGATTTCACTCCCCATTGCATACTTACTTTCTTCCACCTGCATCAGAAACATTTCAGTATGCAAATTCCCCAAACTACTGAATTAAATTATCCAGAGCTACAATCTAGTAATCTGTTTATTTAACAATCTCTCTACATATCCCTAATGTTTTAGGATTACTGCCAAAGTACTCATCCCAACTTCTGGTAGGTTTCAAGTTGCTCGAAGAGTATAAAATCAAGTATTACCCTGGTTTGGTGTGAGGGACTGGTATGGGCTCTGTCCTAGAGATTGAGTTATCCTTGACTCCCTGCTCTCCCTGTGAAGAGGGGCTCTCTCTCTGTTGTTCCCTTTTCTTCCATTCTTTTTGCCTCCAATTCTGGCTTTTTCCCTAAGCAAGGGAACAATCTTCCCTGGTTTGGTGACACTCAAGGTTGATCCTGCTCTGGGGTATTAACATGGCACATTCTAGAATCCTAGAGCACTGAGGAACCCTGGAGATTAAAACTCAGCTCTTCAGATTAAAACCCTGGAGATTAAAACTGTCTATGCTCTTTCTATTATATAAAGCTTCCTTGCATATAGATAGAGTTTAAAAATGCTTGAATATATGAGTCAATGACTGAATATTTCTCCCAGGCTATTCCAGGCTCAAAATATTTGCCTAGGACAAGCTCTTCATGATCACTGGGAAACTAATCATCTATAATAGACATTGTAATTATTCTCATTTACTATAACAGTAACTATGGATATTAGCATCATTTATTGAGCATCTTTTTTTTTTGTTTTTTTTTGTTTTTGTTTTTGAGGTGGAGTTT
>NW_016107369.1:2507429-2512430 GCF_001604975.1 Cebus imitator
TAAGACAGAGTCTTGTTCTGTTACTCGGGCTGGAGTTCAGCGGTGCAATTTTGGCTCACCTCAACCTCTGCCTCCCGGGTTTAAGCAATTCTCATGACTTAGCCTCCTAAGTAGCTGGGACTACAGGCGCACACCATCACACCCAGCTAATATTTATATTTTTAGTGGAGACAGGATTTTGCCATGTTGGCCAGGCTGGTCTTGAACTCCTGACCTCAGGTGATTCACCTGCCTTGGCCTCCCAAAGTGCTGGGATTACAGGTGTGAGCCACTGTGCCTGGCCAGATTTTGCGTTTCTAAGAAGCTCTCAGATGATGCTGATGCTGCTGCCCACGGACCACACTTTGGGCAGTGAAGTTCTAGACTATGGTGCCTTGGTCGGGGCACTGATCATCCCTCTCAGGCTGAAATCCTCACCAGGTCACACTTCTTCAAGGCCCCTCCTTGCTTTTTCCCTTGTCATCTTGTGTGGGGGCTTCTTTTTTAGTAGGGTAGAGTCAGAAGGTTTGTGAAAAGAATTATAAAAGGAAAAGAAGGCCGGGCGCGGTGGCTCACACCTGTAATCCCGGCACTTTGAGAGGCCGAGATGGGTGAATCACCTGAGGTCAGGAGTTCGAGACCAACCTGGCCAACATGGTGAAAACCCATCTCTATAAATAGTAATAGTAATAATAATAATAATAATAATAAAAGAGTAATGTCTTGTTTGATGCCATTTCTTTTTCTGAAAAATGGAAATGAAATAATACACCACTTTTAAGTTCCTTTTAGGATCATGAAGATGAGAAATGTAAGTCAGTAAATCACACAAAAAGTGCCCAGCTGAGGACAAACCAGAAGGGTTCTGGCCTCCATACTCCTTTGAGTTATCAGAAAAGTGTAAATTTTGAAGTAATGAAAATACCCTGGGAACTGTATTGGAGGAAAGGGCACCTACCTCTAATGAATGAGCCTCCATCTCATCCCTAAGACATCTGCGGATCAATTTTGATTCAATTAGCATTCATTGAACATCTACTATAAAAATAACAATAGCCAGCAGCTAATGAGGGTTTCTTAAGGGCCTGGCATGGTTTCAAACACTTTCATGTTCATTTAATCTTGCTATCCACCCTTAAAGTATGTAACTGGCCCAAAGTCACACAGGAAATAGATGGCAGAGCATGAATTCAAATCCAGTCCTCTCCCCCGCTGACTCCAGCTGCTGAAACCCCTGGCTGTGTACCTCCACTTCTGGGATGAACTGGGAATATTCAGAGGAACGTGCAACACGGAAGAGGAAGGCAAGTAATTTGGCCCTATAAGGCTGGTGCTTTACAAACAATATCTCCCTCAAGTCTGACAACAACCCTTTGAGGTAGGAGGAGCCTCCTATTTTAGAGATGAGGAAATGGGAGAGCTATCTAGCAACCTTTCCCAAGTCTCACAGTTAACAAGTCACAGAGCCAAGGCTAAAACTCAGGAGTTTCTGACTCCAAAGCCTACACTTCTCTCATTACCCCTTAATTACCAGCCCGTCTCAGTCTATTCGTGTAGTTATAAGGGAATACCTGAGGCTGGGTGATTTATTAAAAAAAAAAAAAAGAAAAAAGAGAAAGAATTTGGTGGAGCACAGTGGCTTATGCCTGTAATCCCAGCTCTTGGGGAGGCTGAGGTGGGTGGATCTCAAGGTCAGGAGATCAAGACCATCCTGGCCAATATGGTGAAACCCTGTCTCTACTAAAAATACAAAAAATTAGCTGGGCGTGGTGGCAGTTGCCTGTAGTTCCAGCTACTTGGGAGGCTGAGGCAGGAGAATCGCTTGAACCTAGCAGGTGGAGATTGCAGTGAGCCAAGATTGCGCCACTGCACTCCAGCATGGAGACGGAGCAAGACTCTATCACAAATAAATAAATAAATAAATAAAAAGATAAAGAAAAAAAGAATTTATTTGATTTGGCTCACAGTTCTGGTGTCTAAAAGATTGGGATCTGGTGTAGCCTCAGGCTGCTTCCACTCATGACAGAAGGTGAAGGGGAGCTGCTGTGTGCAGAGATCACATGGTGAGGGAGGAAGCAAGGGGGACAGGGGAGGCATTAGGCTCTTTTCAATCATCAGCTCCCACAGGAACTAACAGAGTAAGAACTCACTTATCCCTCACCTAGGGAAGGCATTAATCTATTCATGAAGAATTAACCCCTGTGACCAAAATGCCTCCCGTTAGGGCCCACCTCCAACACTGTGGATCAGATTTCAGCATGATATTTGGAGGAGACAAACATCCAAACTGCACCACAGCCATATGCAACAGCAGTGTGCCATTCTCACAGGGATGGAGTCATCAAGAATCTGTCCTCTCAGGGCACACTCTGCTCACAGCCCCACGTGCCAATGAATCAGATGTTTCACCTGCCTAAGGGAGGGGCTGTGTGACCTTCCCAGCTCCTGATGAGGGGCCCAGGTGTTTGCACCAGGACTGTAGTTTCCAGGGTGTTAGAAGAGGTGGGTCACAGCAGTTGCACAATCATGTTCTCCATCCCCTATTAGCAGAAGTTTGTATGTGAAATTGTGAACCCTATGGTTCTATGTGTATCCATTGGTGATCATTTTCAGCGAGCATTGTCAACAGCTGTGTGGCCAATGACTGTGGGATCCCAACACAGTGAGGATGGGACCCAAGTGCCCCTCAGATTTCTGGAATCTGTTGCTGTTACTATTTAGGATTCTCTATGTCTTGTTCATTTTTTTCTGCAAAAGATCAAATGGAGTCTGTTAATTAAGGCTGTTGCTTAGCTAAGATGACAAAGTAAGCAAGTGGGAGACAGGGCCATTTTACCCTTTGGGCAGGGATAATGATCAAGAGACTTATCTGGTAGGCACAGACCCTGACCAATTAAAATGGATACCAGAGGTAAACAAAAAGTGCAATTATACTGGGGTGCACCAGCTGACCGTTTGCTCTGTCTTTGAGTTCAAAGTTCTACAAGGTCCTATGAAAATGCTTAAGACCCAGCGAAACAAAAAGAAATATGAATGTTAATAATGTTTTAATTAAATGTCTCTAAATCATAACATGTCAACTAGCTAATTGCAAGTAAACTCTTAAGCAGGTAGATATAAATGTGACTTAATGTAGGATATGTGAGTCTTTGAATACGGTTGCTAGGCAGTGGAGTGGGGTAAGTGAGTGCCTCGGGCTTGCGAAGACCCACCATCTGCCACGGAGGAGGGCAGGATGACTAAACGGTCACTCTCGAGTCAAAGCTCACCTTTGGGATTCTGTTCTGCTGCTTCTGTTTTTCTTCTGCATTCGTCCCCTTGCAGTTACCAGCAGGGAAATGAATTCCCCATTTTCTGAATAGGGATGAGGGAATGTCAATGGGGGTTGTAAGAGGGGCACTGCACTGTACTGAGAGAGCTGGCTTCCTTCCCTGGACCAATCGATTCCTTCTCTGGATCACTCATGCTGTGTGTGTTTTCTGAGCCATGCTCTGAGAGACCCTGGTGATATCACTAACCAACTGTGTGGCCAGACAGGTTACTTGAGCCATTTGGAAGTCAGTTTCTCCACCTGTAAGAGGAGGGACTAGGTGGCATTTCTGATTCTTCTTAGCTGACATTGCCCGGAACTGGAACTCGGGCAGGCGGCTATAGTGGAAACCACTGCACCTTCTCCTTGTATTTTCAGGAAAGCATATCGCTCTTTGTATGGACAGCTGGGCCCAGGTCCTTAAGGGCTGCAGACCCAGGGAATGGGCCTAAGGATTTCCATCTGAGAGTAGTGGGCTGGTGAGGGCCCATTGCTCTGCCTCTGCCAAGAGACCCACATCCTGCCTGACTGGGGCCCCTTTCCCGTGGCAAGGCACCTCCTTGGTCACAGGGGGATGAGAGCTGCTGCTAAGGAAGAAGTGTGGCATTGGGAGCCTGGCCTAGCACAGCCATTCTGACTGTATCAGGAAATGGCCCGTGGGGAGTAGGGTGTGGCAGGACCTAAAGTGAATATTTATAATTTGAGAATCCTGGGAAGCTTTTCCTGAGGCTTATGAAACAGGTGAAATTATCCTTTTTTTCCTTTTGAAACAGAGTCTTGCTCAGTCACCCAGGCTGAAGTACAGTGACATGATCTCAGCTCACTGAAACCTCTGCCTCCCGGGTTCAAGCAATTCTCCTGCCTCAGCCTCCTGAGTAGCTGAGATTATAGGCACCTGCTACCGTGCCTGGTTATTTTTTGTATTTTTAGTAGAGATAGGGTTTCACCATGTTAGTCAGGCTGGTCTCGAACTCCTGACCTTGTGATCCCCATACCTCAGCCTCCCAAAGTGCTAGGATTTTAGCCATGAGCCAACATACCCAGCCTGAAATAGATGAAATTAACTTTAATAATGTATTTTTTGTAACTCAATATATCCAAATAATATTTCAACTTGTAATCATGTAAGATTATTGAGGTATTTTTACATTCTTTACTTTTTTCAAACAGTCTTTGAAATGTAGCATGTGTTTTATGTCTATGGTAAATCTCCATCCTGAGTAGCCACATTTCAAGGGCCCAGTATCCACGTGTAGCTTGTGGTCACCATCTTGGACAAGGCAGCTCTAAAGAATTTTTGGGTAAACTTCAGGGAGGTTGCGCACCCCTTAAAATTGGTGGCAAGTTTTTGTTTCTATGTACATCGTATATTTTTTTTTTTGTGTGTGTGTGTGTGTGTGTGTAGCTTAATTATATTTTCAATGGCATCAGTGACCCCCAAAGGATTAAGATCCACTGATTGAATGGAAAAATTTCCGTTTTCTCAGTGCCAAATCTTGTGATATCCCAAACTTGGCCTTGAGGTGCTGGGTGGGTACCCTGTCCACCATTTCCAACACTCTTGGCTGACTCTGAGTATGGAGTATGTACTCTGAATACTAATACACGGTTTCCAGAAGGATGAGGGGGCAACCCAGGACTTACTGGAATGCAAGAAAAGCCATCACAGGAGAGAGGGGACATTTCTTGTCATTGGCAGAGCAGTATCATTC
>NW_016107369.1:2513630-2516196 GCF_001604975.1 Cebus imitator
TTTTAGATGGAGTCTTGCTCTGTTGCTGAGGCTGGAGTGCAGTGGCGTGATCTCAACTCATGGCAACTTCCACCTCCTGGGTTCAAGAGATTCTCCTACTTCAGCCTCCTGAGTAGCTGGGATTACAGGTGAGTACCACCACACCCGGTTAACTTTTGTGTTTTTAGTAGAGATAGGATTTCACCATGTTGGCCAGGCTGGTTTTGAACTCCCGACTTCAAGTGATCCACCTGCCTCGGCATCCCAAAGTGCTAGGATTACAGATGTGAGCCACTGCACCCGGCCTGAGATGGATAATCTTGAGAGAGCTCCAATCTGGGGCTCTGTGGCTCACTATCTCCAATGAGCCTACTTGTTTTTTAGCTTTGGGGGTTCCTGGGTGCCTGATGTGAGCCCTTGTTCCAGGCAAAAGCATGAGGATAATGAAATGTGTTGTCAGTCCTCCATTCCAGATGCAGATGCAGAAAATGGGGGCTTTGAGCTCCGTTGTTCCCATCCTCCCATGTTACAGACAGAAAACTGAGTCTGGAGTGGTGAAGGGATTTACCCAAGGACACACAGACCTTAAGCAGAACTCAGCTCTTCCCACGCCCAATACTGCCTCTCTCACTCTTTCAGTGCCCGCAGTCTACCTGGTCACCACTGTCCTCAGATGGCTCAGGCAGGGTCACGCCTGATTAACACTAGAGTGTAACAGACCCGGGCCCAAATCTCGGCTCAACTGTTTACTCCTTGTGAGACCCAAGACAAATTATTTTTATTCCGAGCTTCAGTTTTCTCAGTCTATAAAATGGGGATAATCAGAACTATGTGCTGAGCTTGTTCTAAGGAATAGATTAGATAACGTATTACAGCATTTGGCACAGGGCCTAGTGCATAGTAAGTGCTGAGTAGATTATAGTTATTACTTAGGACTCTCCTCCCCTGCCTCCCAGCAAAATCCCAAAGGCATTGGTCCTCTGATAATGTCCACATTTATCTGTTCTGGGTTTTATTCAGAGAAGGCCTTGCTAGGTGACTGGCTGATGAGCACTGGGGGTCCATGGCTTGCCTGCTGTGTATATCTTTCACTAGAGTGTGGGCTCAGGGACGACACACATCACCCTTGCTTCCCATTATGTGTCTCCAGAGATCAGCTCAGTGCCTGGCATAGAATAGATGCCAGGTGAATGTCTGTTGAATGGTCAAATATTTAACTGGTGGCAGTGGGCTGAATAAGGGGCCCGTAAGACATCAGGTCCTGATTTCTGAAACTTGTAAATGTTCTCTCATAAAGAAAAAGGGGTCTTTGCAGATGTGATGAGAGGATCTTGAGATGGAGAGGTTATCCTGGATTATCTGGGTGAAACTTAAATGCATCGTGTGTTTCCTCATAAGAGGGAAGCAGAGGGAGATGTCAATACACATGAGAGGAAAAGGTGATCTGAAGGCAGAGCTGAGAGAAATTTGAAGACGCTGGCCTTTAAGCAATAGAGTGATGTGACTACAAGCCAAGGAGTGCTGACAGCCACCAGAAGCTGGATTCTCCCCTAGAGTCTCTGAAGGGATCATGACCCTGCTGACACTTTGACTTCATAGTTTGGTTTCCAGGGCAGTGTGAGGATAAACTTTCGTTATTTAAAGCCACCAAGCTCGTGGTAATTTGTTACGGCAGCCCTAAGAAACTAATGCAAGTGTCTTTACCCAAAGAAGTTAATAACATGGGAATTCCAGGGACCAGAACGTTACATTTTTGAGGGTAGAACCCAAGAAGCTCAAACATTCTTTAATTCTATGTTTTCATTCCCTCTGGGAAGCTGCTGACAAAGTCTGGCAATATGGCTCAAATAAGAATCCAGAGGGGAGAGGTGGTTGAAGTCGGTTCTCCTCTCATGCATTAAAGAGAAGAGAAACAACCAGATGGCTTGTTAACTAAAGGAGGGAGTGGTACTTACATTAAGAAAGCTGAGCTGCATGAATTCATTGATTCATTCAACTGGTACTTATTGTGTACCCACTATGTGCCAGGCACTGTTCTAGGCCTTGAGGATGCAGAAATGATCAAGACAGGGGAAGAAAAATCCCTGATATATGGAGCTTACATCCTAGTTGGGGGAGGCAGGCACACACAAGCAAAACGAATGTTCACCCGACAGTGGCAGTTTGGGCAGCAGCAGTTCTCCCTGTGACATCTCCTTTTGCTTCCAAAAGCCTCACCCACAGACAGGACACAAGCAATTTTCAACTGATGATCAATGTTCTTACCAAATAGCTGTTTCCCAGCTTAAAGCACTCCCCACCAGGGCTCTGAAGGCATCCTCTTACACATAAACCTCATTCTTCACGCCCTCTCTTTCCTCCTGCCCCATCAGAAATGTTGTTTGTAAACTTGTTTCTAGACCCTCTGATGAAGTTGAGAGAAACTGAGGCAAAATCCCCCATAACCTAACTTTTTCAAGGATCCCTTAAAAAGTGAGGGGCAGAGCCGGGCGCGGTGGCTCAAGCCTGTAATCCCAGCACTTTGGGAGGCCGAGGCGGGTGGATCACGAGGTCAAGAGATCGAGACCATCCTGGTCAACATGGTGAA
>NW_016107369.1:2516406-2529940 GCF_001604975.1 Cebus imitator
AAAAAAAAAAAAAAAAAAAAAAAAGTGAGGGGCAGAAACAATACTTTTGGGATTAAGGTATTTCTTTCCCACCTGGCATTTTGAAGTTTTTGAAATGTTTAGTACATTCAACGCTATCAGAAAAGGCATTCAGAAAGAGGGGCTCTGGTTTTGTGTTTCTGGAATTTGATCTGAGAAATGTGAAGGGGTGATATATGAAAGAGAATACTCAGTGTTAGGACTGGGATACCAATGGTTAGAAGTTACAGAGTGACAAAAAGGCAGAGTCCAGTTCAATTTGAGAAAAACTTCCTGGCTGTCAGAGCAGTCTAATAATGGAATGCAGAGCTCAAACATGGCTAATGGTCACTTGGGGGATTGATAGACAGCAGGGAGTTTCTGAAGGAGGAATGGACTAAGTGACCTTTCCGGTCTCTTGCAACCCTGAGAGGCTATGATTTCACTAAGCATTCCAGAAAACTGTAATATACTCAAGTTGAATGTGATATGCTTGAAACTTCATGTGCCAAACAATGTAGTATTAACATGTTAAGAAACCAACAGGAACAGTAGTAGTAAAAAAGTTTACCACATTTCTTTTTCTATGAAAGCAAATGAGAACATAATCGTGATTGAGAAAATCCCTATAAATTATTATTATTATTATTTTTTGAGACAGAGTCTTGTTCTGTTGCCAGGCGCCAGGCCGAAGTGCAGTAGCGTGATCTCGGCTCACTGCAACCTCCACCTCCCTGGTTCAAGCAATTCTCCTGCCTCAGCCTCCCAGGTAGCTGGGACTACAGGCACACATCACCATTCCCAGCTAATTTTTTTTGTATTTTTAGTAGAGACGGGGTTTCACCATGTGGGCCAGTATGCTCTAGATCACTTGACCTCGTGATCCACCTGCTTCAGCCTCCCCAAGTGCTAGGATTACAGGCTTGAACCACCGCGCGCGGCCCAACCCTATGAATTCTTAAAGATTGAAATAAAACAGACTACATCTTCTGTCCACAATGTAATAAACCCAGAAATAAATAAGAAAAACTAAACAGTGGAGGATACCTTTTTTCTGTGTCTAATCCGCTTACAATAACAAATCCCTGTCCCTTCTCTTCTATAACTCTTTCTCCCACATTTTGGTTTTCAGCAACAACTTAGTACAATATGATCCCAATTCCCTGGCCTCAACTGATTGACTTAAGATTGGACACTTGATCCAGATGGGCCAGACCTCCTTCCCTGAAAATCTAGAATTGAGGCACAGAGATAGGAATACCATCTCTCAGGTGGTTGGACCTAAATAGCCAAGTTTGAGGATTAACAGTGATTGTGATCTGCCATGAGAATTCAAGAAAGAAGAAATTGGTTGGCAAAAAATAAAACAAAACAAGCTTCCCCCACCAAACCACTGTCAAAACAATACAATAGGCCGGGCACAGTGACTCACATCTGTAATCCCAGCACTTTGTGAGGCTGAGGCAGGTGGATCGCTTGAGGTCAGGAGTTTGAGACCAGCCTAGCCAACATGGTGAAATCTCATCTTTACAAAAAATACAAAAATAAGCTGGGTGTGGTGGCCTGTACCTGTAGTTCCAGCTACTTGGGAGGCTGAAGCAGGAGAATTGATTGAACCTGAGAGGCAGAGGTTGCAGTGAGCTGAGATTGTGCCACTATACTCCAGCCTGGGTGACAGAGCTAGACTTCATCTCAAAAAAACAAAACAAAACAAACAACAACAACAAAAACATCCAGAAACAATGGATTAGATACATGGAAGAGAGCGGAGATCAGAGAGAGGCTCCCAATGACTTCCCAGCTGCTGATTTATACCCTTTTAAGAGTCTCAATGCATTTTTGCTCTTGGAGTACACAAGGTCCTTATATCCTTATAAAAATTCCCATCTTTCACTTAAGTCAGTTTGGGTTATTTTCCTTGCAATCGGAGAATTCTGACTCATAAGAATAAACAAACTTCAAACCACTTGCAGATTTTAAAATTCTCTTTTAAACAACTCTTAGGTCAAGAATTAAGTCAAAGCTGAAGTTACAGAATGTTTAGAAAATCATTACAATGAAAGTAGTACAAACTGCGAACTAAGGGATATAGTCAAAGCTATATTAACAGGAAAATTCATAGCCTGAAAAACTTAGAGCATGGAACTCTGGAGCCAGACAGCCTGTGTTAAAATTCCTTTTCTATTATTTAAAACAGTTATAATAATATGTAACAGAATAAAACATGAACACTGAAGCCATCTTTGAGGGGTAGGCAGGATTGCGCTGCCTCAGGGCATTTTGGGATTCTAAGGTTACAATGTGGAAAGGAGACAGTGTATCCCATGCACTTGGCTGCCTTCTACTCTCTCCACAAACAGAGCTGTTCCTGGCTTGGGCTAATGGCAGAATTAGGTCTGGGTACCACCTGAGTATCTCAGTGCTAGTGCAGGAAAGGAAAGAGTGAGGCCGCCTTGGTGTGGGGGGTAACTGCCTCCTCACTTGGCTGAGGGATTAATGAGGCAGGGAAAGGATTTCTGTGACTTTTAGTGGTTTGTGAGGCTAGACGTTAAGAAAAAGAGACCAAGAGACCTGAAACTATATCCTCTGCTTACTGATATCCCATGATCAGAATGTTATAAGTAGAATTTTCTATGCCACAGAAGAAGTAGCACTCGAATATAAATTTCCTCAGCAAGGCAATTTACTTCTATAGAAGGGTGAGGCTCGCAGATGGAACAATGGCGAGCACATACTTGGACAAGGGAGGAAAATGGGTACTCATGCCTGATGGCGGTCGTCTCTACTGCTGTGTCGTTCCCCTATTGGCTAGGGGTAGACTGACAAACTAGACTACAGGTAATCCCAACTGGCTATTTAAAAAAGATCAGGGGTCCAAGCTGGAGTGGCAGGGTGGGTGGTTTAGTGAAAAGAATGGTTGCAGATGGGTCACAGCAGGCAGCAAGGGGTGACCTGGGTCGAAGAAGGTGACCAGAGCAGGTGACTGGAGCAGGTGACTGAAGCAGCTGACCTGGATGAGTGACTGAAGCAGGTGACTGGGATAAGTCGGGACGAAGCTGGGGGCCTGGGGAACAGATGTGAACTACTGATTAGAACTGGTGGAAAAGGCTGTTTATGAAACTACAAGGGAGTTAAACTTTAAAATAGAGAATTAAAGAATAAGAGAGCCGAACATACTGACATACCAATTCTTTGAAGAGAAACTTGGGGTTCACTATATCTAGTAAGAAGGCAAATCATTTTTCTTTGTGGACTTCTGGGTTAACAGGGCTCAATACCTAAGGGTGTCAGTTACTTTTTTATTTTTCAGGTGGAAGATGGATTGCTAACAACATGTGAGTGGCAGAAAGACAGCGAGTGGGAGAAAAGGGCAGCCACGTGGTCTGATGAGTTGTGGAATCCTTGTGAGGTGATAGGATCTCAGGAAGTGGGCGTCTCATCACGGAAAGAAGAGGTGATCTGGTAAGAACAGGAGGCAGGAAGGAGCACCTTGATCAGGCCTGGGCTCCTCTGAGGTCTGCCAGGTTCCTGCGTTTTAGCCTGTGGACCTTGAGTTGGAGGAGATGTTGCCCGTCTCCCTTGGGAGCCAGATGTGCTGCGCTCTGTAGAGTATTTGGTTTTGTGAAGTTGAAAATCCAGTGCACTCAGGACAGGCTTGCCACATCTAGATCCAGGATGTGTAATCTCCGCCTGGGTCTCAGGGCAGCCATCTGGGTTGCCTGGCACCCTATCCTCTGTGGTATGTTTTGGTCCTAACCACTATTAATCTTTAATATCTTAATAGCAAACAAATTCATTCTTATCAATCACGTACCAAGTGCCAGGTGCTGAGGACACAGTGGTGAGCAAGCAAATTCTCTGCCTTTGTGGAATTTACGTTTCTGTGTGGAAGGCTGGCAAGACGAGAGGACAAGCACAAACAATATTTCAGAGAGTGATAAATACTCTAAATTTCAAAGCAGGGTAGGGGGCAGAGAATGATAGAGGAGGGGACAGTTTTAGGTCAGATGGGGACACTTGAGCAGAGACCTGAACAATCTGGAGAGAGCTTTGGAAGATCTGAGAGGAACGTTCACCTCAAGGGGACAGCAAGTGCCAAGGTCCCAGGGCAGGAACTAGCTTTGAGCCATGGTAAGAAAAGTGAATGAAGGGCAGAGAGGGAGTTGACACTGTCAGACTGTAACAGACAGACCTGATAGAAACGGCTTGCAATAAGGTGGGGAAGGGATGTGCTTGCTTCACTTAACTATGTGGTCCTTAACACTATAAACCCAGTGGACCAATTTAACCAAATGGCATTCTGGGATGAGCACTGGACGGACAGTCAAGAAACTGACAGTCTAATTCAGCCACTATTTTGCTGTGTGACCTCAGGCAAGTCCCTTAACCTCTCTGTGCCTTAGTTCCTCATCTATAAAATTAAAAAAGCAGGTTCCCCTTGAGTTCCAGACCTCTAGAGTTTACAACCAGGTACTATATACTATATTTCAAATGCAGACAACTAGGCTGTTATTTGAGAGAGGAGTAGAAGAATAACCAGGAGGGAGGAAAGAAGAAGGAGGAGGAAGTAGAGACCCTTCCAGACTCCCAGCTTCCTTGCCTCGCAGACACCCAGTAGATGGGGGCAGGTGAGAATATCTGCCAAGACACCAAAGGAGGCATTTTATAGAGAAGAGGCGAGGGTGGGTTTGTGCGTTCCCTTCCTGACCCCAGTGCCACACAGTGGTGTCAACAAGCCATTCAGAAAATAGGTAGAGTCTGAAACTCATGTCATCATGAAGGATTCCAGGAATAAGTGAAAGAGGTAATAAAAGAGCCAACCAGGGGAGACTTGAGCACGCTCAGGGAGGAAGCGCTGGGAATTCCACGTCTTTCAGGGCTTGGGATATTTTTGCCAATAATGAAAAAAGTGGTGAGGAGAAGAAAACAGGATGGGTGAAAGTCTGGGGGTGGGAGGAAAGCTCCTGGCAAGGCCCCGCCAGTGAAGGGTGCCAGCTGGAACGACTGCCGTCACGCAGGGCAAACGGAGAGCACAGCTGGCAGGCTTGGGCCTAGGTCTCCTAGATAAATGCCCCTCTTTGCCTCTTCTCATAAGACTGGCAATGCATGCTTCAGCTGGTGATTGGTGGGCACAGCAACATTCCAGGGAGAGGGATGGCACAGATCTGAGCCATTCTTTCTTTTTTGAGATGGAGTTTCGCTCTTGTTGCCCAGGCTGGAGTGCAATGGCACGACCTCAGCTCACTGCAACCTCTGCTTCCCAGGTTCAAGTGATTCTCCTGCCTCAACCTGCCGAGTAGCTGGGATTACAGGCATGCGCCACCATGCCCGGTTAATTTTTTGGTATTTTTAATAGAGATGGGGTTTCACCATGTTGGCCAGGCTGGTCTTGAACTCCTGACCTCAGGTGATCCACCCACCTCAGCCTGCCAAAGTGCTGGGATTACAGCCATGAGTCACCACACCTGGCCTGAGCCATTCTTTGGAGTCAAATACACCCAGGTCTGAATTGTAGCTCACCTGTGTGACCTTGGTCAAGTCATATAACCCACTCCATGGGGAAATAAGGGAGACGGTTACTCATCTCTGGAGTTGGTACAGGAATTCTGTTATAGGGAGTCAAGAGACAGTACCACCCTTCCCCACCTCATCTGAACCAATTCTTGAATAAGATGAAAGAGCCAGCATACGGAGGTCCCAAGTCACCTTTATTACGTCAAAGGCCAGGTTGTAACATGTAGCTTCTATCTACAGGCCAGGGGATTCCCTGACATGGGGCCCCAGAGTTCACAGGTCTACCTGGCTGCCAGTATCCCCAGATCTTCACAGCCCTGTAAAGCTCATAGGGTGAGACAGCAAAGCCCCCAAAAGGGAGGTGGAAATGGGAAGAGGCGGGGTGGAGCATGCTCAATTTCTCCTCCCATTTCCCCACTCAGATACTTCTCCCTGTAAAGGTGTACAGAGCTGAAGAGCCTTGAAGGGCTGGGAGTGTCTCAATAGGCCAACCTCGCTCCCCATGGAAGGAAAGCACAGAAGCAGGGGAATAATTTAAAGAGAGAATACCAGGAAATCTAAATGATGTGCCCACCCCAGGGCCTGGTATCCGATAAGGGCACAGTAAATAGCACCTTTAAACATCTTCAGCCTGGCTTGGTTTACTCAATGCTGTCATGCAAATATTTACTGAGCATGCACTATGTGCACAGCTTGTGCCAGCTATGAGAGAGGACATAGGAAAGCAGGCGATCCCAAGCTCTTAACTACCCCTACCATTCTGCTGCTGCTGTCACGGTGCTGCTCAGACTATTTCTTACTCCTGGCTAATGGTTATTAGTTGGATTCTACACACCAGGAACTCATGTCTGCTGCTTTTGTAGATCATCTCATTTAGTCCTCACAACAATGCTAAGAAGTGGTTATGATGAGAATCCTACTTTGGGACTGGGTGCAGTCGCTCACGCCTGTAATCCCAGCACTTTGGGAGGTCAAGGTGGGTAGATCACGTGAGGTCAGAAGTTCAAGACCAGCAACCCTGTCTCTACAAAAAAAAAAAGAAAAAAGAAAATTAGCAGGGTGTGGCAGCACATGCCTATAATCCCAGCTACTCAGGAGGCTGAGGTAGGAGAATCGCTTGAATCCGGGAGGTGGAGGTTGCAGTGAGTTGAGATCGTACCATTGCACCTCAGCCTGGGCAACAAGAGTAAAACTCTGTCTCCAAAAAATTAAAAAAAAAAGAAAGAAAATTCTACTTTGCACTTGCAAAACGCGAGACTTCAGCAGTTGAAGTGTCTTGTTCACGGACACGTCGAGGAAAAGTGCAGGGCAGGCCTGGAGCCGATGGGTTTTGTAGCAAAGCAGGTAGATGTGAGATGACCAGATTTGTCCCTCAGCAATTACCTTAAGTGTCCCCCACACATCATAGGCCACAGGGCTCAGAGCTTCGCAGGGGTGGCTTTGGAGTTCCCCAGCCTGGCTATGAGCATGAGAGAAATGCGGGTGAGGTGGCAGATATGCAGGTCTTCAGGACATTTCCCCAGTCATATTGTCGCCGTGAAGGACATAAACTTGGAAGACATAAAACAGCTCTAGGGTTGGGAATGAAAATATATTAGGCACCAATTTGAGAGGCAAAGGACCGTCGCAGCAGTTCGGCAGGAGGATCGCTTGAGCCCAGGAGTTTGAGACCAGCCTGAGCAACACAGCAAAACCTCATCTCTACAAAGAATGCAAAAAATTAGCCGGGCATGTTGGTGTGTTTCTGTAGTTCCAGCTACTCGGGAGTCTGAGGTGGGAGGATCGCTTGAGTCTGGCAGGTGGAGGTTGCAGGGAGATGAGATGGCACCACTGCACACCAGCCAGGGTGACAGAGCAAGACCCTTTCTCAAAAGAGGCAAAGGACCGACTTTGAACCATGATACCAGCACTGTCTACATGCAGCCGTGCTGCTGATGGTGAACGATGGAGAACGGTGGGTTTTGGGTTGCTTGACTGTCCCTCCAGTCAGTGCTTTGGTTCCTTTCTCAAAGGCAGGGCCCTCATCCTCCTCTGATGTTCTTCCCGCCCAGCCTCTGGCCCTGCTGTGTTCAAGAAGGACCATGTGGGCAGTACAGCTCTGTCGCTTCTGTGAGGTCAGTCAGAGGCCTCCCCAAACAGCTCTCGGAGCTTCCCGGGACCCGCACGTCCCTCTCTCTGTTGTACCACAAGATCCACTCTTCTTCTTGGCTGGTGGGGGCAGAGGGTGGGGGAGTTTCTTAGTCCCAAAGCAGAAATGGCAGTACCCACATTGTCTGGGAAAGAATAACCTCCCGTTTGTGAGGTTTCCTGGGCTGCCCTCCTCACCCAATTTTCGATAATGTTGCTAACGAGCCAGTGAGAGGAACCAATATATTCACAGTACACAGTTATTCAAATGAGCAGACCTTCGCAAGAAGACACACACATAATGGGAGCTCTAGGTTGAAAAAAAAATGCACAAACTAACCAGGGCACAGAAGTAAGGGGGTAACAGTGCACTGTAAACTGTGTGTCTTAGAGTCAGCTTCCCAAGGAGCAATCCGGAGGCAAGGATTTGTGAGCAAATGGTGTAACTGGGAAATGGTCCCCGTGAGCACCAAAGAGAGAGGGGAGGCTGAGAGAGAAGGAAAGGAAGCTGGTTACCACTGTAGGAAACTGGAGTTTAATCCTACCGGCGAACCCTGTAAACAGCGCAGTACACGAGTCTCAGCTCTGTCCCTCCAAAGAGCGAGGTAGCTGCGGTATTTATACACCAAGTCCCACCAACCATTGGTGGAGGGCTCCAGGCTGCCTTGAGTTTGTCTTGTGATGGGAGGTTCTGATGTGCTTTCACGGCTAGAAAAGCTTTTGGAAATGGGGATATAGATGTTGGCTGGTGGAGGTCAGGCCAGCCTGCTCAGAAACTGTGCATAGCCAAAGGACATGGTTGGGGCAGTGACAGTTTCTGCTAAATTGTGGAAACTGGTATTTTCCAGATGATGAGTCATCCAGTCCTCATGGTAAGTTTATAAGGCAGGTGATGTTGTCTATGCTGTAGAGGCAAGGGACACACAGCCCCCATGTTTCTTGACTACAGCATCGTTCTCTACGGCATAGGGCGTTTTAGCATCCCGGGTTTCCTCTGCTAAATGCCGGTGGCATCCCCCCATCCCTAAGTCATGGTGATAACTAATTAGCCATCCAAATTGAATAAAAAATCCTCTCCCCACCCAAATGCTGGGTGGAAAGGATCTTCTGTAAGGCAGGTGTTTCGTTTAAATCACTCTACATTCTACCCTAGGGTCATGTTTATTGGTTAGATTGAGAATGAGCTGATCTGCAGCAACCTAATTTCCGTGTTCTGTGAAATGGGAATTCTGGAACTGAACTTTTGGGAGTGCCAGAGGGCTGAATAACAAACATGTTTCGCACAGTGCCTGGGAGAAAGTAAGTGCTCAGATAAGCTCAGCTCTTCTTTAGACAGCGATGTGTTTCTTACCTGTTCCTCATTTCTTCCCCACTCTATTTTTGCCTGTGTTCCCTGCCCTCACGATACCCCCGTCCAAACTCCTTGAGACCTCTGGGCAGAGGAAGGAACTGATGCTTGCGTCTCTGCTCTTACGAAATGAAGCTGCAGCTATCAGGCCAGAATCATCTCTCAGCTGAGGCTGGAGCAGGCCAGAGAGGATAAAAGGTCACCTGTTGGGTAGAGACGCCACGCTGGCAGCTGGGATTCAGCCCCAAGTGTTAGGGAGTGTTGCAGGGGAGCTGGAAGCTCAGTGTACACAACACGTGTAGGCGAGGCCATGCGTCTGCACACTCAAGAACAGCGATGACTAAGTAGACGCAGCCTTTGCAGGCTTTTACACAGACTTTTTCTTTGCCATGAAGCCACGTCTTTGATGAGCCTTTGGCTGTGTTTGGCAATTCCTCAATATTCAAGTCATGCCTCTCCTAGAACCTGTTCTGCTGAAAAGCCCATCACAATGTGTGCTGCCTCTCACTCCAATTGCCCTCTCCCCAAGCCTCTTCACCCAGATGGGTTTAGATTAAAATTGGTAGCACTCCTCAGGTGCGTGGGGAAGGGGGAGACAGGTGACCAGGAGAGGCCTGGGGCATAACGGCTACTTAAATTCTGCTAGTGGAGTGATGGAGGTCCAGCAAGGATGGTGACTGCTTTGTTCCTCACGGTAATCCTCGTAAGTGTGCACTTTCTTGGTAAATAACTACTGCATGGCATGTAGTTGATGGAAGACTCAGCCTTGTAACTTTTGCCTGGGTCAGGCCTGCGAGCGTGGGTGGGGTCAAGTTTATGAGTTGATTCTGAACTGATTGTAAGTAGAGCAGCCTCAGCTTGTTTTAGTGCCAGTAGCAAGTCCAGGGTCATTCTCAGCTACACCATTGTCCATGTCCTCAGGATAGATGAAAGGAGGCACAAGACCACTATTAGCAGAATTGCTTTTACGTTGTAGGATGGTGGGAGCTAAGAGTGTGTGCATTTGATCTCTTTGAAGTGAAACTCTCAAGCTCCGTGGTAGAATTCAGCCTCAGTAATTCACCCAGAATGCGAGGCTTTATTTTGTTATGCATCTTTGCATGACAGCGATAACTAGAATGATGGTAGGATTTAACATGGGCTCGCCACGTGGCAGGTACTATGAACACAGTATTCTGTTCTTCACCATGTATTCATAATATGAATAGCACTGCTCCTCACATTCCTGTTTTACAGATAAGGAAACAAACTTATAAAAAGATACTTACAGACTTATAAAAAGATAAACTTATAAAAAAAGATAAGGACTTGGCTGATAAGGTCACAGAACTAGTAAGAAACATGGCAGGGATTAGAATCATCTTTTGGAAATACAGTTAGATTGTAAAAATAAGACAGCATTCCATAGTACAGTAGCTAAGTTATAGTTAACAATAATTTATTATATTTTCAAAATGGCTAGAAGAATTGCAATGTTTCCAACACACACACACACACACACACACACGATGGATGTTTGAGGGGATAGCCCAATCACTCTGATTTGAACATGACACATTGTGTACATGTATCAAAATATCACATGTACTTCCAAAATTTGCACAACTATTATGTATCAGTTTAAAAGGTTATAAAAGAATGATCTTTTGGACACCTAAGGCTCAGCACTGTTGACAGTTGGGGATAGATCATTTTCTGTTTGGGGACCGTCCTGGGCACTGTAGCATGTTTAACAACATCCATGACCCCCATCTGCTAGTTGCCCAGATGGCTCCCTGCACCAATTGCCAAAACCAGAAATGTCTCTCATCAGACATTGCCTGGTTGAGAACCACTAACCTAGTCCTTTCCAGCTCACATTTCTAAAAAGAGCACGGTTTGAGAGTGGCCTTCAGCCCCTACGTCTGGGTCACATCCCAGGTCCTGTTTTCTGGTTTCCCTTTCAGCTTCTCCCAACTCCACTGTTCACCAGGCCTGTGTCAATTACTTCATTCATTCATTCATTCACTCATTTATTCCATGACAACTTATTAAGCATCTATGTTGCACCAGGAGACAGAAATAAACCATAAAAACTCCTGCCCTCCTAGAGCTTATATTTCAGTGAATATATAAACAGTTCATAATCAACTCATACACTTGACCCCCTCCCCCACAATCCATGCACTCAAGCGTGACTTAGGCAAAAGCTATAGAAAGTACCTAACAGATGTTAGTGCTCATGTAGCTGTGCTAACTCATTTCATTCTCATAGCAACCCTTCTTATTTTCTTTTTCTTTTTTTTTTTTTTTTTTTTTTTTGAGACAGAGTCTCACTGTCACCAACCCTGGAGTGCAATGGCATGATCTTGGCTCACTGCAACCTCCACCTCCTGGGTTCAAGAGATTCTCTGGCCTCAGCCTCCTGCACAGCTGAGACTACAGGCATGCGCCACTACACCCGGCTAATTTTTATATTTTTAGTAGAGATGGGGTTTCACCATGTTGACTCAGTTGGTCTCAAACTCCTGAACTCAAATGATCTACCCACCTCAGCCTCCCGAGGTGCTGGGATTATAGGCATGAGCCATTGCGCCTGGCCCTGTTACTTGCATGTTATAGGTGACCAGTCCAAGACACTGAGAGGTTAAACGACTTCCTGAAAGCCATGCAGCTAGGAAACAGTGAAGTTGGGAGTTAAACCCAGGCTGTTGGGCTCCAGACCCATGCACCTGACCACTGTACTCGCCTGCCTTTCCAAACCTGTGTCTTCATTCCACAGCCCCTCCCAACTGCTTTGGATATTGTCCCGTGTCTGTCCCAGTATCATTTCAGACTCATAGGGAAATCTAAACTTGCCGTCTTTTTCCTCAAATAACTGTCCACTTTATCTCTCCCTGTGGAATCATCATTCTTCCGGTCAACCAGGCTCAAAATCTTGGTGCTAACTAGAAATCATGACCTCCATTCCCTGTAACAACCTGTTCCCAGGTCCTCTTGGTTTTTAAGACAATTCTCTCATCTTCAACCCAATGACCCAATGAGACAAGACTATTTTATCTTCGCTTTGTAGATGAAGAAATAGAGGCTGAAAGAGGTCACGCACCTTGCCCAAGATCACACAGCTACTAAAGGTGGAAACTTACCCATGTCCTCTGATCACAAAATTTGAACAATGAACAAATCATTTCATGTAAAAAGTCTTGTCTCTGCACCTGCCTTAACAGCTCCTAGAAGGAAAGGCCATGACAATGCCGTGTCTGCATCTCTTATGCAGAGTCTAGCGTTTGTGTTGACTTGAAGAACCAGAACTATGAAGGCCAATCCAGACTCAGTGTCCTAAGAGTTGATGCTCTGGAAGTCCGCCAGGTGGCAATGTTTCCTCCATGTAGGAGGCCATCCCAAAGCCAAAGTAGGGTGCTACTGAGAGGCTAGGTTGAAAGTGACCACAGCATTTGGATTTGAAGTGGTTTCCAATGAGACACACACACGCCACGTTTAGAATCTTGCTGGGCGTTCAAACACTGATGAACTCTTGGGGACTGTTATTAGGCAGTGGTGGAGCATAGACATTTGTGTTCCAATCTAATCCTTGACTTTTCCTAACAAGATGACCCTCAGGGAGTCTCGAGCTCTCTCGGCTTTTATTTTTCTCATCTGCAAAGTGGAGATAAGAATATATGTTTGCTTTTGATCAGGCGCAAGTGGCTTACGCCTGTAATCCCAGCAATTTGGGAGGTCAAGGCAAGTGGATCACTTGAGGTCAGGAGTTTAAGACCAGCCTACGCAACATGACAAAACCCTGTCTCTACTAAAAACACAAAAAAATTAGCTGGGCATGGTGGCACGAGCCTGTAGTCCCAGCTACTCAGGAGGCCGAGGCAGGAGAATCGCTTGAACCTGGGAGGTAGAGGTTGCAGTGAGCCAAGATCATGCCACTGCACTCCAGCCTACTGACAGAGTGAGACTTCATCTCAAAAAACAAAACAACAGAAAACCCCACAAAAATTAGCTGGGCATGGTGGCAGTGGCCTGTAGTCCCAGCTACTTGGAAGCAGGAGAATGGTTTGAACCCAGGAGGTGGAGGCAGTAATGAGATGAGATCACAACACTCCACTCCAGCCTGGGTGACAGAATGAGACTCTACCTCAAAGAAATAAAATGAGTTAAAACAATTTAAAAAACTGCTTGCTTTCACTCACAGATAAAGCCATTATAAGGCTTAAGCTGAATACATATGAAACTATAGATGGCTTTACAGATGTAGTTTATTATAATTATGGATGTTATGAAATTAACTTACCCATTAGTTCAATAATTTATTTTGTAGAAAAGCATTACCTAAAATCTTGCTATTCAAAGTGTGGTCCACAGGCCAGCAGAACTGGCATTGCCCCAGAATTGATTATAACTGTAGAATGGCCGGGCGCGGTGGCTCAAGCCTGTAATCCCAGTACTTTGGGAGGCCGAGGCGGGTGGATCACGAGGTCAAGAGATCAAGACCATCCTGGTCAACATGGTGAAACCCCATCTCTACTAAAAGTACAAAAAATTAGCTGGGCATGGTGG
>NW_016107369.1:2530354-2603703 GCF_001604975.1 Cebus imitator
AAAAAAAAAAAAAAAATAACTGTAGAATGAACCTGCTATGGGCTGAATGTTTGTGTCCTGCCCCCACCCTCCCCACCACCATCTCCAGCCAGGATTTCTATGTTGAAGCCTGAATCCCCAATGTGATGGTATTTGAAGTTGGGGCGTTTGGGAGGTGATTAGGTCATGAGGGTGGAGTCCTCAGAATGGGATTAGTTCCCTTATGAGAAGAGACATGAGAGAGATGATCTCTGTTCTCTGCCACGTGAGGATAAAGCAAGAAGGTGGCTGCCTACAAGCCAGAAAGCAGGCCCTCCTCAGATATGTAACCTGCCGGCACCTTGATCTTGGACTTCCCAGCCTCCAGAACCATGAGAGATAAACGTCGTTATAGCCACAGTCTGTGGTATCTGTTTAGCCTCCCAAACCGACTAAGGCAGTACCTCACCCTAGACCTTCTGAATTGTAACACTGTGCCTTTTAACAAGATGTCGAGGTAATTTTTTGGACAGTAAAGTCTGATATGAGCTAGAAAATTATTAGTTTTAGTGAATTAATACAATAGTAAGAAAAACAAGCTCTGGAGTTGCTTGGGAGTTAATACTGATTTCGTTCAATTCGGTGTCCTCTGTAATATGAGAAGTGGCTGCTATGATCAGCCTGAATCTTGTTAAGCAAATAGTTTGCAAAGCTCAAAAAATGCGTCTGTATCCAAGTTAGGCCTTAGAACAGGTGACTTGAAGTTGAGACAAAATATTCCCATATTTCAAGCTGTCAGGATAGGCTAGGTTATGCTGCAGTAACAACCACCCTGGTATTTCAGAGGCTTTAAAAGCTCCAGGTGCGTGTGCACCACAGGTGGGCAGGGGGATTCTGCTCAGTCCCTCAGGGGTCCAGACAGGTAGAGCAGCCACCACCCCAAATGCTGCAGCAAAGAGAGCTCTGTGGGGGATAGGAGGTGTCCTGCACTGGCAATTACAGTTCAGCTTGGATTTAACACACAGCACTTCTCCCACAACCCGCTGGTCAAAACTAGTCCCTTGACCCCCCTGTCTGCCCACAGCAGGGCAGGAAGCACAATCTTATCCTGTGCTTAGAAGGTAAAGAGCTAGACTATTCAGTAAACAGCACTAATAACTACCACAAAGGTCACCCCTGAGTTGGTTGGAGCAGCAGCTCCCAGAACTGAGAATTGACTAGGAGGCTAGCTTGTAAAATGCACAATTCCAGAGCCGCGACCAGAATGAAGGACTCAAGTGCACCAGGTGGCTCTGATGCACTCTCTCCACAGACCAGGCTTTGGAAGACCCTGGCTTGGAGTCATCCTATCCCATGACCCCATCTTGAAATTTCCTAGCTCTGCCATAACTAATGACCCCAAACTTAGTACCTTCAAACAGCAGGTGTGTCTTCTCTCCCAGCTTCTGGTGGGTGCCGGGGCCTCGGCACGCCTTGCCTCGTAGCTGTACAACTCCAGTTTCTGCCTGTCTTCACCTGGCCGTCTGCTCTGTGTATCTGTGGCTGTTCTTTTTCTGTGTGTTATAAGGGGCACTTGTCACTGGATTTAGGGCCCACCTGGGTAATCCAGGATGCTCTCGTTTTACGATCCTTAATTACACCTGCGAAGATCCTTTTTCCAGATAAGGTCACATGGGGGGAGCATACATCTTGGCGGGCATCATTCAATCCACAACAAGCTCTCAGTCACAAGGAACCAGTCTTTGCCCCTTCCCTCTGGACAGCAAAGAGCGGGCTTTGAGAGCCTCCCACCACAAGGGGTCAGGCAAGCCTCACGCTTCGTTCCTGCGGCTGGGGCCCTCGGCGCCCCGGAGTCCTTTCCGTGCTGGGAAATGCTCCATGCTCCACTGGCGAGGGTCGGTCAGGGTGAGCTGCCAGCAGCCGATTTTCTCCTCATCTTCCCACAAGAAACAGAGAGATGGCTTGCTAAGAGAGCACCTCCATTTGCACAGCACGCTCGAAATCACTGCAGGAACTCACCTGACGTTTCTGCAGCCTCAGACCCATCCAGGACCTGCGTGCTGATGGCCTCCCCTGCCCCAGCTGCGAGGACCATGTTCTTGAAAGCCCCCAAGGTTGGAGAATTCCAGGTGGACCGTGGTAAGACATTAGGAGGAAAATAGGTGTGGGCATTCAGGTAATCAGACGAATGCTTATTTTCATATTCCCTAAAAGATGATAGTAATGACCACACATTAAATAGAACACTTCGATGTCATTTGACACATCTTGAATAATAATCATGGCCCCTCAACAATTATTTTCCATTTAAGTAATTCCTGTGCTCTTCAGAAACATTTCAGCGCGTTCAATGAGAGTTTAGACGTGGATCTTGCTTGGTTTTTGAGATTAAGCCTAGGAAGGGGCACCGTGTTTTCTGTGTGTGCTTTGCCATTCAGGACCAAAGTGCTTGAAATTTGACATCAAGGCGTCCCCATGTCACCATCCCTAGGCCATCACCTGGCACACCTGCGGTTTCCCTGTGGGTGAGAGGCACGTGGAAGTGTGTCGAGGGCACTCGAGTTTTTCTGGAGCATGTTCTCAACAGAAGGGTGGGCTCGCTAGGAGCTTGGACCATCAGACCCTGGCCTTCCGGTAGCACTGGCCACAGTGCCGCAAGCTGTCAGCAGTGTAGCCACCTCCTCAGAGAGCCCAGCCCCAACAGCCACAGCCTGCCGCTCCTTTCCTTTGCACTCACTGTGAGGTCCCTCTGTGGCTAGATGGTGGTTTCAGCGTTTCTTTGCTTTCACATTTGGCATTTTCCCTCCTGGAATGTTCCCTGGGGAACAGTGCCTGTTTTTTGTTTGTTTTTTTTTTTGAGACGGAGTCTCACTCTGTCACTCAGGCTGGAGTGCAATGGTGTGATCTCGGCTCACTTCAGGCTCTGCCTCCTGGGTTCAAGCAATTCTCCTGCCTCAGCCTCCCAGGTAGCTGGGATTATAGGCACCCGCCACCACACCTAGCTAATTTTTGTATTTTTAGTAGAGACGGGGTTTCACCATATTGGCCAGGCTAGTCTCGAACTCCTGACCTGTGATCTGCCTGCCTCAGCCTCCCAAAGTGCTGGGATTACCGGTGTGAGCCACCAGTAATGGGACAGTGTTTTTATGCAACTCCCTGAGGGTGAGGCCCTGCCCATCCTCCTCTCTGTAGCTTCCCTGGTGCCCTGCCATGTCTGGCACTGAGTAGGTCTTCTATAAATGTTCTTAGGAAAAATGAGCATCCACCTGGTGGTGCCTGGAGCTGACCTTTAGTGAGACCTGCTTCTGTTCATGCAGAAACATTTCCCTCTGGGAAAAGAAACTCTTCTGCTTATTACTGTTAAAATTTCTTTTTGATCCAGGGACTTTTTAGGGGTTTCAACATGCAGATGTGGATTATAATAGCCAAGAGGGGAATTTAGTGTGAAATATCAACCTTCTGTCTTCAAGGCTTGGAGCTGTTTCCCCAGAGAAGGCCCAAGGCAGGCCCAGGTTCCACCCCCTTCCCTCCCCCTGGTTGTACTGGTTAGTGAGAGCTCTCCACTGGCTGGGGGACCCTTGTCTCTGTCCTGCCAAAGAGAAGTGGCACCATTTCTGGCAGAGTCCTGAACTCTGTGTTTCAGTGGCCATCTTCAGCTGTGTCACTGTGAGCAGGTCACCGAGGCTCTTTGGACCTGGCTTTCCTCACTTATTTAATCAACACATGTTTATTGAGAGGAGGGCAGGAGCAGGCGAGGAGGAGCTTGTGGGCCACATTAGGGGGATTAGGCTTTATCCTGAAAGCCATGGAAAGCCACTGATGTGTCGATGTCTGTGAGTGCAGGAGTGGGTGGCACAAAGCTGACACATGGCCAGATCTGCATTTTGAGAAAGCACCACACTGGGGAATGGATTGAAGATGAACCGGAGCGGGCAGCAGGAGGCCAGACAAGAGGCTAGTGCCATCATTCAGATGGGAGACGGTGGTCATGGAGAGTCAGGCCTCTAATCTTTATTGAGTATCTACTACGTGCCAGGTACATTTTTGGTGAACAGGATAAGCAAAGATCCCTGCCCTCATAGAGCTTACATTTTAGTGAGAAGGGAGACAGTCAGTAAGTATAATAAATAAATAAATATGTTGCAAAATATTATGTGCAGTGGAAAAATGAAAAGAAATTGAATACGCTAAGCAAGATGGGGAATGGGGATGGCTGATGGCAGAGATCCTTAGGAGATAAAAATGGCAGTGCTCTGTGATGAAGGATGAGGTTGGGGGGATTAAGTGAGAGACAGGTGTCAAGTTGAACTCTTAGGCTTTTGTTTTAGGCAACTGAGAAATGGTTTAAAAAGAATTGGCCAGGCATGGTGGTGGCTCATGCCTATAATTCCCAGCACTTTGGGAAGTCAAGGCGGGCGGATCGCTTGAGGTCAGGAGTTCCAGACCAGCCTGGCCAACATGGCAAAACCCCATCTCTACTAAAAATACAAAAGCAATTAGTGAGGCATGGTGGCGGGTGCCTATAATCCCAGCTACTTGGGAGGCTGAGGTACGAGAGTCGCTTGAACCTGGGAGGCAGAGGTTGCAGTGAGCCGAGATCAAGCCTGGACAACTAGAGTGAAACTCTGTCTCAAAAACAGCAACAACAAAAAAGAGTATAATAGACCAAACATTGCTCTTCTTTCTGTTTCTGTAGTCCCATGGGCTGTGAGACAGTGACCCCATCACCCCAGCTGTTGCAGGTGGGCCTATATTCTTATCCACAACCCCAGAGGACTTCCTGCTCTGAAAGCCCCTGTCCTGGACTTGCCACATAAGGACGCAGGTGCCATTGCTCTCTGCGTGTGGCAAGTCCACTCTGTGGTCCACTGGGGTTCCCGCTGTATCTCCATCAAATCCTCTCCCTGGGGTTGGTCGCTTTTGCGCCGGGAGTGTACTTATTGATTAGGGCTCAGTTAACATTCAGTATTGGTGCTACTGACTGCTGCCATCTTCCTCCATGTAGTTGAGCCCTTACCACATCCTCCAGCCTGCTGGCTGCCATCTGTTTCTTGAAACAACTCCACCTTGACCCTCCTGGCTGGTGACTAGGGAATAAGATGCTGCAAGGTAGGTTTCTTAAGTTCAGCTGGGAGCAGGGAGAAGGAGCTTTAGTAGCTGAGCTCCAAGATCTGCCTGTTTCTAGGGTCCTGGGCCACTTGGTGGGACTTCCCATGGCTTGCGATTTCCAGTAGAATTCCAGTGATGAGAGAGAGGGTTGGCTGACCCTGGGACTTGAGTCTGAGTAGTCCCTGCTGTCCCCTCACTACAGAAAGGCTGAGGCTTCCTGTCAGGCTCCACCTTGGCATATGCCTGGCGTGGACAAAGAGAGATGACAGAATACAACCATAATTAACATGTATTAAATGCCTCCTATGTAATGAAGAGCTTTCCATGGATTACTTCATTTAAACCTCAGAGCAACTCTGTGAGGTAAGTACTATTAGCATCGTCTTTCTCATTTTAGAGGTGACGTAATCAGACTGGTACAAGCTGTCCAAGGTCACAGAACTAGCAAAGTACAGAAATGGATTCACACCCGGGCCAGCTCTGCCCTGAACCACTGTGCTCCAGCCACAGATGGCTCAGCCTGGAGCTTACCCGACAGCGGATCCCAGTGTTTGGGCTCAGTCCTGACTTTGCATTGCTTCATGCAGCACTTTGGAGCAAGTCCATCTATTCATTCATTGATTCACCAAGTATTGATCAAGGGCCTTCTATGCAAGGGCTGGGGGCAGTGATGTCATCTTGGCAGAGCTCCTGGTCTGACTACTGAGACAGACATATAAGCACATCATCAGGGTTGTAGAGGGGCACGTGCTTCTTGGGGCAGGAGAGGAGAAGGTGACAGTGCTTGTCTGGTATAGGAGTGGTAGGTCTGGGAAGAAGACATGGGTTTTGCAGAGGAGAGAGGCATTTTCCAAGGCTTTCCAGGCAGACAGAACTGGGAGCATGGAGGCAAGAAGGCATGAGCCGTGCTGATAGTGTTTCAGGGACTTCAGGCTGGCTCTGGGATTACAGCAGAATTTCACAAAGTGTGGACCTTGGGCTACCTACATTAGAACCACCTGGGGTGTGGGAACATTGCAGGCTCCAGCCCAGACCTACTGAATGAGACTCTCTAGCTGTTGGGGCCCAGAAATCTGCATTTCTCAGTTCCCTCAGGGGATGCTAATATGTAAGGAAGCTTGGAGCACGCAAGGAGAAACAGGACAGCAGCCAGTTCTGGGTTCATAACAGAGTCGGCAAGCTTTTCCTGGACAGGACCAGACAGTAAAGATTTTAGGCTTTGTGTGCCAAGAGGAAGATTGAGGATACATGTAGGTACTTATATAACCATGCAAAACACAACCACATAAAAACAGGTGCGGGGCTGGACTTGGCCCACTTTAGTTTAACCTCAGCCTGTGCGCTGCTCACGGTTTAGAAAGTTAACCACGTTGACTAGCGTGGGTGCAAGTGAAGACAGGAAAATAAATGTCACACCCAGGGGAGTATCAGAAAGGTCTCAAGAGCCACGGAGCCCTAAGAGGGGCAGAGAAGGCTGAGAAATATGTCAGTGGAGGGAAGGTCGGTGCTGGCCAAGAGCTTGGTAGGAAGGGTGAGGGCAGAGGAAGGAGGCAGTAACTGTTGGCTTCAGCACTTGAACGGATGGGAACATCACTAGCTTACTGCAGTACCCTATGTACTGACTTATAAATGAGCTATGTAATAACCCATATATAAACATGGTCAAGTGCTGAGCAGAGGCCCCATGGTCGAGAACTGGAAGGAAGTCATTGTATTTGGCCCTATGAAGGTTAATTAATAACCTTTGTGGAAATAGTTTTTGGAAAGAAGTGAGAGCCAGATGTCAGTGGGTTCAAGAGGAATAGGAAGACAGGAAATAGAACAGATCAACCCAATGGGTCTGCCAAGTTCTGGCCTGGTGAGTCCAGCTCCCATTTCCTTTGGCAGTTAGTCACGTGAGCCAACAGAAACCATATGATGTCGTCAGTGCTCTATTAAAGGCAGCTGCAAAGAAGTCCAATGAGATAAATTACAGAACTCTGGCTACTATTGTAAAATGTCACTGGCTGTAATCCTGAGCTTCCTGGCAACCATGGTGAAAAGGAAAACATGTTGTTTCTATTGTCCAATATGTTATTCTTAAACTTCTGTCATTCTTGAACAGCTGTCACATTTTTGCCTTTCCTGTGGTTCTAGCAAAATTGTGACTTACTTGACATTTTTTCAAATCAATGCAATTATTTCATTTAATTACAAAATCTTAAACACTTGATATTTTTGTAAATGGGAAACCATCGTCACTAATCACAAATGCAGGATAATGACACAGATAAGTACATATCATGAAAATTAAGAATTCTTATCTGTTAATATCACTAAAATAATCCCAAATTAGACTGTCTTCTACTTACAATATGCCAGTTACATCGTGGGATAATAAAATAATGCATATAAGGTCAATTGAAGACCATCTTACTTCCGGGCATAAAATTCAAGGAAACATTTACAGCAAAAGGCACAGAGATTCTAATCAAATGGATGTTTCTTATGAACCCCTATAAAAGTTAAGGGCATGACATTAAATCTTAACACACTGAATGCTTTTCTGTGGGCAGCTAAGAGAAAGGCAGACAAGTATGTTGTTTCTGATGATCTAACCCAGGAGTCTGCAAGCTTTTTCTGTTAAAGGGCCAGATATTAAGTAATTTATTCTTTGTAGGTTGCAACAACTCTATTCTGGTCTGGTCTATGGTCTTGGTTGCAGCAGCTCTATTCTGACTTTATATCAGAAAAGCAGCCTCAGGCAATCTGTAAACAAATAGGTAGGTCTGTGTTTCTTTTTTCTTTTTTTGAGATGGAGTCTTACTCTTGTCGTCCAGGCTAGAGTGCAGTGGTGAGATCTTGGCTCACTGCAACCTCTGCCTCCCGGGTTCAAATGATTCTCCTGCCTTAGTCTCCTGAGTAGCTGGGATTACAGGTGCCTACCACCATGCCTGGCTCATTTAATTTTTATATTTTTAGTCGAGATGGGGTTTCACCATGTTGGCCAGGTTGGTCTCAAACTCCTGACCTCAGATGATCTGCCCGTCTCTGCCTCCCAAAGTGCTGGGATTACAGGCATGAGCCACTGTGCCTGGCCTGTGTTTCAATAGAACTTAATTTATGAATGATGACATTTGAATTTTATATAATTTTCACAGTATAAAATATTATTCTTTTTTTGATATTTTCAACCATTTAATAATGTAAAAACCAGCTTTAGCTTGTGGACTGTGCAAAAACAGGTAGTGGGCTGCCTTTGGCCCCTGGGGCAGATTTTCCTGAATCCTCAGTCAGGGCTCAGAGAAGCTAGTGGAATGCAGAATGGGTGTGTTCTTACCATCATCCTCTTCTCTCCGTCCCCAGTGCTGAAGGGCTTGTACAGAGTGGCGGCGAGGTCATATAAGTGAGTGGCAGCAGAGTTAGGACTAGAACTCAGAATTTTCTTTTTTGGATTTTGTGCTCTTCCTGCTGCTGTCTCCCAGGTGGAGGAAGCGTTTACTCTGTGCCTGGCTGATTTGGATAGAACCTCACTGAATCTCTTTGTAAATAGAATTTCACTTTGTAAATATAATCTCATGGAATCTCTTTGTAAATAGACCCTCATTTTGTAAATAGATTCCCATTTGGCATCCTTTGTGTGGCATACTGCGATCCCATTTTGCACATAAAGAAACAGAAGTTTAAAGAGGTTAGGAATTGAAAAACTGCTAAGTCATGGAACCGGAATTTATACCCAGGTCTGTCTGATTGCAGAGACTTACTGTTTGCATTATAATTGTGTAGTCCCTTTGTATTTCTTTGGCACTTGGTCACATTGGAAAAATGACTGTTAAAGAATTGCCTTGGCCACACGGGGTGGCTCATGTCTGTAATCTCAGCATCTTAAGAGGAAGCTGAGGCAGGAAGATTGCTTGAGCCCAGGAGATTAAGACCAGCCTGGGCAACATAATGAGACCCCTGTCTCTCTCCACACATACACACATAAAATTAACTGGGCGTGGTGGCATGCACCTGTGGTCCCAACTACTCAGGAGGCTGAGGTGGGAGGCTCGCTCAGGCTCAGGCTGTACCTTTGCACTTCAGTCTGGGTGGCAGAACAAGACCCTGTCCCTCAAAAAAAAAAAAAGAATTGCCTTGATTTTGATAATGGCTCTTTTGACAGTTTTCTTTCTCTCACCCACCCAAGCGCATCCCCCACAAGACTGCTCTGCTGTTTAATTATAAGCAAGTGGCTTGTGGGGGAAGAAAGCATGGCCCCCACTTTTAAGGAGAAGTGGGCTCTGTGAAAGATGGGGAGAGGACAGGGGACACACAAGGGAAAAAAGGCCCTGCTTCCCCCTACCCCCGGATTCCTTTTTAAAAAAATGGTTTTATTGAGGTATAATTGACATTAAAAAATGACACGTTTAAAATGTACAATTTGACAAGTTTTGACATATTTAAACACCCATGGAACCATCACTACAATCTAGGCAATTAACATATGGGTCGTCACTCCCTGATGCTGCTTTGTAATCATTCCTTCTCACCCCCTTCCCTCCTCACTCCATCTCCTGGCAACTGTTCATCTGCTTTTCATCACTAAAGACTAGTTTGCATATTCCAGAATTTTTTAATAATTGAACTCATACAGCACATATTCTTTTTTGTCTTATTCTTTCATCCAGCATAAATATTTTGTGATTTATCTTAGTATGCATCAATAACCAATTCCTTTTCATTGCTCTGTAGTATTCCACTATATGGATATACCAAATGTTTATCCATTCACCTGTTGATGACATTTGAGGTTTTTGCAGTTTTTGGTTATTACAAATAAAGCATCTATGAACATTCACATATAAGTATTTGTATGAACACGTTTTTATTCCCCCACCCCCACGTTTTTATTTCTTTTGTGCAAATATCTAGGAGTAGAATGGCTGGATCATATATTAAGTGCATTTTTTTGTTTTTTATTTGAGAAATTGCCAAACTGTTTTTCAAACTGGTTCTGCCATTATATATGCCCATCAGTGTGTAAGAGTTCGCTTGTTCCAAATTTATTTATTTATTTTTTATTTTTGCGACAGAGTCTCACTCTGTCACCCAGGCTAGAGTGCAGTGGCCTGATCTGGGCTCACTGCAACCTCCACCTCCTGGATTTAAGTAAATCTCCTGCCTCAGCCTCCTGAGTTGCTGAGACTACAGGCACCTGCTGCCACCCTCAGCTAATTTTTGTATTTTTAGTAGAGACGGAGTTTCACCATATTGGCCAGGCTGGCCTCAAACTCCAGACCTTGTGATCTGCCCGCCTCAGCTTCTCAAAGTAATGGGATTACAGGTGTGACCCACTGTGCCCGGCCTTGTTCACATTTTTGCCAACATTTGATGTGGTCAGCCCTTCAAATGTAGATATTCTGATACATATGTGACTTTAACTTGCATCTTCTGATGACTGATAATGTTAAGCATCTTTTCATGTGTTTATTTGCCATTTGTATATCTTCTTTGCTAAAATGCCTGTTCAAATCTTTTGCCCATTTGAAAAATTGTGTTCTTTGTTTTCTTTTTATTGAGTTTTGAAAGGTTTTTGTTCTAGATATGTATCCTTTTTTTTTGAGACGGAGTTTCACTCATGTTACCCAGGCTGGAGTGCAATGGCACGATCTCGGCTCACCGCAACCTCCGCCTCCTGGGTTCAGGCAATTCTCCTGCCTCAGCCTCCTGAGTAGCTGGGATTACAGGCACGCACCACCATGCCCAGCTAATTTTTTGTATTTTTAGTAGAGACGGGGTTTCACCATGTTGACCAGGATGGTCTCGATCTCTTGACCTCGTGATCCACCCGCCTCGGCCTCCCAAAGTGCTGGGATTACAGGCTTGAGCCACCGCGCCCGGCCAGATATGTATCCTTTTTTTAAAATCTGTGGTTTTCTTTTAAATTATCTTAAGTCTTAGGATCACACATAATTTTAAAATTTGTGCATATATATCTCCTCTACTTTAATCCTTTTAAGTTGGCAAAACCACCATTCTCAATCACAAATACACAGTAACTCTATGGTTTCATGTTTCTGAATGGCTGTTTAAAGATAATCCTAAATTGTAACTTAGTTTGACTTAGATTGTAAAGAATTCAAGAGTGAAGCTTAACTTGCTACTATTTTAAAAGCATGTGACCTTATAAAATATGAGAAGTGTTAAAAAAATCTTTTATATTAAACATAAACCACACTAAAATGCCTTTCAATGAGTAAAAGGAACCATTTTAAATACAGGGAATTCTAATTAGATTGGCATAGTTAAGGCCAAAAATATAAAGTAGATATTGTTAATCTTATTTATCTTCAACCCTTGCCTTTCAGAGGCAAATGAACACAAAACACAGGGGAATCTTGCTTTGTTCTGAGACAGTGAAGGAATTTCCCCAGTATTTAAATATGTTCACATAACCAGTTATATGAATCTAAATATAAAATCAATCTCCAGTAAGTTTTAAGATGGCACTTACCATCATTGTGAAAAGCTGGACATTACTAACCAAGTCTAATCATATCTTTAGAAGGGGTAAACAGTGATAGCATTTACTGAATTGGAATTACTATTAAAATTCAAAAAACTGAACATATTCATTTAACCACAAGCCAGTCTTAGTTTTACATCAGGATTGCCCAACAAAATATTCTGTCCATCATTCATGATCTAAATTCTGATGTATGAGATTTATTAAAGTATGGTACCCATAAAAAAGTCATGAGACATTTCTGTTTTATAATAAATAAGGCAGTGGCCAATTATTCATTAGTAGCTTTTTTGAGATAAGCTATTAAGTCTGCCCTTTCTGCCTTCTTCTTAATGCCAGCAAAGATCATTTTTGTTCCAGGGATGTACTTCTTGGGATTCTCCAAATACTCCATCAGGATATCCTCTCTCCAGGTGATGCCTTTGTTCTTATTGACATCTGTGTAAGAGAATCCAACAGCCTGACCTGTCCTCTGTCCAAAGAGACCATGGAGATTAGCCCCAGTCTTGTGCTTGCCTCTATTTTCCATGGTGTGCCACTGGGCACACTTCTGAACAAAAATCTTCTTGTCTTTCTCAACATCACCCATATTTAATTCTTTTTTTCATCATTGGTGCAATGAAGGTTCCCACTCCTAAGCTGGTCGTCCCACTCTCTAGATACATATGCTTGATCAGATACATGATCACAAATATTTTTTTCCAGTATGTGGCTTGTCTTTTCACTCTCCTAAAAGACTTTCAGGCCAGGCGAGGTGACTCATGCCTGTAATCCCAGTACTTTGGGAGGCTGAGGCGGGCGGATCATGAGGTCAGCAGTTTGAGATCAGCTCGACTAATATGGTGAAACCCTGTCTCTACTAAAAATACAAAAATCAACCGGGCATGGTGGCACACACCTGTAATCCCAGCTACTCAGGAGGCTGAAGCAGGAGAATCGCTTGAACCCGGGAGGTGGAGGTTGCAGTGAACAGAGATGGTGCCACTTCACTCCAGCCTGGGCGACAGAGCGAGACTCCGTCTCAAAAAATAAATAAATAAATAAATAAAAAACAAAAGACTTTCAAAGACCAGGAGTTTTAAACTTTGACAAATTCCAACATCATATTTTATGGATTATGCTTTTAATGTCTTAACTAAAAAAATCTTTGCTGAACCCAAGATCACAAAAGTTTTTGACTTATGCATTCTTTTAAGGTTTTAGAGATTTCGATTTAACATTTCATTCTATGATTCATTTTGAGTTTGTTTTTGTATATGGTGTAAGGTGTAGGTCAAAGTTCAACTTTTTCCATACGGATATTTAGTTATTCCAGTAGCATTTATTGAAAAGACTGTACTCTTTCTGCTGAATTGCCTTTGTACCTTTTTCAAAAATCAGTTGATCTTCTGTGTGGGTCTATTTCTGGATTCTGTATTCTATTCTGCTAATTTATTTGTCTATATTGATGCCAATATGGCACCATTTTGATTACTGTTGCTTTATGATGAGCCATGAGATCAGGCTGTGTTAGTCCTCCAACTTGGTTCTAAAAGACTCCTCCAACCTTCCCTCTCATCAGAAAACAAAGCTAGAGTTGATGTAAAGAGCTCTGGTCCTTCCTTGCTTGGACATTGACTTGAGAGATTTTTTTGGGGGACCAATCTTCCTCCAACCTCAACCAACTCTGCTAAGCTCCATTGGCTGTCCTGGAGACACTGGAAACCCTAAGTTCTTGCCATACCACAGCCTCAGTCTCTCTGAATGAAGTGGCCATGTCTTGTGCCTTGAGACCAAAGTTCAGTTTCCAAGGAAAAGAAGACAAGCATACAGTGATCACAAGAGGGGCCCAGGGGGTAGCCTAGCACATGTCTGCCCTGTTCTGTGTTGGAATGTAGGAAATGGACTCAATTAGAATCTCTCTTGTGGTGTAAAGATATGAGATAGACAGAATGGAGGCCAGATGGCCCTTTCTGAGAGGAAGCAGGGTAGCCTGGTTCTTTGAACTGTTCTATCCTAAACGTGCTTTGGTTCCCATCCTTTTCTCCCCAAATCTGCCCTTTGCCCAGAGGCCTCTGTTAAAGCCACCACCATACTTTTGTTGTACAAGCCAAAGTCATCATGGACACTTCTTACTGCTTCACTCCCATCACCAAGTTGGTCCCAGGTGCTGTCACTTCCACCTTCTAACTTTCTCCCCCACTCATCCTCCTCTCTGTCTCCTTGGTAACCACCTGGCCTATCGGCTATTATCTTGCCCATGAACGGCTTCAATGGCACCAACTGGTCTCTCAGCTTCCTCTCTGGTTACCACAGGGCTCCCAGAGGAAATTTTTTTAGTTAAACTTTTTATTTTGAGATAATTATAGATTCTCATGCAGTTGTGAGAAATAATACAGAGCGCTCCCATGCACCCTTCACCCTGTTTGCCTCAATAGGAATGTCTTGCAAAACTATAGTATAATATCACTACCAGGATATCCACATTGATCAAATAAAAAACAGTCCTGGTGTCACATAGATCCTTTGTTGTATTAGTTTCCTAGGGTTGCTGTAAGAAATGACCGTAAATGTGGTGGCTTAAAAAATAGACATTTGGCTGGGTGCGATGGCTCATGCCTGTAATCCCAGCACTTTGGGAGGCCAAGGCAGGCAGATCACCTGAGGTTGGGAGTTTGAGACCAGCCTGACCAACATGGAGAAACCCCATCTCTACTAAAAATACAAAATTAGCTGGGCGTGGTGGCAGACGTCTGTAATCCTAGCTACTCAGGAGGCTGAGGCAGAATTGCTTGAATCAGGAAGGTGGAGTTTGCAGTAAGCTGAGATCACGCCATTGCACTCCAGCCTGGGCAACAAGAGCAAACTTCTGTCCTAAAAAAAAAAAAAAGACATTTATTCTCACCATTTTGGAGGCCAGAAGTCTGAAATCAAAGTGTTAACGGGGCCATCCTCTCTCTGAAGGTTCTAGGGGAGAGCCTTTCCTGCCTCTTCCAGCTTTGGGTGGCTCCCAGCATTCCTTGGTTCGTACCAGCCTAACTCCAATCTCTGCCGGCACATTTACCTCCTTTCTTCTCCGTGTCTCTCTGTGTATGTTCCCTTCTCTTTCTATTAGGACGTCAGTCATTGGATCTAGGGCTCATCTTAATCTAGAATGATTTCATCTAGAGATCCTTGTATTAATTACATCTGCAAGTAAGGTCCTATTCAGAGGTTCTGGGTGGACATGAATTTTGGGAGGATACTATTTAACCCACGACACTGGTATATTAGTTGGCCCAGGCTGCCATAACAAAATACCGCAGACTGAGTGTCTTAAGCAACAGATATTTATTTCTCATGGTTCTGGAGGCCGGAAGTTCAAGATCAAGGTGCTGGCTAATCCAGTTCCTGGTGAGGACCCTCTTCCTGCTTGCGGATAGCCACCTTTTCGCTGTGTTCTAACATGATGGAGTAAGAGAACGCTGGTGTCTCTTCCTCTTTTAGTAAAGGCATTATCCCTATTAGATTAGGGCCCCACTATTATGATCCCTTTTAACCTTTGTCACCTATTCACAGACCCTATCTCCAGTAGAATCATATTGGGGGTTAGGGCTTCAGCATATGAATTTCGGGGGCAGGGGGCACAACCATTCAGTTCATAACAACTCATGCTGCCCATTTATAGCCAAACTCTTCTCCTTCCTTCTCACCCCAACTTTGACCCCTGACAACCATTAATCTGTTCTCCACTTCTGTAATTTTGTCACTTCAAGAATGTTATATAAATGGAATCATACAGTATGGAATCTTTAGGGATTGGATTTTTAACTCAGCATAATTCCCAGAGGGGTCTCTTAAAGATGCAAATCTGAGCAGGTCATACCTCTACTTCCAACCCTTTATTGCCCCTTGCTGTCCCTCTGCCTGGACCACACCCCCTCACGCAGCCCCTCACTCTTCCTCCTTCAGTCTCAAGTTATGTCACCAAGGCTTCCTCTAAACATGCTGAAGGCCACTGTCTTGTCCTCTCCCTTTCTAATGCCTATAGTATTGGTAAATAGTTCATCAGTGTTGTCTTACTTTCCAGGAGGGAACCTATCTTTTTTGCTTACATTCTAATTCCTAGAGTGAATGCTTGGCATATAGAAGACATTTAATGAATGTGTGAATGAATGAATGAATCAATAATGTAAGGTATTTGCGTAGAAAATTATACCTAGGAGGTGCTCATGGTATGGCTAATGGAAGGATAGAAGGAAAGAAGGAAGGAAGAAAAAGAAAGGGAGGGAGGGAGAGATGGAGGGAAAGAGAAAGGAAGGCGTCTCCTGTGTTCTGTAGCTTTAGAAACTCTGAGACTCAGAATAATGATATGGCCACAGAGATGCCACTCGAGCTGCCCTCTGTGACCTTTCCATGAACTCACCACAGAACGTTCTGTTGGATAGCATTAATCTGGAAGGAATCACTCCTCTCCCATGCTCAGTCCACATGCTTGATGGAGTTGACTACCTAAAGATGTGTGGATGAACATGTGACCTGCAACTTGCCAATCGGGGTATTGCATATGACTCAAGTCATACTCAGAACAAACGTTGAGACTTTTGCCTACATGATCACAAAAAGACATTCCCTTTCCACTGATATAAACTGAGGGGTGGGGGTGGGGGGGGAGGAATTTAGACGGGAGCTATTGGCAGCTGTTTTGTTCCGATTCAGAACCGGAGAATGAAGTTGTTAAAGATGGAAAGTGGAGCTGAGAATTGGGTCTTGACGATACTTCTCGAATCTTTAGACTGAAATTGTGCCTGAGGAGAGAGATTTGAATTCAGTGCACCAAGTAAATTCCTTTTTTGTTGAAGATATTTTTTTCTTACTTGCACAGAAAGAATACTGATTAAACACAGGGTACCCACTGCCAGTCACTTCCCCTTTACCCTCAGGGTCCCCGTCTGAGAAGAGAGAATGTTGAAATAAGTAGCTCACTTTAGTTCTTCAAGCATATATTGAGTGCACATTGGCAGGTATTTGTGCTTCGTACAGAATGGCAACTTAGATCCAGTCCTTTCCCTGCAAGAATTCATGAGTATAAACCTAATAGTAATATGCTATGAGAAGTGCTTATGACTGACATGGACAAAATGCTCTGGAACCACAGAGGACGTGCTTCATTCCGCCTTGGAGAAGACTTTACTGAGAAGGTCTCATGAAGCCTGGGTTTTTAAAAATGACCCTGTAGGGTTTTTCTGAACAAAAAACTCAGGGGAAGGCATTTTAGTTAAGAGGAAAGTATGAGCAAAACTCCAAATTAAGAAAGCTTACGATGTGCTTGTAAAAGAGTAGTTCATTAGTCTCAGAGCTCACATTATAAGGGTAGAAAGGGTGGGCTACCACCTAGGAGAGGCTGGTGGGGCCTGGGTGCCATGACCAGGCTTAAATGCCATGCTGGGGACTTTAGGCTTTCTTCTGGAGAAGAAATGGAAGTGGGGGAGTATGATGATCAGACTTGCATTTAGAAAGATTACCCTTGTGAGCAAGAAAGATTGTGGAAGGAGAGAGATTGGAGGCAGAGCGGCTGGTTAGGAAGTTATTGCAGTTGTTACAGTGAACAATGACACAACAGAACTGTGCATTCCAGAGTAACTTGCAAAGTATTATGTGCAGAATGGCGGGTGCTCAAAACATGTTTGTGGAATAAACATTGATGAGCGATGGGGAGCATGTTATGGAAGAGGATGGCTGGATCATCTGAAGGTTATGAGTAGGGTGATGGATGGAAAGAGTAAAGAAGGGGGTTGGAGGTGTCAAAGCCCACAGAGTCCGAATTAGGACACCAGTGATATCTGCAAGGTCACTTCTAGTAGAATGGGAGGGTGGGGAGCTGAGGCAGTGCAGGGGTGGCAATGACAGCCAACATAGTCGCTCCTAAAGGAGGGCGGGGGTTAGGGGAAGGATAGAGGGCAGGAGAGGGAGTAGAAGAAAGTGGAGTGGCACAACTGTTTCTTGTCTTCCAAGTCCCCGTTCCCTCACTTCTTACTTCCTATCAGAACTCCAATTTTGTAAAGGTTTTTGCCCCATCCCAATGAAACCCTTTTGACTCAGAGTTGCAGAGATAGGTGCTGATTAATCTAAGCCAATCTCAGCAGTCCTGTTCCTCTTTGCCATTGATTGGCTTAGGAACACGGGCTTATGTCCATCAGTGCAGAGCGTTACCCTGACCACTGATTTGTTGTCCAGGACTGGACACTGGTCTTCATGGTCCAATCAGACTGATTGAGGAAACAGTTTTTCTGAATAAGACAATGTGTGGCCTTGGGGCAGCTGGCCACCATATAACCATCATGAGGGACAGAGAGCTGATCTGCTCCTAACAGCCACTGGAGACTGCCTGAGACCCAGGCTTCTCATTAATGAGAGATAATACAGTTTACGACTGTTTAAACCACTTTGGTTGGGTTTTTTGTTACATGCAGCTGTGGATTTTATTTTATGTTAGGGATGATGGATACTCACGGTTAAGGGGGAGATTTCAGAGAAGAGAAAGAAATTAAAGACACAAAATGGAGAAAGGGGAGAAAAAGGGGGGTTAAAAAAAAAAAAGAATTCACAAAAGTGGGAGGCTGGGTGTGATGGCTCACGGCTATAATCCCAGCACATTGGGAGGCCAAGGCGGCTGGATCACTTGAGGTCAGGAGCTTAAGATCAGCCTGGCCAGCATGGCAAAACCCTGTCTCTACTAAAAATAAAAAAAATTAGCTGGGCATGGTGGCAGGCACCTATAATCCAGCTACTCAGGAGGCTGAGGAGGAGAGGCAGAGGTTGTAGTGAGCCGATATCACACCACTGCACTCCAGCCATACATACACACACACATATATATAGCTAGTGCTATATGTTAAATAGCAGCAAATATACAATACAAACAGCTATTGCTATTTTTTTGTTTTTCAGATGGAGTCTTACTCTGTCACCCAGGCTGGAATGCAGTGATGTGATCTCTGCTTACTGCAGCCTTTGCCTCCCGGGTTCAAGTGATATTTTCCTGCCTCAGCCTTCTGAGTAGCTAGGATTACCAATGCCCACCACCACACCAGGCTAATATTTTGTATTTTTAGTAGAGAAGGGGTTTCACCATGTTGGCCAGGCTGGTCTCGAACTCCTGACCTCAAGTGATCTGCCTGCCTTGGCCTCCCAAAGTGCTGGGATTACAGGCCTGAGCCACCGTGCCTGGCTGCTATTGCTGTTTTTGTCACATATTATTGTTATGACTTTCCTCATCATGAAGCAGACATCACAGGACACCAGGAGACAAAGCCAGTTCCAGGGTCTCGCCCTCTCCCTGTTTGTTCCCTTTGTGCAGTGCCAATGGTGGCTGCCCAGGAATGACTGTCTGCAGCCCTGTGTCTGAAGGTGGATTGTTCAGCTGTCTGGACGGGGGTCCTGGGCCAGGAACTGGACTGGCTCATTCAGTGATGGGAAAGTGAGGAAAGGGTTTTTGCACAGCCAAGGCCTTCAAGAACAACCGGAGGCCACTCAGTGTTAGGGCCGGGCAGGGCCGTGGGGAATGGTTGTTCTGACCCTCTGTGTGTGTGGGGGGGGCAGGACAGGGTTGGGAGCTTGTGGTGACATCCAGTCACTCCTTCTACCTCGTTTGGGACATGAAGGGCAGGATTCTATTTATTCTTTTATAGAAACACGAAAAGATATTAAGTGAATCCTAAAGAAAGTGAGGCTTTTAGCAGGAGATGTTGAGATACGCTTTCTCCTTTGTTGCCCATCTTCAGCCCATCTCTGGGAAGGTACCCTTAGGTCTTGGTGTCACTCTTATCCGCTTCTAGTGAAAAGAGAAAATCATTCCATAGGGGTATCAGGTGGCCCCTGGCCCCAAGCAGGATTCTCCCCAGGGATTTTCCTAAGGACTTCGCTACCTGAGCACTGTACCTGCAGAGGTGTATAACGGCAGCCACCCTGCTGGCTGGGGAGCACTTGAGGTGGCATAGAAGAGGCTCCAAGGCCTAGATTTCCTAGAATTAGAAATTCTGAGGATGAGCCCGGGGCATCTGTGCGAGGTCAGATGTCCTGCATTGGGGAGGCACTGTACTCCTTTGAATGGATTCCTGGTTGAGCAACTCGGCCGCTGGAGGCCACAGAACCACTTGCATGTGGTGGAAGCTACCACAGCTTGGGAATAATCCAGGGTGAAAATAAGGAGCCCCGGGGCACTGTGGGAGTTCCAGGTTACTTGGGGTTGAGGCAGTGGAAATCCCACTGTCTGACCTAGGGGTTAGGAGACCTGGGTCTAGAAGAGGCCCTGGAGAAGTCACTTCACCTTTTTGGGATCTCAGTGATTTTGCTCCATGGCTGACACATAACAGGTGCTAAGTAATGTTTGCAAAACCTCACCGATCTGTAAATAATGCCTGTCTGCTTATATCTAAGAGTTTCTGTGGAACGATATACATGGAAATGCTTAGAATTAAAAAGCACTGTGGTGGCTGGGTGTGGTGGCTCATGCTTGTAATCCCAGTACTTTGGACAGTGGAGGTGGGCAGATCATGAGGTCAAGGGATCGAGACCAGCCTGGCCAACGTGGTGAAACCCTGTCTCTGCTAAAAATATAAAAATTAGCTGGGTGTGGTGGTGGTGCCTGCCTGTAATCCCAGATACTTGGGAGGCTGAGGCAGGAGAATTGCTTGAACCTGGGAGGTGGAGGTTGCAGTGAGCTGAGATCACATCACCGCACCCCAGCCTGGGCTACAGAGTGAGACCCTGTCTTAGAAGGGTTAAAAAAAAAAGAATTCAAAGCTGGGTGTAGTGGTGTGTGCCTATAATCCTAGCTACTCAGGAGGCCAAGGCAGGAGGATTGCCTGAGCCCAGGAGTTTGAAATCAGCCTGGGCAACGTAGGAAAGGGCTGGGTACCATGATGTATGCCAGCAATTCCAGCTGTGTGGAAGGATCATTTGAGCCCAGGAGTTCAAGGCTAGCCAGAGATACCTTGTCTCTAAACAAATATATAAATCAGAAGCTGGGGTGCTTAGGAAGGGGCTGGGGAGGGCCCAGAAAGTGCAAAGACTGGTTATAACTAGCTGAGAGCAGCACAAACACTGAACACCTCCTCAAAGGCAATTTATCCAGGCTACTGCCCACATCTTCCACCAGCCCTTGAGCTGGGCTGGACTGGGCTGGCTGCCCAAAGCCCTGCCCTCCTCACCTCTGCACTTGCCACCCCCCACCTGGCCCTTCTGATCACTCCTCCTGCCTTTATCACTTGCTGAGTTCTGTCATTTGAGCCCCCTAATTTAATAGGTTTGTCTCATTATTTTGATTAATCATATTAACTCATGTTAATTAAGAGAGAGATTTAAGCAATGACAGAGGTTAATGGAATCAGCCCCTGTTCTTCTCTGGCTTTTGTTGGGGGTGCTGACAGGTGTTGGGGGAAGAAGAGGGACAAATGGGAAATGGGGCACCAGCAGGGAAAAGCCTGGGAAAATCCAGGGATTCTGCAGAGGATGAGAGGAAGAGAAAGGTATCGAGAAAATGATCAGTTACCAACCAGAGTTTTCTTCTAATTGAATGTCTGATTTTATTAATGATGGAATTTATAAAGGTCCTTAAGAAAAGAAAAGAATTTAGTCAGTTCAGCAGTTAACTGTGAAAATTAATGCAGAGGATATAAGTTAAAATGGTCATTTTATTTGTCTTCCTTTTTTTTCTTTTTTTCTGGTGGTCAGGAATGAAACTGGGCCCATCACCTCTGAGGTCTTTTCCATTTCTAGGCTCTCTTTATTTGGTGCAGAAGAAGCAGATAGATGTTTCCAGGGATTCAACATGACACTTTAAGGACAAAAACCACACCTATCTCTGTGAGAACCCCTTTCCAGAAGAGGAAGCTGAGGCTCAGAGATATTGGTCACTTGTCCCAGGCTTCACAGCTTGAGACCTGTGAATCCAGGATTCCCACCAGGCCCCTACTCCCATGCCAGTGAGGTTGGTAATGACCGTGAGCCTTTACTCCCAACTGTAGAGGCCAATGGCCCTGCAATTGGCCTCTACAGTTGGGAGAAACTTTGAAACCAGAGGTCACCTCTATCTGATCACAGTGCCATCGGTTCTGAAGAAGAGCTGTGACATCCTGGCATGGGACCTGTTGGAAATTACCTTCATATGGAGAAGAAGGGAAGAAGGAGCAGCTGATGTGGCAGCATAGTCTTGTCATGTTGAGGTTTCCAGAGCTGGCCTCACCCAGTGATGAGTGCCTCTCTCCTTGTCTTCCAAGTTGTCTTAGTGATGAGAAGGCCTGCTGTTGTGGGTTGAATTGTGTTCCTCCAAAAAGATATGCCGAAGTCATAACCCCTGGTACCTGTGTGACTTTATTTGGGAAAAGGGTCTTGGCAGGTGTCATCAAGTTAAAGTCATACTGAATTGGAGTGGCCCTAATCCAATACGACTGTGTCCTTATAAGAAGAGGAGAAAAGGCCAGGTGTGGTGGCTCATACCTGTAATCCCAGCATTTTGGGAGGCTGAGATGAGCAGATCACCTGAGGTTGGGAGTTCGAGACCAGCCTGGCCAACATGGTGAAACCCTGTCTCTACTAAAAACATAAGAAATTACCCAGGTGTGGTGGTAGATGCCTGTAATCCCAGCTACTCAGGAGACTGAGGCAGAAGAATTGCTTGAACCCAGGAGGCAGAGGTTACAGTAAGCCATGATTGCGCCACTGCACTCCAGCCTGGGCAACAGAGCCAGGCTCTGTCTCAGAATAAAAAAAGTAGAGAAGAAATAGAGACGCAGATGCAGAGGGAAGGCAACCCTGTGAAGAAGGAGGCAGGGATTGGAATGATGCTGCTGCACGTCACGGAATGCCTGGGGCTGTGAGAAGCTGGAAGAGATAGGAGAAGGCTTCCCCATCAGAAAGGTCAAAGAGCACAGCCCTACTGATACCTCGATTTTGGACTTCTAGCTTCTAGAGTGTGAGAGAATACATTCCTGTCATTTTAAGCCACTTGGTTTGTGGTACTTTGTTACAGCAGCCCTAGGAAACAAATACATCTGCGAAGGCTTCACGGAGTCTGAAACTCCTTTATTCACTGACTGGTGCTTCTTAAGCTTAGGTTTTGATCCCTATTAAAATGCAGAAAACAACTGGACATGGTGGCTCATGTCTGTAATTCCAGCACTTTGGGAGGCTGAGGCAGGAGGATTGCTTGAGGCCAGGAGTTTGAGACCAGCCTGGGTACCACAATAAGTGGTACTACAAAAAATAAAAAGCTAGCCAGGTATGATGGCATGTGCCTGTAGTCCCAGCCACTCAGGAGGCTGAGGCAGGAGGATTGCTTGAGCCCAGGAGGTGAAGGTTACAGTAAGCTATGATTATATCATTGCACTCCAACCTGGTCCACAGAGTGAGACCCTAATCTCTCTCTCTCTCTCTCTCTCTCTCTCTCTCTCTCTCTCTCTCTCTCTCTTTTTAAGCAAGAAATGTTCTTTAGGTTGTTTTCTGTTCTTTACAGATAATTGGAAAGAGAATGTGAGGTGCCTGGCACTTCTTGGGTGAGTGCCAACCTTGATCCACACTGGCCTTGGACAGCATGCCCTGTACCCTCCACCCTATTGCTTGAACATCTAAATCCCAAACCTGGGAGTCTTTTTCCTGGGCCAATAATTTCAGAGTCCTCTCAGACCCTTGGGATGTACATAAACTCTCTATGGCTTGTAAACTAATGCTTACTAGAGTCTCAGAGGCTCCCTGGGCCGACCATTACATATGAGAAGCTGCAGAGTCTACTGTAGGGGTCTCACTCCTTTCCCCTGCTGTACTCATGGCAGACATCACTAAGAGGTCTCATGAGCTTTCTGTTAAGCCCGTGAGTGGCCTCAAAGTTCTGCACTCTACTTGATCAGTGTTAGTACTTCAAAATTCATTCATTCATTTATTCATCCATTCATTTAGTAAATGTTTGGGGAGTGATTACTAGTGACAACCTTGGTGCCAGGCACTGGAGATACAGTGGTGAACAACACAAACCATCCTGTAGTCTGGAGTAAAATTTTTGGGCCATTCCTGACTTAGTGAGAAGATCACTTACCCGGAATCAGAAATTCCACTACTTGGACAATGCACTTGTCTGGTGTCAGTTTCATCATCTGTAAAATGAGGCTGAGCTAGATTACTTCCACATTTCTTTCCATCTCTAAATTCAAAGTTCTACATCTGAAAAGCAGACTGAAGACCTAACGTCTCAACCAACACCCACATCTCTGCTGGTTAGAGCTATAGTGGTCATTTGGGAATAGCAGAGGCCTTTGGTAAAAGCTTCAATTGTGTCCAGACAAAGCAGTGACTTCCCCACCTCGGGATGAGCTCCCTGAATCAGGCAGGCAGCCCCTTTGCTCAGAGATGAGGGACAGGCACAAGAGGGAACTCTCTGTATGAGGTGAACTTGGGGACAAATTAGTCCTCAGCTTCAACAAAATCAACTGAGCAGGTAGAACCAGCGAAGATATGATTTAGCAAAAGCTTATGTGAAAAAGATTTAGGGGCTGCTGCAGCATGAAGCCATTAAGATCTTAACCTGCACTACTAGAAACAATGTCCTAGGTGAAGGAAATGAGGGTCATTTGGTCTCCTATGCAGTTCCTAGAATATTATCTTCATTTCTGAATCTCACGTTTTAAAAGAAAAGGGTGGGCTGTGAATTAACAATCAGGTGTCTAATACAAGTGTTTAGGACTTAACAGCCATTATTTCATTTTAATCCTAACAACAACTCAATAACTTAAGACAATTATCCCTCACTCCCCCTTACTCCAGTTTAAAAAATGGGGAAATTGAAATTAAGCCAACCCTCAAGGTCTCTTACCCTTTGGAGGTGGAGCCAGGACTAGAGTTCAGGTTCATCTGACTCCAGAGCCCATAGTCTTTTCTGTAGACAATCATGGCCTTGGGAATGAGAGCAAGGTAGGGAGGGATGTCAGACTTCAGCCTAGTCTTAAAGAGGGAGAGAAGATAGAAAAAAGTGTGGGGGGAGGGGACAGTGGGGAGTGGGGAGGAGGGGGACATGCCAGGGAGAAAGGAAAGTGAGTAGAGGCTTAGAGATAAGAATCTAGGAGGCATATCTGGTGAGTGGGAGGTAAGAAGACTCACATTATTTGTGCATGGTAGAGGCAGTAGATAAGGGTAGTCAGTTTTTTATTTTTCCTGAGATGGACTCTTGCTGTGTCGCCCAGGCTGGAGTGCAGTGCCATGATCTTGGCTCACTGCAACCTCCACCTCCCGGGTTCAAGCAATTCTCCTGTCTCAGCCTCCCGAGTAGCTGGGACTACAAGTGCCCACCATCATGCCCAGCTAATTTTTGTATTTTTAGTAGAGATGGGGTTTCACCATGTTGGCTAGGCTGGTCTCGAACTCCTGACCTCAGGTGGTCTGCCTACCTCCTGGGTTCATGCCCAGGAGATATGTGAAACATACCTCTTACAACATGGTGCTGCAGAACAGCCACTCTGATTTAGCACCTTTTTTGGCCGAGTTACAGAGCAAAGCTTCCAGGGCTGGGGATGTTAGTTCTGCCTCCCCGCTTTGTCTCTGACTGTCCTCAGAGATTTGTCTCCCTTCAAGCACTCATGATGCCTTCTGTGGGTTGAGGTATGAATAAGTCTCCTGCCAGGAAACTCAAGATGGTAAGGAAGCTGGTTGCTACCCTGCCCTCACCTTTTCTAATGTAAAAATCATAAATTGGGGAAGATTTTTCACAAACTTAGTGCCAAGCAGAATGGGGAAAGGGGCATCAAGATATGGAAAATTCCATTCTCTTACTGTCTGCTCTGAGTTTTTTTTTTACTTCTCTGTAGCCCACAGAAGTGACTCATAGTTCTGGAATATTGCTGGTAATAATCTCAGCACTGAATATTTGTTTTGGTTTTTCTGTTGTGGCGAGTGAAGCCAGTTTGTGTCTACACTGCCATTTTAGAACCAGAAGTCTCTAAATTCTTTATTTTTTATGTGCTTCAATTTGTATAGTTTCTAATGCCATATATTTTCAAATTTTTATTCTTTAGTGTCTAGTATGCTAAAAAGCCATTCAATGGATTTTTTATTTCAAATATTATATTTTTAGTTCTAAATATTCCGTTTAGTTCTTTTTCATATGTTTCATTTCTCTTCTTATTATATTCATGTTTTCCTTTCAATATTTGAGGATATTTATAACATATGTTTTTAGCTATTTAAAGGTTAAAGGGGCTGGGTGCAGTGGTTCACACCTGTAATATCAGAACTTTGGGAGGCTGAGGTCAGGAGTTCGAGACTAGCCTGGCCAATATGATGAAACCTTGTCTCTATTAAAAATACAAAAATTAACTGTGCCTGTAATCCTAGCTACTCGAGAGGCTGAGACAGGACAATTGTTTGAACCTGGGAAGTGGAGGTTGCAGTGAGCCGAGATTGTACAATTGCACTCTAGCCTGGGCAACAAGAGTGAAACTCTGTCTTGGAAAAAAAAAAAAAGTTAAAGGTTTTGTCTGTTAATACTTTGTTTCTTCATTTCTTTGTCTCTTTCTCCTTTTTTCTCCTTCTGTTATCGGTCTTATTCTTGCTTCATTGAATGTCTTGTAATTTCTGGATGGGTGCTAGGCATTTCAGATGTTACGTTATTGAATGTCTAGATTTTGTTGTCTTCCTTTAAAGAGAATAAAAAGTTTGTTTTGGTTGATTGTCATGTTTCTTATGAATCAATTTGATCCTTTTTAGGCTTCTTTTAAAACTTTGTTAGGATGGGTCTAGAGTAGCATTTACTCTAGACTGGTTTACCCATATTATTAAGGGATTACCCGTATAGGTCTTCAGGGAGACAATGAGATCTCCCTGTTTTGGCTATTTGGGAATTGACAACTCCCTGTCCTTTGTGATCAACACTCTCAAGGAGGACTCTAAAGCATATTTCTGGAGTTCTTTCTCTGCATATTCCCTTATCTTTGATACTCTGCCCCTCAAATTCCAGCCACCTCAGCCTTCTGAAACTCAAATCTCAGTTTCCTGAATTCAACAATATTGTTCTTCTTTGTTTGGATACTCTCTCTCTGCACTGTGGTCTGGAAAATAAATCCAAGCAGAAAACTGGAGTGATTGTTTTCTTTCTCATTCCTGTGAAGCCTGTTATCTAAAGCCTGAAATGAGCTATTTCATATATTTTTAATTTTTAACTGTTTTTTGGCAAGAGGATAAGTTGTATATAAATTAATTAATTGTGGTCATCTAAGTCACTGAATCTACCTTTGTCATCTGTAAAATGGGTATAGTGATCACCATTGACTTTGGAGAGTTATTGTGAAGCTTAGAACCCCCTCTGTGAACCATTACTACATGAATGCTTTTTGTCTAATCTCATGACTTTCTAAAGCTGTCCATCATTAGCCCCACATCTCTAGCTCTGCTTCTTCTGGGGCTGTAAGTGAAAAACTTGCAATGTGGCAGAAATCACTGTAGTTTCCATGAGGACTTTCGAGGGCCCACTTGGGCTCTGATGCAGAAATGTCTCTTAAACTTGAGGGCCCACATTGCTTCACTTGACAGGAGACTACGTGACCCATTTGTCTACTCTATCTAAATGTCCAGTACTGCTAAGGGACTATGAAAGGAAAGATGGGAAGAAAAACACCGCCTCCTATGAAGTGTCTTGTTATCATCTGTGCTGCTGTGATATAATAAGAAATATATATTTTTGTCTTTGTCTCTGGTTCCTGGTGCAGAGCTCCTAAGTGATAGCCGTAAGAATTCCTAAGTGATAGGGATAAGAGGAATGTCTTTTGTTTTCTTAATAAGACCCTTTCAATCATGCCTGAGTTTATACTAATGAGGTGACTGTGTTGGAGGATGAGAACTGGTTGCCAGAGGAACCAATCACGTGATAAAAAGGCTGGAACTTTCAGGTTCACTTCCTTGAGCTCCAGGGAGAAGAGAGGGGCCGAAGATTGACCTAATCACCAATTACCAATGATTTAATTAATCATTTCTATGTAATAAAGCCTCCACAATAACTCTAAATAATGGGGTTCAGAGAACTTCCATTTTGCTGAAGTGAGCTGCTGGGAGGATAGCATGCCAGGAGAGGGCATGGAAGCGCTCTGCCCTTTCCCCACGCCTTTCCCTGTGCATCTCTTCCAATAGGCTGTTCCTGGGTTGCATCCTTTATAATAAACTGGTACTAAGTAGTGTTTCCTTGAGTTCTGTGAGCTGTTACAGCAAATTATCAAATGTGAGGAGAGGGTCATGGGAACCCCTGATTTATATTTAACTTAGGCAAAAGTATGGGAACCCTGGAGACTCGCTACTTGCAATTAGCCTCTGAAGTGGGGGTAGTCTTGTGGGACTAAGCCTATACCTGTGAGGCCTGTGCTGACCAGGTAGTTAGTGTAAGAATTGAGTTAAACTGTGGGACACCCAGTTGGTGTGTGCAAAGAATTGGAGAATTACTCGGTGTACTCATATATTTGGTGTCAGACATGTTGACAGTATAGAAAAACAGTGTTTTTCTTGATCATCCATTCCAGGAACAAAAGTGTGGTACTATTTTTTTTTTTTTTTTTTTAATGGAGTCTTGCTCTATGCAATGACACGATCTTGGCTCACTGCAACCTCCACCTTCTGGGTTCAAGTGATTCTCCTGCCTCAGTCTCCTGAGTAGCTGGGATTACAGGTGTCCGCCACTATGCCCGGCTAATTTTTTTGAATTTATAGTAGAGATAGAGTTTCATCATGGTGGCCAGGCTAGTCTCGAACTCCTGACCTCATGATTTGCCCGCCTCGGCCTCCCAAAGTGCAGGAATTACAGGAGCCATTGTGCCCGGCCCAGTACTATTATTTTATAGTCCTTGCTACTTCAAAGGACAAGTCTGTCTGGAAGAGCCTCACAGCAGCCCCTAAGACAGTATTTGAGAACTACTGCTCTATATAATATGTTCTAGTGCACAGATTTAGCCTCTTCCTTCTGTCATAGTACCTGACCCCAAGTAGAGAGTCAGAAAATGCCTGTGGAATTATGAATGAGCTTCTGCAGCTCTCTAAAGTGTCCCCACCCTTGCCTACTTTATCTTAAAAATGACTGTGTTCTGGAACTTTCTGCCCACATCATAGCCTTTTACAAATAGTATGGAAACATCTCCACATTGAAGGAAACCAGCACCATCACATGGCAAAGTGCTTGTGAAGGGATGTGGCAGAAGAAAGGGGCTGATGACGTTTTCAGTGGCTTCGTTTGTGTCCATTGAGTGAAGGCATATGACTAGGTGTTGCAGTCTGATTTAACGGGTAGGAACATGAACCCGGAGGAGACACTGAAGGCCTTTCAGCTCCAGCTGGTCTCTTCATTGCACGTGCTACTCTCCCATTTCCCTTCGTAGCACTTTTCAGTTTGTAATTGTAGCAGGAGGATGTTCTCTTCTCCTGTACTTCTTCACCCGTGCCCATCCTCACCTGTGAGTATTAGCAAGAGAAAGCTCTGTCTTATAGTTGATGCACACTAAAGGCAAGACTCTAAAAGGCAAATTCATCTCCTCTTGTGAGGTTCTACTTTCGCCTTCCAGATGGAACAAGGAACTCTGGTGGAAAGTGATGGCGTGGAGTAGGTAAGAAGAGGGAACAAAGACAGGAGCCAGGGATAAGAGACACCCAGGGACCCATCTAAGGTAGAGTTTGTGCAGGATGAAAGGCCAGCTAATGGGGAAAGGGAATAAACGTTTTGCAGCATCCTCTGAATTCCATGTGTGTTTAGAATTAGTGAAATCAGTGGTTCTCAGCCTTCACCATACATTAAATTCACCTGGTGATCTTTTAAAATATACTAATATCCCCCAGAAATTCTAATGTATTGGTCAGAGATGGAGCCTTGGCATCAATATTTTATAAAACACCCAGGTGATTCTAAGGGTAGCCATTGCTAGGAATCACTGCACTCATTAGTAATATGATTTTCTTCTGTCACTATGGATTCTGAAAATCAGTCATGACTGAACCTTAGTGGCAAAATGTGGATTTTTGAGTGGAGCAGGGTGACTTGCAAATCAAGAATGAGTGGAAAGAAGGCATATTTATGGCTGAGGTACCCAAAACTCCTGGGTTTACATTCCTGCCAAGAGCTTAGCACAGCTTCTGGTAAGCACCATTCTACTTTGTGCCTCTATGAATCTGACTTCCTTGGAGACAGCATTAAAGTGGAGTCATCCAGTCTTTGTCTTTTTGTGACTGGCTTATTTCACTTCATGTAATGTCCTCAGTGTTCATCCATGTCATAAGATGTGTTGGAATCTTTTGGTAGGCTTTTAAAATCAGCCTACATTATTCAATTTATAAGTCAGTTGATAAATCTGGTTATCCTCATTTTAGCAATCATTTTAAGGGGCCCTTGAATTCGATTTTGTCCCACTTAAAAACTCAGCTCATTAAATACTTTCAAGTATTTTAAACATTATTTATCAATGTAACATATTTTATTTCCTTAAGTACCTCAATATCCTGACTTAATAAATAAAACCTTTTCAAGTACTGAATTAATTATCAAAAATTTATGAAATTAAACTAATAAAGTCAGCATAAAGTTAACTTAAATGTTCCAACACCATACAATGTGAAATCTTAACTCTTAAATCAATTCTTTAATTTCACATTGCAAATTAGAGTTGAAAGCTGTTACTCTTAAAGGCCAAATCTCTTAAACTTTGCAAGTAGGTAGCATATCAAAATTTTACAGACTCAGGCCGAGCACAGTGGCTCATGCCTGTAATCCCAGCACTTTGGGAGGCTGAGGAGGGCAGATCACTGGAAGTCAAAAGTTTGAGACCAGCCTGGCCAACATAGTGAAACCCCATCTGTACTAAAAATACAAAAATTAGCTGGGCACAGTGGCACGTGCCTGTAATCCCAGCTACTCAGAAGGCTGAGGCAGAAGAATCGCCTGAACTGGGGAGAAACAGGTTGCAATGAGCCAAGATCATACCATTAAACTCCAGCCTCAGGGACATGGGTGAAACTCCATCTCAAAACAAAACAAAATTTTACAGATTCACTAATGCAAAAATATAGTTTTGATTCCCTTAAATGTGTCTCTATTTAATTGTAAATTTTCCTGGAGTTGAACGATGTATCTCTTGGAAGGCACTGACATCCAATTAGCTAAGGTTATTGACAATGAAGGTATCACCAGGATTCTACCTGGATCCTGGTCCAGGTCCCTATTAGGATACACTAAATCTTTTGATAGTTGCTATAATGTTTATGCCTCTACAACTCAAAGGGGTGGGGATGAAGTCTGTTACCCATATTTCCATACCACATGGATTCCAGGGGAACCAGCAGCTTCTGATTACACGTTACAGGCTTGCACCTTATTTTCTCTCAAGTTTTGTATATGTCTTATATCCTAGGCAGAAACTTAATACAATACTGTATTCATTTTATATCCTTCCCCCTCCCCCCGTCTCTCTCTCTCTCTCTCTGTCTCTCTCTCTCTCTTTTTCAGACAGGGTCTTGCTCTGTCACCCAGGTTGGAGTGCAGTGGTAAGATCATAGCTTACTCTAGCCCTGACTTCCTAGGGTCAAGTCATCCTCCCACTTCAGCCTCCTGAGTAGCTAGCACTACAGGTGTGCCACCACACCTGGCTAATTAATTTAGTTATTTTTTGTGAAGATGGGGTCTCCTTATTTTTCCCAGTTTAGTCTTGAACTCCTGGCCTCAAGAGATTCTCTCACCTTTGGCTCCTGAATAGTTGGGACTACAGACACACACCACCATGCTCAGCTAATTTTTAATTTTTTTTTTTTATAGAGATGGGGGTCTCCCTATGTTTCCCTGGCTGGTCTCAAACTCCTGGCCTCAAGCAATCCTCCTGCCTTGACCACCCGAAGTGCTAGGATTATAGGCATGAGCCACTGTGTCTAGCGTCACATTTCTTGAGCCTCTACTGAGTGCCAGATGCTATGCCAGGGACTGGTTACAACCAGAAGCAGATACAAAGGGCGCCTTGTTCACCGGAAGACCAAGGCAAGGCCTTGACGAGATGGTTATTCAAACCCCTCTACAAAAGTCTTCAGGGAAAGGATATTTTTGTTTGTTTTATTGTCTGCTCTCTTAGTGATCTGAAATATACATAGACTTGCACTCATTTCCTGCATCAAGTGTGACTCTTCGACCCAAAACACTCCTTCAGAAGTTTTTTAGTTCCTATGTATCATACCTTCAGATTTTAAGGCCTCATTCGTCAGATAGATAAACACACACATGAAAGCATGCATGTGTATTAAAAAGGTCTCTGCATGGAAAAATAAATGAGGAAGAAATGTCAAGGGAGCCTTATCAATTGGGGTATCTTAGTATCTTCAGAGAGAATCCCAGCCACTGACTGCAAATAGATAAGGGACGAGAAAAGTAACGATAACATAGAAAAGCCTGCAATATTTTACTCTGTTTAAAGCCGGGTGGTGAGTGTGGAATTCCTTTCTGGGGTGAAATTCCTGTATTCCATTTAAAAGCCTCTCCACCCTGATGTGTGTGCACACGTGTACCCAGCTTTGTGTGCGGGTGTCCTTGGTCCCTGGCAAGCACGTGGTCAGTCCTGTCGGCACGCAGCCTCCTGTCGATGTGGGCAGCATCCGAGATCTTCCCAGCCCATCCATATGCATGTGTGTCTATATCCCAGCAGCGGTCGGCATCATTCATTTCCAAAACCAGCATGCATTCATTTTCATAACTTTTTGTTCCATTACAATATTAATGGGACTATCAATAGGAAAGGACAAGAGAAGCATTTTTAATGTTTATCTGACAGTTGCAAATTTCACTTGAGGTTGTTTACTGGGATCTGATTGTTGGCAGAGAGGAGCAGGAGAGGCGGCAAGATTAATGGGATCACAGGAAGAGGAGATGTATTTATGGGCCTTCTGAACACCATCTAAGAGTAATAAAAAGTCCTGCCGCACCCTTCCCCAAGTGAGAAGTTTTAAAGGCTGAGAAATGAGGGATTGTTTTAATTAACTTCCATCTAATCCAGGTGGCCTGCTCAAAGTGAATCATGCTGCATTTATGTCATCAGTCTATTAAAAATTAGACGGCCCCAGAGGCTGGGCACGGTGGCTCGCACCTGTAATCCCAGCACTTTGGGAGGCCAAGGCTGGTGGATCATGAGGTTGGGCATTTGAGACCTGCCTGGCCATCATAATGAAACCCCATCTCTAATAAAAATACAAAAATTAGACGGGCATGGTGGCATGCGCCTATAATCCCAGCTACTCAGGAGGCTGAAACAGGAGAATCGCTTGAACCCGGGAAGCAGAGGTTGCGGTAAACCAAGATTGTGCCATTGCACTCTAGCCTGGGCGACAGAGTGAGACTCTGTCTCCAAAAAAGAAAAAAACAAAGAAAATTAGACGGGCCCCTCCCATCTCCCATCTCTCCCCTTTCTCTCTCTCTCCCCCAGTCCCCACCCCTAAACCCCTGGCCCTAGATTGCTATCACTCTAACTTGCCCCATTTTTTCCCTCTTCCTTAAACAACTCCTGTGCAATCTCAGGAAGAGAGAGAGAATCTCTCGATGGGGCCATCCATGGAGAGGATCGGAGAAAGAAGGAGAAGCGGATGCCAGAGGTTGCTAGGAGAAGGGAGAAGGGCACTAAGCCTTGGACAGGAGAGAGGGCATTTGTGCCTCCCCTGAGGTCTTCCCTCTGCTCTTGTCTGCTTAGTCCTAAAGATAACAAAGCAGTGGGTCCCAAGAACCCTTGAGAACCTTAGGGGGGAATGAAGGGATTAGAGATGCATGGGTGGACCCCATCCCTTGCCTCCCAGGAAGAGATCTGGCTACGGGAAGAGACCTTCCCAGGGACACTGGCTTCTCCCGAAGGCTATGGTATGCACTTGCCCTCTGAGTCTTTCTGCCTAGGGTCCTCAAAAGGGTTTCCAGTTAAAATACAGATGTCCAGTTACATTTGAATTTCAGGTCAGCAATGGATAAATATGTTCCAAATAATGCACGGAAATTACTTTTACTAAAAAAAAAAATTCTTCATAGTTGATTTGAAATTCAAGTTTAATGGAGTGTCCTGTATTTTTATTTGCTAAATTTGTCAACTCTATCCAAGAGAGAGTCCCCCCACCCCCGCCAGTGTAGTTATTATGATTCTAGATTCTGGCATAGCATTGCCTACACTTAGATCTTGAGCTACTATTTATTGTTACCTCTCTGACCTCAGTTTCTTCATCTCTTAAATGGGGATAACAAGAATAACAATATTAGCTACTTCTAGGAATACGATGAGGATTAAATAAAATTAAGTGCACCAAGTCCTTAGAACAGGGGTCGTGGTCCCTGTTGCAACTACTTAACTCTGCCAAGGTAGTGGGCCAGGAGCTGCAGACAAGATGTAAACCAGTGAGTGTGGCTGTGTCCCAGCGAAACTCAAATTACAAACACAGGCAGCAGGCCTTACTTGCCCCCAGGCTGAAATTTGCTGCTTCTTAAGTATTGATCATTATTATTCTACATATTGGAACTCTCCTGGTCAGGGCTGGTAGGTAGCGTTAACTGAGCAGCAACAAGAAGCTCTTCTTGCCTCTTCAAATACAGGTGTTATCTGCTTACTGATTCCTGAAATTTCACAGTTAGAGATTCAGTCTTGTGTCTACATAGCTCTGGAAGAAGTCACTCCTTAGGCTTTATCCCTCGGCATGAGCACAGAGCAGGGTTTAGAGGGCGCTTAAGCTCTGCCAGCCCCACAGAAGCAGAATCCATCACTCATTCTCACACGCATTCCTGGTAGGGCTTGCTGGGATTATGTGCATTTTACACCTAAGCAGGCTAGGACTCCAGAGTGTAACTCCTCCAGCGCCACCAGGCAGTCAAGGTCAAAGCCCGCCTCTGGCTCCTGCCCACAGTTCCTGGGCTTTGCAGGTCAGAGCCGGGCAGGGTCCGCACTCTCCTGTTTTACCATCTACCAATGTGAAGATGACTGCTTGTGATTTCCCAGGGGCAGGGCAGCAGCATTGACAGAGTAAGTCCAAGGTCAGCAGGAAGGGATGAGAGAGATGGGGCCAGAGCAGGAAAATGGTCTTAGATGAGGGGACAGAAAAATTGGAGGAAAAAATTTAGAGACAAGCTGGGTGCAGTGGCTCACACCTGTAATCCTAGCACTTTGGGAGGCCGAGGCGAATGGATCACAAGGTCAGGAGTTTGAGACCAGCCTGACCAACATGGTGAAACACCGTCTCTGCTAAAAATACAAAAATTAGCTGGTCATGGTGGCGTGCATCTGTAATCCCAGCTACTCAGAGGGCTGAGGCAGGAGAACTGCTAGAACCCGGGAGGCGGAGGTTGCAATGAGCGGAGACTGCATCACTGCACTCCAGCCTAAGCCACAGAGGGAAACTGCGTCTAAAAAAAAAAAAAATCAGAGAATTCTGTTTTGCCCAGAGCCATGCCACTCTCCAGCCTGTCTTCCCTGAACCAGGTGGTACAGGGACCAGTTTTTCACCACTTACCTTCCACCTCCAGGCACTGTCTAGAGGGCTAGGCCCCAGCATTGCCAGGTTCTTCTCAAGTCTAAACCACTGGAGCTGGGACAGGTGCACCCAGGTGTTCTAATTCCACTCAGCCCTCCCCAAATCATACTTGCCCAAAATAAAATGCACCGTTTGAAACTTGTTGGTGCACACAAGAGGTCTGTCTGCTCCCACTCCTCCCAAGCCCCACCTCCCGCCCAAGCCCCATCTGAACTGGGAGAAGAAGGATCCTTGATGTCCCCAAAGACACAGCTCCAGAGTCAGACTGAGCTGCTAGTGTCTAAACCAGCTGCAGGACCATGGGTGGATCTTTCCCTGCCTCGGTTTCTCCCTTTGTGAAACGAGGGTGAGAAAACATAATTCTGGAGCTACCGTAGGTTTTAAACAAGAGGATCAAGGCAGATCTGGGTGATAAACACATGAAGGTGTGGGGATGGTGGCGTGCCTGGAGAGGGCATGGATGCTTCGGGCACCATCTCCTCCTCCCTGTACCTTGCTGTACACATCTCTTCCATGTGGCTGTTCCTGAGCTGTATAATAAACCAGCACATGTAAGTAAAAGAGAGAGGGAGGTAAAGGACCTATCCTACTGCTGAGCTCGCAGCAGGGGCTGCGGGGCTGGTTCCATGCCCTTTCCTCTTTCACTATAGATGCCATCAGGGCAGGGACCTTGTCCTAGGCGTCTCCAAGCTTGCCGGCCAGATGCCTTAGCCCCGCAGCTTGTCTCCCCATCCAGTAACCCGGCGAAACAAGAAGACAGGGTGGGAAAATCTCGTGGGCAGTTCTCCTCTCTGTCACTAGCTATGTGGTCATAGTGGTCCCTCACTTTGCACCTCAGCTTTTCATCCATCAAATGGTTATTAAAATATGTTCTCATTTAACAGTGACTCTCTGGAGTCATTATGGAAATTCCAACCAAAGCAAAGAGGGGTGAGCAAGTGAGAAGTCTGGAATCAGACCCCAAGGTCACACCCAGCTCCATCACAAACCACATGGCGTGCCTCCTGGGCGACATGGCTATAAATACAGTGCCTAACTCTCAGCACCACGGCAAGGGTGATGCAATGTGTGCAGAGGACTTGGTGCAGTGCCTAAGAGGGCACTCTTTGTGCTATGTATGGTAGCTGTTATCACAGTTTCATTCATTCAGTTCCTGCCTGGGTGATACTGACCACCTGCCAAGCTGTGAGCCAAGTGCATGGTGGTGAACAGAGCCAAGGCCATGTCCAGGAGAGGCCCACGCTGTGCAGCCCTCAGACCTGCCACATTCACGTTGTGCCTGCTCCGGCTGCCCATGCGCCCTCATTGTTGCTTTCAAGCAAGTCCCTTCCTAGTCAGCCCTGGCCTGGACACCTCAGCAGGAATCACCTCCATCAAGACCCAGCCCCCTCTCTTGAAAGACTTCTTTGGTGACCAGTGGATCACAGTCCTGTTTAGGAGAGGAATCTTCAGTGGGAGGTTCCTCTTTACCAAGCACGACACTCTCCCTGATAAACCTTCTTCATACCCTAATATCAGCGGGGAAGCCCACATCCCGTTCTTCCTACAGACTTCCCTCCATCTGCGGTGCTTCACAGATCATCTCTTGAAACCTTCGTCCCTCTACCTCCCCTCAAACGCTGCCACCCCCACCAATTTCTCCTTTGCCCAGATGCTGACATCAAGGCCAGAGTTCTAGTCTTGGCCAGTATCATCTCAGAAGAGAACGGATAGGGGCATGTTGGCTCTCCTTAATTTCCGTGTAAAGTCATACACATAGGCATGCAATCGCATTAAGAACAAAACCGTCAGCTTAGATGTAAACAATCTTCTAAATATATATTTGGGGTACTTGGCCCTAAATATACATAGGATCAAAAATTTCAGAGTTGGAAGGGACCTTAAGGGTTGTCCTGGCCTGAAGCGGTGGCTCACGCCTATAGTCCCAACACTTTGGAAGGCTGAGGCAGGTGGATCATCTGAGGTCAGGAGTTCGAGCCTGGCCAACATGGTGAAACCCCATCTCTACTAAAAATAAAAAAAATTAGCCAGGCATGGTGGCACGTGCCTGTAATCCCAGCTACTCAGGAGGTTGAGGCAGGAGAATCACTTGAATCCAGGAGGCAGAAGTTGCAGTGAGCCGAGATTGTGCCATTGCACTCCAGTCTGGGTGACAAAAGCAAAACTCCATCTAAAAAAAAAGAAAACGAAAAAAAGAAAAGAAAAGAGGTAGTCCTTGTCCATTCTGCCCACCCAGAGAAATAAGAATATTGTCTATAATACCTATCTTGATTCTAAGATTTCTTCCAGCTTCCAGACCAACACACACACATAGCAGAGTGCCTTATTTGTCGCTTGGTGCTGTTTACTTGGTGACTTTGGTGGTCATTTCTCCTGCCTTACCATTAGAGGATAATGTGCTCAGGTCAGGGTCTGGCCATTGACTCTCCTGAGACACCAAGGCCAGGGATTTTCAAAGAACAGGGGCTTACTTACACTCTGACTGAAGCATAGATGGGCTAGAGGGGCTTGCAGAGTGTGGACCCCTTCCATACTCCAGAGCCCTGCCTCTCAGCTGGAAATTGACCACAGTGTACACTCAGTGTTTGATATGGGTCTGTTAAGCTACTTCAATGAGCTAAGGAAGGATGGATGTTTCCTACGAAAAAAAGAATAAGCCAAACTGAGCTACTTTCTTGGATAAACTTTGAGATAAAAAATAACATTTATTTGGCCAGGCACAGTGGCTCACGCCTGTAGTCCCAGCACTTTAGGAGGTGGGTGGATCACCTGAGGCCAGGAGTTCAGGACCAGCCTGGTCAACATGACAAAACCTCTTCTCTACAAAAAATATAAAAATTAGCTGGGTGTGGTGGTGTGTACCTGTAATCCCAGCTAGTCAGGAGACTGAGGCAGGAGAATTGCTTGAACCTAGGAGGCAGAGGTTGCAGTGAGCTGAGATGGTACCACTGCACTCCAGCCTGGGCAACAGAACAAGACTCTCTCTCAAAAAAAAAAAAAAATTTATAATGTGAGTTTTTTTCTGTGATATTTCCTTTGCTTTCATTAAAATATTTTCTTATAAAATGTACATATAAAGGTGTTTAGAGAATAATAATAAAATAATATAATGAACACCTGTATATCCACTACTTGGCTTAAGAAATACTATTATCAGTAAAGACACCTCCCACCCCTACCTGTGTATGTGACATTCCTGATGTCATCTGAGCCATCCCCACCTTGTGGGCATTTATGTTAATCATTGATATGATTTGGATCTGTGTCCCTGCTTAAATCTCATTGAAATTGTAATCCCCAGTGTTGGAGGTGGGGCCTGATGGAAGGTAACTGGGTCCTGGGGACAGATTTTCCCCTTAGTGCTGTTCTCATGATAGTGAGTGAGTTCTCATGAGATTTGGTTATTTAAAAGTATGTGGCACCTCCTCCTTCTCTCTCTCCCTCCACTCCTCCTCCTCCAGCATGTAAGACATACCTGCTTCCCCGTGACCTTGCATCACGATTGAAAGTTTTCTGAGGCCTCCCTGGAAGCCAAGCAGATGCCAACATCATTCTTCCTGTACAGCCTGTGGAACTGTGAGCCAATTCAACCTTTTTTCTTTATAAATTACCCAGTCTCGGGTATTTCTTTATAGCAGCGCAAGAATGGACTAATATTGTCATTCTCTGACTTTATTCACAATTTTTTCACATATGTGTGTATCCCAGAACAATATATTGTTAGTCATGCATTTTTACAAACTTTATATATGTAGCAGCGCATTCATTGTATTTTTTCATAATTTGCTGTTTTCACTCAACATTATGCTTTTGAGTTTGATCTATGCTGATGTACGTAGCTATTGTTTGGATGCATAGTTGTATGGTTTTCATTGTATGATTACAGCAGCATTTATTTTTCTATGTTGCTGCTGATGGACATTTGGGTTTCCAGTTTTTGCTATTACAATCAATGTTGCTATGAAGATTCTTATTGTGTGGGAGGCATCTCTGGGCACATATGCAAGTTTCTTTTCCATATGTACTGAGGAAAAGTGCTGGATAGTACAGCATGCATGTGGTTAGCCTTAGTAGGTAGCACGGGATGGCTTTTCCAAAGTGGTTATATCAATTTACACATCTGCCAGCATCAATATCCTCATAATGCTTCATGTCATCGGACTTAAGTCTTTGCCAATTTCACGTACGTGAAATGGCATCTTCTCCTTGTTGTAATTTACGTCGTGTTGATTATGTTCTTCTTTTCTCTCATGCTTATGGACCATTTCGTGTTTCCTTTAGTGTGTTTCCTTTTCGTGTCCTTTGCCCAGTTGTTTTACTGGGTTGCTTTTTTCCTACTGATTCGTAGACCTTCTTTATGCATTCTGAATGCCAATCCTCTGTTAGCTGCCCATGTTAGGAATATCTTCTAGTTTGTGGCTTGCCTTCTCTTTCTCCCTGTGGTATCCTTTGGCGAACAAAAGATCTTAATTTTAATGGGGGCAAATGTATCAGTCATTTTCTTTATGGGGTCCACTCCTGTGTCTTCAGAAATCATTCCTTACATTGGGGTCATATCAATGTTCTCATATTTCCTCTCTGTTCTTCACTCTGGATGACATCTTCCTACAGGAAGGGAAGGGGCCTTCCTGAGGCCCCTTCTCAGCCTGGCATAGCTCCTGCTCAGCTCCTCCCATTCTCGACCTCAATGGTCGGTTTATTCGCATTCGCCCTGCTGGGCCAGGAAGAGGAACTATATGTCATTGAGTTCTAACTTTGCAACTCTTGCCATGCCTGGCACACGGTAGTCTCTTCTATCTGTGCCTTCTTCATTTTTTGCCTTCTTACAATCTCCTTTTGCTTTGGCTCTGCAGCAATGGGTTCTCAACCATAGCTGAACAACTTGCCAGGCCCCACCCCCAGACTTTCTGATTTAATCATTCTGAGTGGGGCATCCATGTTCTTAAAACGGCCTTCAGGGGATCTTGCATGCTGTCAGGGCTGAGAGCCACTGCTCTGTAGTTTTTTGAAAAAGGCAGGCTCCGGCATCTGTCCTCTGGAGCAACGCACTTCTTACGCTCCCCTAATCTCTTACCTCAGTCCCAATTCCAAATAACAAGCCAAGAGGGTAGGCTGGAGTAGCGCACTGCAGGCCCTAAAAGTCCCCAGAAGGTGACCTGCCAAGAGCCTGTGAGCCTTCAGCCATATCGAGGCCACCATATTGGCGGTTTCAGTTCCCACTAGTGGGAAATAGATGAATGGGAGGGCATGGGGAGGTTTGGAAAGGGGCGGGAAGGGAAAGGTGCCATCTATGAGAAAGGCAGAGGGATAGAGGAAGAGGCAAAAGAAACACATTTTGGAAAGCGCCAAAGTTTTGACAGGAATCTGCCTCCTTCCCCCTCCCTTTCCCATCTGTTTTGGAGAAATGTAAATGCACCCGTGTTCCCAGGTGACTGGCCGGCGGGTAGCCTCTTTGGAATTCTGCAAACTGACCATCTGTCGTCCTGTAATAAATGATAGCTATAAAAGAAAGTGATTATGGGGCCGATAGGGGGAGAGGCATTTGTTTATATTCTTATATGTATCAGATTGAATAGAAATTATCACTTAAAATTGACAAATGGAGAGCAAGGTTCCTTGGAGAGGAATCAGGGACATGGTGGCAGCGATGGGACTGTGAGTGAACTTTATGTGACCAAGTGTCAGGGACCAGCTCAGCCCCAGAGGCTCACAGAGTACCCCAGGCCCCTGAGGGTGGGAATCCAGCTTCAAACCTTCTCTGAAGGTCTTGGGGGTGTACCAGGCAAATGTGACTTGGCTGGTGGGTAGGAGGACTATATGTCTCCTCTTGCCTGGGGAGGAGGCAGGGTGGCTCTAGGAAATCGGTACAAAGCTGCGTTTGGTTCATCTGTCTCTATGGGAGCTACTTGACCCTGCAACTCCTATGTATGGTTCCCCAACTAATGACTACCTTCTGTTTGACTTTCTCCCCCTTCCAGCGATGCTTTTCCAGTTTCTGGTGTCATGCCCACCAGTTGGGCCTCCCACTTCCTGACTTTGCCATTCTTGGCCACGAGCTGAGCTTGTTCCCCTCCCTTCTAGAGCAGCACATTTGCTTTGAAGAGTCCTGGGAGGCTTGCTTCCCAAACATGCCCCTGTATTTCTGCATTTCTGGTGCTGCCTTGTTGCCTCCTTCATAGCCCAGGCTAGGGAGCATTTAGGGCTGACCTCTTCCTAAGAAGCAGCAAAAGGCTTGAGGAGCTCGGCTGTCTCTTCACTTTCTCCTGCTCACATACCTTGGCTAAAATCTCTAGTCTCCTCTGCTCTAAGATAGGATACTTTTTCCCCAGGTCTTAGAATAATGAAACTTGATGTTTATAGAGTCCTGATCATGTTTTCCTACCCCACAGGCTAGGCACAGAAGATCTTATCCTCTCCATCTTCCAGCTGGGATAACCGAGCATCGAGAGGAAAAGTAGCAGCAGTCCACAGTCACACTTTAGAGAATGGCAGAGTCACCTGCTGTACATTCCTTGCAATATTCTTTACTTTTGATTAATGCCTCTAAGGCAATCAGCAAATTTAGGTTGGTTTTACAATACTCTTCACATTCTCCCTCCTGTTGATCATTTGACTGTATTTTTAATATTTTAGTAAGCATAAAAACACTTTTGTATATTAAGCATATGTTTATGTATTAAATACATTTATATATGCAATACTCAGCACTAGTCTTTTTTGCTTTTTTTTTTTTGAAACAGTCTGGCTCTGTTGCCTAGACTGAAGTACAGTGGTGCAATCTCAGCTCACTACAACCTCTGCCTCCCAAGTTCAAGCGATTCTCCTGCCTCAGCCTTCTGAGTGGCTGGGATTACAGGTGCCCACCATCATGCCTGGCTAATTTTTGTATTTTTAGTAGAGACAGGGTTTCACCATGTCGGCCAGGCTGGTCTTGAACTCCTGACCTCAAGTGATCTACCCACTTCGGCCTCCCAAAGTCCTGGGATTACAGGGCATGAGCCACCGCACCTGGCTGTGCTATACATTTTTAAACAACCAGATCTCTTGAGAACTCACTCATGATCATGAGAACAGCACCAAGGAGAGTAGCACTTAGGGGATGGTGCTAAACCGTTCAGGAGAAACTGCCCCCATGATCCAATCACCTTCCACCAGGCCCCACTTCCAACACTGGGGATTATAATTTGACGTGAGATTCAGGCCAGGACACCAATTCAAATCATGTCATGTGGGAAGGGAAGCAGAAGCCCCTAAAAGTGAAAGCCCATATTTTTTATCCCTCAAGAAAACAAAAGAGCAAGGTCTTGGGCAGAAAGGTACGAAGGACATCTTGCCCATATTCCCTTCCAACCAGTATAGGAACACACACCTCTCTGAAATGGGAGTGACTGGAGAGGATTGCCCCTGGGTGTGATGGCATCCACTTGTAATCTCAGCTACTCGAGAGGCTGAGGCAGAATTGCTTGAACATGGAAGGCGGAGTTTGCAGTAATCCGAGATGGCATCATTGTACTCCAGCCTGGATGACAGAGCAAGACTCTGTCTCAAAAAAAAAAAAAAAAAAAAAAAGTATAGCACCTCCCCTCTGTCTTCATCCTGCTGCAGCCATGTGAGGCGCACTGGCTCCCTCTTTGCCTTCCACCATGATTGTAAGTTTCCTGAGGCCTCCCCAAACCCGAGTAGATGTCAGAATCATGCTTCCTGTACAGCCTGCAGAACTGTGAGCCAATTAAACCTCTTTTCTTTATAAATTACCCAGTCTCAGATATTTATTTATAGCAAGGCAAGAACAGACTAATACACCATGTTAACTTCAGTACTGTCCAACAGAACTCTGATGATGGATTGTTCTACATCTGCACTGTCCAGTGCAGTCACCATACAGCAGAAGCTACTAGCCAAGCATTTGAAATGTGGCTAATGCAACTAAGAGACTTCATTTTAAAATTCAATTTTGTTTATTTATTTATTTTTGAGATGGAATCTTGCTCTGTCGCCCAGGCTGGAGTGGAGTGGTGCCATCTCAACTCACTGCAACCTCTGCCTCCCTGGTTCAAGCAATTCTCCTGCCTCACCTCTTGAGTAGCCGGGGTGACAGATGTGTACCACTATGCCTGACTAATTTTTGTATTTTTAGTAGAGACAGGGTTTTGCCATGTGGTCAGACTAGTCTTGAACTCCTGACCTCAGGTGATCTGCCTGCCTTGGCCTCTCAAAGGGCTAGGATTACAGGTGTGAGCCACTGCTCCCGGTCAGAAGTTTTCTTCTTTCACACTTCTAGTGCCTTTTCCCCTGCTGGCTCACCCTCCCAAAGTGCTGGGATTACAGGTGTGAGCCACCCTGCCTGGACTTAAAATTGAATTTTAGTGAGTACCATTGTTAAGTAGCCATATTTGGCTACTGGCGGTAGGGTGGTGGGGGCAAGGTTCCATACTGGGCAGTAGAGAGTTCTAGATCTTTCTCTCCTTTGCTCTTACTCTCCCAGTCTGCAGTCTGAAGTCTCAGTTTGTAATTCCTCTGAGTGGAGTTTGTCCTGAAAAGAAGCCCCCCTGGTTAGTTTCAGGAGCTATCAGGTCTAGACTGCCTAGGGTGTCCTAACCTCAATTGAGGGTCTGCCGAGACCCCTCCCAGCTTCGCCACTCCTCTCACGTTGACCTGTCATGGTTCTAGCCAGCCCTTGCGGGTGGTTTTGAGGGTCTCTGGGCTCCTGGGGGGGTTTTCTTCACCCAGTCATATTTTGGGGTTCATGGGATTCCTCCTTACTGATTTTGTTATACATAAGGATATTTTGTTTTTCTGCCCTAGTTGCTCTGCCCATTTTCCCAGAAGGGTTTAGGGAGATTCAGTCTCTTCTGACATTGGTGCCATTGTCCTACTTTTATTTTGAAGAGCCTACTGGTGTGTAGATCTCAGAAGTACAGCCATTCTCTTGGATTCTCTGCTGCTTAAGTTTCAGCACAAAAAGCCACATGTTGTGAAGTGTTTGGTATGTGGGAGGCGCCAAAACTATGTGTTAAATGAGTGAAGGTTCTTAACCACACACAGTCAACTTTAGATCTTTGAGCAGATTCTAATAGTGTAGCAGATACTCTGGAACCGTGAGCAAAATGGGCGGAAATGATCTCTTGTGCAATGATAATTCAGTGGTCAGACCCAGGTGACAAGGCAAGGGGATGGACTCCAGCTAGCTGTCTGCTGCCATTACACTTCCCCTATGCAGGCTGATGTACAGAAGAGCAACAGTCCCCATAAAGCTGATTAAGGGACCCCCAGCATTGGGGAGGAGGCAATGAATTTAGAACTGAGTCCTGGAAGAAAGTGAAAGGTTTGATTTTTTTTTTTTTTAAGTCAGAGTTTCGCTCTTGTTGCCTAGGCTAGAGTGCAATGGCATAATCTCAGCTCACCACAACCTCCGCCTCCTGGGTTCAAGCGATTCTCCTACCTCAGCCTCCTGAGTAGCTGGGATTACAGGCATGCACCACCATGCCCAGCTAATTTTGTATTTTTAGTCAAGATGGGGTCTCTCCATGTTGGTCAGGCTGGTCTCGAACTCCTGACCTCAGGTGATCCACCCACCTTGGCCTCCCAAAGTGCTGGGATTGCAGGCATGAGCCACCATGCCCGGCTGAAAGATATGATTTCAAGGGAAATATTTATTATGTGCATGGCACAACAATGAAATTGTTGTGCCATGAAATTGTAGACTGAATAAATGATTGATGAAATGGATGAGTCAAAGACTTGGGTAACATCTCATGATGAGGAGGCAAGCTCTTGAACATGCTGGATATGGCTGTAGGCACCCAGACACTTCTCAGATCAATCTCTGGAATAGAAATAAACTCAGGGGCTCTTCTGGGCATTGACCCCCCATATCCTATCCCTCTGAAGAAGTTTTGTCTATGTCTTCATCTTGAGCCTACTCAGTTTTGATCCCTCCTTGATGTCTTCTGCAGAGATAATGCCCTGTTTGTTTTTCCCTTCTATTAGAGACCTTTCTTTTATACAAAGAGCTGCAAGCTCTTTATCTATGAGAAAGAAAATATAAAAGAAACAGATTCTTCCTCTTGCCTTGGTTCTGGAGCTCCACCCAGCTCCGGAGTGAAAGTGTCCTGCTAGAGAGTCAGATGCTCCTTTTCTTTTCTTTCTTTTCTTTTTTTTTTTTTTTTTTTTTTAAGACAGAGTCTCACTCTGTCACCCAGGCTGGAGTGCAATGGCGAGATCTCAACTCACTGTAACCTCTGCCTCTTGGGTTCAAGCGATTCTCCTGCCTCAGCCTCCCGGGTAGCTGAGATTACAGGCACCCACCACCACACCTGGCTAATTTTGTATTTTTAGTAGAGACGGGGTTTCACCTTGTTGTCCAGTCTGGTCTTGAACTCCTGACCTCAAGTGATCCACTTCGGCCTCCCAGTGTGCTGGGATTATAGGCATGAGTCACAGCGCCCTGCCAGACAATTATTTTTCATTTTCAAACATCCTTGATGCAATGTTAACGAAAAAGTCACTTTAAAAATAATATGCTATGTTCCAGAGACCTAAAGAACACATCGGGAAGTCAAGAGGCAGCAAAGTCACCACCTCCCCTCCCAAGGAGCCAGCACCCTCTCTGAGCTGGTGTCTGGAGGACGCTCTGCTGCCCCGGCCCAGTGCTTGCCTCTCTTTGCCCTTCTGCCTTAGGCCCAGGCTCATCAGTAGGAAATATCAGTAGGAAATATTTTTTTCTCTCTGGTGTCCTTCCTTCAAACACAGACACAGGCAGCTTCAGCTCAGCACAACCCAGACTCCTAAGTCTCAGCAGGGGAAAGCCTCTTGGGGCCTCTCCTAGCTCGGTGCCCTTTTTTCCTCTCATCTGTTTCAAAAAGCTGGGATTGGGGAAGCAGTAAAGGAATCAGCTACTTCTACCCTCAAGAAGAAAATAGCCTCAGCCCATCTCCTGCAAATGGAGCACTATCCAGCCTGTAATACTCAGAGTCCTCCAGAGAGTCGGAGCTGATAGAACATGCACAGAGAGAGAGAGAGATGAGAGGAACTTACAAGCTGAATTAGCTTATGAAATTATGGAGGCTGATGATCCCCACCACTGGCCGTCTGTGAGCTAGAGAACCAGCCAAGCCAGCTGCATGGCTCAGTCCAAGTCCAAAGCCAGAGAACCAGGGAAACCAATGGGGTAACTCTCAGTCCATGGCCAAAGTCCTGAGAATCCAGGGGCCACTGGGAGAAGTCCCAAAATCCAAAGGCCAGAGAACCTGGAGGTGGGATGTTCAAGGACAGGCGAAGAAAGGTGCCCCATCTCCAGAAGAGAGAGCGAGCTAATTCTTGTGCCCTCTGCCTTTTTGTTTTAGCTAAGCCCTCAGCTGATTGGACGGTGTTTGTCCATATTAGGTGAGGTTGAATCTTCCTTCCCCAGGCCACTGATTCAAATGCCAATCTCTTCCAAACACACCCTCACAGACATCCCTAGAAATAGGCCTTACCAGCTATCTGGATATCCCTTAATCCAGTCAAATTGATACGTAAAATGAACCATCACACAGCCCAAAGACAGACCATAAAGTGGCGAGAACTCTAACCTCGCTCTGAGCTTCACCATCACGGCGGTACACACTGCACCGCAAGGGTCGTGAGATGTTCCGCTGGGCACAGACCCATACGAGGCTCGTGGAGTTTGGGGATGAGAGTTGTTCCAGGGCCCTCCTTCAGCCTCATCCCAACCCAACCGTTGCCCTTCAACATTATTTGGGGTCTTCTGTGTGGGCCAGGAGCATTTTGCCACCTTCAGAAGCATGAATCAAGCCTTGCAGGTGTGTGATACCAATATCCATCCACGTGACTGCGTGCTGATGGTACCCCTGGTTCTGATGGGTTTCTGGGGACTTTTCTCCTTTACACACAATGGGACTTTAATGTCCAGGAGTGTATGTCCTGCCCTGGTTTCTAGAAGGCTCATTGCTTTGATGAGGACAATAAGATAATCATTGGCTGACTTGGAATCACAGACAACTTGGTCAGGGGACAGGTCATGGGACCTAGGAGGTGACTTGATGCCTTTTACACATGCCCCTATGACACCCCACCTTGCATAAGCCACCCATTTTGTATGCTTTTCTTTTTTTTGAGACAGAGTTTTACTCTATCACCCAGGCTGGAGTGCAGTGATGCAGTCTTGGCTCACTGCAACCACCGTCTCCAGGGTTCAAGCGATTCCCATGCCTCAGCTGCCCAAGTAGTTGGGATTACAGGCACATGCCACCACGCCCAGCTAATTTTTGTATTTTTTAGTGGAGAAAGGGTTTCACCATGTTGCCTAGGCTGGTCTCAAACCCCTGACCTCAAGTGATCCGCCCACCTCGGCCTCCCATGGTGCTGGGATTACAGGTGTGAGCCACCATGCCCCGCCAAGTCGCCCATTTTGGAACTATCAGTATACATTTCTCTAACTCTTCTAGAATCTAACTTTTCAATTTGTGTCAGCTACAATTAGTTTGGCAGCAACTGATAGAAGCCTGAAGCGAGAGCAATTTAAATAAGTTAAGGGTTTGCTTTTCTCCCAGGCCAAGCACTCATGGAGACAGGAAGTCCAGGGCTGGTTTCACAGCCCCACAATGTGGTTCGTGCTGCAGGCTCCTTCTGCCTTTCTGTTCTACCATTCTTAGTGCATGTGTCTGTCCTCAAGGGAAACTCAGGGTGGCAAGATGACTGCTGCTGCTCCAGTCATCATGCCCACCTTTCTGTCATGAAGAAGAAAAGGAAGGATGAGCTTGCCAGAGGAGTCAGCCCCTTTTAAAGAGATTTCCCGAAGCCCCCCACATAAGCTTCCTCTAACATCTCAGGGGCCGCCCTAACTGCAAAGGAGGCTGGGAAATGAACTGGGTATATTGCCATCCTCAACAACGTAGGGATTTTGTTTGCAAAGAATGATCTCATGGCACCTAAGCCTTACTGAGCACTTAACTGATGCCGGATACTCTTAGCACCCCATATGCATGACCTCATTGAACCCTCACAACAGTGCCATATTGTGGGAATTATTATTACTCTGTTTTTCATAACAGGAAGCTGAGGCATAAGGGTTTCAGTAGTTTTTCTAAAGGACAGAGCCAGGATTTGGCTCTGAGCCCACACTCAGGCGATTTTCCCACACTCAGGTGATTTTCCCACACTCAGGCGATTTTCCTCCACTTGGGCCCCTTGCCCTCAGCCATCAACTGACTGCTTCAATTCAGGTCCCCCAAAACGCCCCCATGCCTCCCAGCCCCCAACCTTGTCACAGTGGTGAAAGAGCTTGGTCTTTCAGCTCAGAGGTCCCTGTTCAGAGCCATTCATTGAGACCCGTCCTTTTCCCACCTCTGAGGCTCACTGCCACCAGTGGTGCCTAGTACTTGTGAATTCCTAGTCCCTAACCTGTCCCCTTCTCTCTCTCTTCCGTTGTCCTTATCCCTCTTTCTATTATTTTCTATTATTCTGTTCTTTTCTTCCTCCCTCCCTTTTTTTCTTTCACAACATCCCTTAATCCTTTCTTTCTTTTTCTTTTTCTTTTTTTTTTTTTGAGACGGAGTCTCACTCTGTCACCAGGCTGGTGTGCAATGGCGTAATCTCAGCTCACTGCAACCTCCGCCTCCCGGGTTCAAGTGATTCTCCTGCCTCAGCCTCCCAAGTAACTGGGATTACAGGCATGTGCCACTATACCAGGCTAAATTTTTTGTATTTTTAGTAGAGATGGGGTTTCACCGTGTTAGCCAGGATGGTCTCAATCTCCTGACCTCGTGATCCACTTGCCTCGGCCTCCCTAAGTGCTGGGATTACAGGTGTGAGCCACCGCACCTGGTCTTTCTTTAAAATAAAAGAAACAGTCTTTCAGCCAGGGCTTAGTTCTTGTCCTCTCACTTTCCTTCTGCCCCTCCCCCTTGCCACCCTTCTCCTTCTCTGGTTTCCCATTCCCCGCACAGAGCCACTTCCCCCAGCCTCCGCTGACAACACAGCCACCCCTGTGAGCACACACTGGGGAACAGCCCAGAGGAAACCACCAAGCCAGGGACATAAACATAATGGAGCTGGCACGGGCCCCTCCCCAGGGCTCCACTTGGCAGTCACTCACTGTCACTAACAGGCCTACCTCCCCAACTCCCTTCACGATGCTGGGGAGGAGAGAGCCCAGAGTGAAAGGGACTTTTACTATCCTCAGAGGGAGCTTTGTTCCTGCTATAGTCTTTCCTGCCCTGCCCTAGGCCGGCCAGCAGCTTGAAAGAGGTTTTGGTCTAAATGGGTCTCTCTCCTTCACTCAGCAAACATCAATTAATTAACCAGAATAGTCAACAGTACCAATAAAAAGGGTGCAGGGCTGGCCTGTGGGGAGTAGGTGACATCTTAGAAAACCAGGCAGGGCAGCCCATTCTGGACGGATGGACTGAAGCCCCAGGGCTTGGCTTCCTGTCTCCCTCCCACCCTACCTCCTCTGCCTTCAACCCCTAGGCCGTGACTTTGGTGTAACAGGAAGTTGCTCTGTTACCAAACACATTTGTGTAGCTGATTTCATTCATTGTCAGAACACCCCACTTTACCGATGAGGCAGTGCCCAAGTTCAAATAGCCATGAGCTGTGGAGCCACATTCCTGGATGATGAAGCTGCCCTGGTTTGCACAGACAATCTGCTTGTTTCAACAGGACCATGGAGGAGAGTAGAGGCCACCAGTCACATGCAGGGACCTTGCGCAGTTCCACCTCTGCCATAGGAAGCTGTATGACCATGCGTGGCTACCCAAAGGTCCTTTTGTCCTACCTGCCTCCCTCTATGAGAATGGAAGGCTGCACACTCACTTCCTCAGTCTTTTTTGCAGCCAGAGATGGCCCCATAACCCAGGTCCCACCAGTGGAAGGTAAAAGAAGGTTTTGTTTGTTTGGTTGGTTAGTTGGTTTTTGGTGTTTTTTCTTTGAGATGAAGTCTTGCTCTGTCGCCCAGGCTGGAGTGCGGTGGCAACTCCACTGCAACCTCCACCTCATAGGTTCAAGTGATTCTTGTGCCTCAGCCCCCTGAGTAGCTGGGATCACAGGCACATATCACCATGCCTGGTTAATTTTTGTATTTTCAGGCCAGGCATGGTGGCTCATGCCTGTAATCCCAGTACTTTGGGAGGCCGAAGTGGGTGGATCACCTGAGGTCAAGAGTTCGAGACCAGCCTGGCCAATATGGTGAAATCCCGTCTCTACTAAAAATACAAAAATTAGTTGGGTGTGGTGGTAGGCACCTGCAATCCCATCTACTTTGAAGACTGAAGCAAGAGAATCACTTGAACCTGAGAGGCAGAGTTTGCAGTGAGCCGAGATTGCACCACTGCACTGCCTGAGCAACAAGAGCAAAACTCCTTAGAAAAAAAAAAATTGTGTATTTTTAGTAGTGTCAGGGTTTCACCATGTTGGCCAGGCTAGTCTCGAACTTCTGGCCTCAAGTGATCCACCCGCCTCTGCCTCCCAAAGTGCTGGGATTATAGGCATGAGCCACCGTGTCCGGCCAAAATGTTTTCAGAAACCTTCAGGGAAGGTTTGTTGTCCTGGCTCCCCTTCTCCCCTAATTGGCATTGTGGTATGAAGATATGACTCTGGGAGCTGTGGCAGCCATCATGTGAGCATGAGGTGGCGCGCTGGAGGACTGAAGCCAACATACTGAGCATGTGAAGAGCCTGAGTCATGGAACACTGCCCCCAGCTCTCAGTGCCCCCTTCAGACTCCTTATTATGGGAGGAAAATACACCTTTACTTGTTGAAGTTTTTACGATGGGCAGAATGATGTCCCATTCCCAGAGATGGTCATGTCTTAATCCCTGGAACCTGTGACTATGTTAGGTTATTTGGCAACAGGAAATAATGGCAACAGATACAATTAAGGCTGCTAATCAGCTGACTTTAAAATGAGGAGATTATCCTGGAGTATCTGAGTGGATTTATATAGATGTACCCCTCAAGACTTATATATCTCTCAGAGAGAGAGAGAGAAATTTATTTATTTATTTATTTATTTATTGTGACAGAGTTTTTGCTCTCATTGCCCAGGTTGGGGTGCAATTGCGTGATCTCAACTCACCACAACCTCCACCTCCTGGGTTTACCTGATTCTCCTGCTTCAGCCTCCCCAGTAGCTGGGATTACAGGCATGCGCCACCACGCCTGGCTAATTTTGTATTTTTAGTTGAGATGGGGGTTCTCCATGTTGGTCAGGCTGATCTCGAACTCCCAACCTCAGATGATCTGCCCACCTCAGCCTCCCAAAGTGCTGGGATTATAGGTGCAAGCCACTGTGCCCAGCCGAGAAATTTATTTTAAGGAATTGGCTCATGTGCTTGTGGAAGGCTTCTGAACCTGAAATTTGTAAAGAAGTCTGGCAGGCTGGGAATTCAAGGAAGAATCAATGTTGAAATCTTTAATGCAAAATCTACGGGCTGAAAATTCAGACAGAAATTCTATATTGTAGTCTTGAGGCAGAACTACTCCTACCTCAGGAAACCTCAGTCTTTTCTCAGCCTTCAGCTGACTGGGAAGACCCTCAAGTAATAGAGGGTCATCTGCTTTACTTAAAGTCTACTGATGGCCAGGCACAGTGGCTCACGCCTGTAATCCCAGCACTCTGGGAGACCGAGGCGGGTGGATCACGAGGTCAGGAGATCGAGACCAGCCTGGCCAACACGGTGTGAAACCTGTCTCTATTAAAATACAAAAAATTAGCCAAGCATGGTGGCATGTGCCTGTAGTCCCAGCTACTTGGGAGACTGAGGCATGAGAATCGCTTGAACTCAAGAGGTGGAGGCTTTAGTGAGCTGAGATCTTGACACTGCACTCCAGCCTGAGTGAAAGCGTGAGACTCCGTCTCAAAAAAAAAAAAAAAAAAAAAAGAAAAAAAAGTCTACTGATTTGAGGTGAGTGCAGTGGCATGTGCCTGTAATAGAAGCTATTCGGGAGGCTGAGGCAGATGATCACTTGAGGCCAGATGTTCGAGGCTGCAGTGTGCCATAATCACACCACTGCACTCCAGTCTGGGCAATGGAGCAAGACTCTGACTCTTAAAAAAAAATAGCTTACTAATTTAAGTGTTAATTACATCTACACACTACTTTACAGCAGTAGGCCAGGTGAGGTGGCTCCTGCCTGTGATCCAGCACCTTGAGAAGATGAGGGAGGCAAATCACTAGAGCCCAGGAATTTGAGACCAGCCTGGCCAACATGATGACACCTCCTCTCTACAAAAGATTAAAAATTAACTGGGCTTGGTGGCATGTCCCTGTGGGTCCAGCTACTTGGGAGGCTGAGACAAGAGGATCGCCTGATCCTGGGATGCCAAGGCTGCAATGAGCCATGATCACACCACTGCACTCCAGCTTGGGCTACAGAGCGAGGCCCTGTCTCAAAAATAAATAAATAAATAAATAAATATTTAAAAACCTACTTTACAGCCATCGCTGGACTAGTGTATGACCAAATAGCTGGGTACCATAGCCTTGCCAAGTTGACACATAAAAGCAGCCATCACAAGGGTCCCTAAATGCACAAGCGGGAGGCAGAAGAGCCAGTGTCAGAGTGATTCCATGTGACAAAGACTCAACTTTCCTTTCCTATCTCTGCAGGCTTTGAAGATGGAATGGGGCCATTAGCCAAGGAATGTAGGACACTGCTAGCAGCTGGAAAAGGAAAAAGAAATGGTTTTCCCCTAGAGCTTCTAGGAAGCAACATAGCCCTGCTGACACCTTGATTTAAGCCTAATAAGACCTATTTGGACTTCTGGCCTCCAGAATGGTAAGATGATAAATATGTGTTGTTGTAAGGCTCTCAGCTTTATTATAACAGCACGAGGAAATGAATACAGCCACTGTTTGTTCATATTTTTTTTTCAGGCACTTACAGCCAAAAGCATCCCTAGCATTCACTTGGGAATGTCACTTTATCCCTCTGCACTTTCAGTTCATCTCTGATAAATGGTAGCAGGCGAGGGGGGAGACTGGAGTGCTCTAGGCCTGTTTCTACCCATATTGGATCTAAATCTACCTGACTCAGGGGTGGCCTATTACTCCCTTCCAAGGTCCTCCTGTGCAGAATTCTATAAGTGGCACTCCAGGGTTCTGGCCCTGCTTGCTAGCCATGGCATTTCAGGCTTCCCAGACACATGCTCAACACTTTAAGAAAAGAGGCCATGTCTTCTCTTTATATCTTCCCACAGTACCCACTGCATGAATCAACTTTTCTAGCATTCTCCTGCCACCAGCTGTGTGTCCTGGGACACATAACTTAGCCTCTCTGGGCTGCAGGCTATTTGTCTCTAATAAGCAGATAGTAGAAGTATCTGCCTCATAGGCTTATGACTTAAGGAATAATTGAGATAATGAATGTTAGGCATTTAGCACAGTACCTGACAACACACGCTAAATAAGTATTAGTTTTACTGGGGGTATTGTTCACCACAATAAATATATTGAAAAGGTGTTACTCTCACCATTTTGCTGTTAAGAAAACTTATACTCAAAGAGGTCAGTTAACTTGCATGAGATTATGGAGCTCAAGAGGACATAGTTAGACTTGGAACCTAAATCTACCTGGTAAAATTAAAGGTAATGACACATGTAAAGGGCCCAGAACAGGGCCTGGCACATACCAGGCTCTCAGTAATGATAACTGTTGTGATTTCTACTACCCTAATTTATGTCTGTTTATTACATATGTGCCAGATCCTGCGCTGAGCAGGGAGAATACGGAGATAAAGGGCAGAGACCCTGCGCTCCAGGCTGTAACTACTGAGCTTGATATTTCTATAAATTAATAGCAAGGGTGCAGGGCACCCACAGGGACAAGAATGGGGACAGCGGGGACTCATATTCGCGTCCCTCTTATTACTCATGAGGGCTACTTTTCATTCCTTGCAATGGATTTTTCCTCTCCCACCTCCAGGCCTTGCTCATTTCCACTTCCTCACTGACCCTAGGAAGTCACCCACTGCTTCTCCCCTTATCTGTTTCTATTTGGGAAATTCCACCCATCACTCAAAACTCAATTCGAATCCCTGCCCGACCATAGCGGCTTCCTGGATGACCCCACCCAAAAATCTTCCTTCGAGCAACTCAGGCTGCACTATCAGGGTGATCATTGAAATATCTGATAACCAGCTGTCAGGGGCACTGGCTGGTCAGAAATGAGCCCAACTGCAAAGACCCGCAAGGCTCTACCAGGCTCACCAGCTGCACGGCCACCCTTTGAGGCCACTCAGCTGATGCTGGATGTTTGCAGCCTTGAATGATAGGCATTTTGAATCTTTTTCATGTTTTTGTTCTTTATAACTAGATTATGAGCTTCCTTCAGTTTCTCATGGCATCTGCCTTTATCACATGTATCTTTCAGAAATACTTGTAGATGCAAATAACAGAAAAATTATCAATGTTTTAGACAAATAGAATGCTATTTTCCCCGAAAACAAGGGTGCTGGGAGTAGATGGCTTCTAGGGATGGTTCTGTGGCCAGTGGCACCAGGACAAGTATTTTTGTGTGTTTTGGTTTTTCCCTCCTGTTCAAAAACAGATGCCAAAGATCCAAATAGCAGGAAAAAAACCGCGTCGCCCGCAGTGTCGGTCCCTTTCATTCTACTTCCCTCTTATCGCGTTGCCTGCTTAGCCCCGCCTCCAGGGAGGCTGCGGTAAGGGAACAAATGTTTATGTCCCCTCCAAACTCATACGTTGAAACTTTCACCCCTAAAGTGATGGCATTAGGAGGTGGGGCCTTTCGGAGGTGACCTGGTCCTGAGGGAGGAGCCCTGATGAGTGGGGATTAGTGCCTTTACCAAAGAGACCCGGGAGAGATCCCTCTTCCCTCCCACTGTGTGAGCATGCAGCAAGATGGTGGCTGTCTAGCGAGCGGACCCTCACCGACACGGAACCCGCTGGCGCCTTGATCTCCGACTTCCCAGCCCCTGGACTGTGAGAAATAGATTCCTGTTGTCTGTAACCACCCAGTCTGTGGTATTTGTTCTAGCAGCCTGAACAAAACAAGAGAGTTGGAAATAGAAGGGCTTCCCCTTTTCCTGTCTCCAAGGTGGGAGGCAAGCTAGGAATGAAGGTCTGGGAATGGGCATTATGTCACCCGGCCAGCCAGCAGGGTCTGCTGCACCACACCTGAATGAATGAATGAAGCAACCAATGAATGAATGAGTGAATGAGCCCATCAGTCATCCTAAGAGGGGATTCCACTTGGACAAGTCTAGGGTAGGAAGGAACGCGGAGACGTGGTTTTCGGAGCTCTGTGTGGCCCCTGGATCAGGCCTGCTCAGTTTCTCCTTTCTCCCGAATCTCCGTCAGGCACCCTTCCTTCCCTTCTCCCAGCCCCACCGTGGGCTTCCCTTGAGGATGGAATCCCAGTACAGCTATTCATGGCCTGAAGAGACAGGCAGGGCTCTGCCCCTCCTCTGGTTCTTGCCCCCCATCCTGTCCATACAAGATTGATAATGAAACCAATACCTTTCACCAGCGTAATTTTCATATTTAATGAGCGTGACTCAAAAACTATTACATTAATTAGTCAAATCCCACAAACTGTTAATGGTGCACACGGTAATTAATATTGTATTCAATTAAAAAATGACCTGTTTCGGGGGCTTCTCCCAGGTTGGGAGCATGGGGGCTGGGGGTGTTTGCAGGCGTGCAGGGCCCTGTTTGCAGACAGAAGCCCTCCGGTGCTGCTGCCCTGTCATTTCCTTTTCCTCTTCTCCGCAATTCCTGGAGAGAGAATGCACGAGGAGAACATGGGTGCTTCCTGCCCGCAACCCTGGCCAGCGGCTGGCTTCCCCTCTGTTTAATGCGCTCCCCTCCACCTCTTCCCCCTCTGCTGAGCCGACAGCCTACTTGCTGTGATTTATGGGAGGGCCTGGCACAGGGCTCACGAACTGGAAAATTTCCAGTTTACACAAGAATTCCCTGAAAAATGAGCTTGCTTAATTTATTTCTTTCATTAACGAGTTCGAACTGTGAGATCATCTTTCTGAGGGCCCCTCCTGTGCCAGCCGGCATTGTTCATACATCCTGACAAGCTGCACCCTGGCCTCCCTTCCTGCCTGCTGGGCCAGTAGCCAGGGCCCCAGGGAGGGCTGAGGGGCTGACCTTAGTGGGTGTCTGCCTGGTGGCCCATCTGCTGGGACTGGGGCCTTTGGCTAGTCGGGGATCCCCTTCCCTCCCACCCTGCTAATGACTGGGATTGAAGCTCAAAGCTAAGTCAGCAGGAACCCGTGGCTCATTGTTGTTGGCTGGGTGCGCTTATAGAGGGCACAGCAATTTGCTAGGCCTGGGTGGCAGCAGCCGGGAGGAATTTAAGTCAAAGTGCTTGTCAAATGGGGACGTAAGATCCAAGGATGGAGACAGGACTGATATTCAGGACACAACTGGAGGACAAGGCCAAGGCCCTGCCCTCATGTGTGGCATGGAACAAGAGTATCCACGGGCCCTTGACCTGCTGCTCTCCCACATCCCTCCCACCAGGACACCTAGCTCTCCCCCCACACTTTGGCTCCCTCTCCCAAACAGCTGCCTCTGGGCTACCCATCAGGCCTGGGATGAACTTGATCCACTTCCCAAGAGCAAATCCAGGAAGAAGGACCACATAGACCCTGGAAGCCATTAGGGCCAAGTGTACAGGGAACTCTGAGGATGCGGAATCAGGCCTACAAAAGGGCACAGGTTTGACTCCAGGAATCTTCCCACAGGGAGGAGCCCAGCTCCTAATAGAAGCTGTATAGAATAGAGTAGGAGGGCTCTACCTTTTGATTTCTTATTTGATCCATTGGTTGTTTGTGTGTGTTTTAATTTTCACACACTGTAAAATGCTACAGTTTTTCTTGTGTTATTAATTTCTAGTGTTACAGCATGGTGGTTGGAAATGATATTAGATGGGATTTTAATCTTTTTGAATTTGATATTTGTTTTGTGCCCTAGCTTATGTTCTACCCTGGAAATAGTTCTGTGTGTGCTTGACAAGTATGTGTATTCAGCTGATGCTGTAGGGAATATGTATGTTAGGTCCATTTGTCTAAAATGAAGGTCAAGTCCATTGTTTCCTTATTGATTATAGAGAAGACGGCAATAGAGATCCAGGGCAGAGTCTGCCTTGCCTGGGTTAAGAGCAGACCTTATGAGATTATGGTGGAAACACAATTTGAAACAGCTCCAAGCCAATGGGGCAGTATGTCATGTGGGTGGAGGACCTGGGCTTTGGCGCAGGACCACCTGGTTGGAATCCTGACTCTGCTGCTTTCTTGCTGTACAACTTTGGGCAAATTACCTGCCCTCTCTATTCTCAGGGTTTTGATTTTAGGAGGGAGAGAAAAAATTGATTCTTCATAGGACTGTTGAGAAGTTAAATATGTAGTGCACAGAACCCTCTTTCTGACGTAGAGTAGGAATTAGCGTAAGTGATTATTACTGTACTAATGGCAGCATTGTTAGGTGAGGTAATGACAGTGCTTTGCAAACATCCAGCCTTGTGATTGACATTACAGACTTAGGGTACTTGGCTCTACCATTCGCTTGCTGTGGGATCTTGGGTAAACCACATAATCTGCCTGAACCTCAATTTCCTCACCTGTAAAATAGAGATTATTATAACCACCTCATAGGATGTTATGGAAATCGAGTGGAATAATGCATGCTAAGGGTCTAGCACGCAGTGAGTCCTTAGACCAAGTCAGTTATTATTATCTACTAACAACTATTACCCCATCCAAATATTTGGGATTCATCATGATTATCACCCTCCAAATGAATAGTTTAATGCTTCCTTTTCCACTCTAAAATGAAATCCATAAGAATATAACCTGAGTAAATGCAGAAAGATAATACTACAGATTCTAAGTACAATATGAAGAAAATAAGAGTAATTTATTTTAAAAACAATATGACTTTAAGTATAATATTTAAAAAAATTTCTAACAAAACAATTTGTATTTTAATCTACACATCATCAGGTATAAGGGCATTAGAAGACATAAAGAGGAGTCTGCTGGTGAAATCTGAGTGAGGCCTGTGGTCTAGTTAATTGCACTGCACCAATCAATTTCCTGATTTTGATAATGAGCTATAGCTATATAAGATGCTTCCTCTGGGGGAACTGGGTTATGGGTACATGGTACCTCTCTGTACTACTTTTGCAGCTTCTTGTGAGTCTATAATTATTTCAAAATTTGTAGATTCACCGTGGATTTCGTAGCTACAAATTCAGGACTAAAATATACTGCCAAATGAGCCAAATACCATGAATAGTGTTCCCATTTGTGATTTCATTTTCTGAAATAGTGAACAATTCTTGGCAAGGTCGTGAACAAAACAAAGTTCAGTTTACCTTGATTTATAAGAGTTGAATTGCTAGAAAATTTGGTGATGTTAAAACTCTTCAAAAAGTTGCTTTGTATTTATATGTAAAAAAGAGTGTTAAGTCAGACTCAGATCCCTCAGGTCAAGTTTTTCATATATATTAATGTCCAGTGAACGTTCAAAATTCACATGAGCACTGGTGGTAGAGTGGTGAGCATAGCTGCCTTCAAAAATTCCAATGAGACACGAAACAAACTTTGTCATGTGGGATTGTCCTGTGTGTTTCCAGATGCCATCCTCACTGGACACACCCACTACATGCTGGTGGGGAAACACAATCACTGAAATTGCTGACCTCCCTGCCCCGCTTCCCAGAGGGAAGAAACCTCCACTGAGAGCCATTAATATGTAGCGGGTTCTGGTCATCCTTCTCATTCCTTACATGGTGGGCACATTTAACGCTCACTGTCTTGAATTTGGGCCCATAAATGGCAGGCTTCCCTTGTCCCTGCCACTCCAGGAAATAGCTCTCATCCCTTCTTTCTGCAGAGCCTTCCTCAACTCTGTATTCCTTTAGCCTTGACCATGTCAGCATCACCCTTATGAAGGAGCCTTTCGAAGCCAGGTGCCCGCAGCTGAGCTCCTGGAGACAGCTGCCATCTTCCTGAGAGAGGACTGACTCATTCTCTCTGCCACGTGCCAAGAGAGAGATGAGGCCTAAGGGACTTCCCTGTGAAGCCCAGCCTGTGCCACTGCTATTCTCCAGCCAGCTCTCTAGAATCTGGAACCTGGGTAGGAGGTCCTACCATACTACCCCACTAGTATATCCTCAAAGAATAAACTGCACAATCAGCCTTCACATCTTCCCAATAAAAGGAAAACATGGAGCTAAAAAAAAATGACCCTTGGCAAAACTGATATCAAACACAACCAAAAGTGCTTAGTAGCTGTGTGAATTTGAACAAGTAACTTAATCTCTCTGAGCCTTAATGTCCTCAAACTGTATGAAGGTCATGTAGAGTAGTTTATATGAAAGGGCTCTGTGAACTGTAAAGATTATACTCATAAGATTAATTGTTATCACTGTTATTGTTATTTGAGCCAATTCAACAATTTGTTTAAATATGCCAATGGATAAAAGAACAGTGGAAGAGAACCCCAAGTTTAGGAACATAGAATGCATGCATTCTTCAAAACCATCATCTAGATCAGGGCTTGGCAAACTACAGCCTGTGGGAAAATTTATAAGAACAATCTGTTCTTATAAATAAAGTTTTATTGGAACAGGGCCATGCTCATTTGGTTACATATTGCCTAGGGCTGCTGCAACAGCAGAGTTCAATAGTGTGGCAGAGAGCGTATGGCAAGCAAAGCCTAAAATATGTGTTATCTGACCCTTTGCAGAAAAAGTTTGGGGCCCCTGGTCTGCACAGTCAACAGAAGGATCTGTCTAAAAGGTCCAACCATGTTATAATCCACCTCTTCAACAGTACCCTGTTCAACAAGGAGCACAGGCTGGCTTCAGCCCACCCAGCCAGCCTCACCCTCTTGTTACAGACTTCATGCTTTAGAAAACCAGGCTTCTTTCTTGCAGTTTCCTTGCTCAGCGTTGTTTCTCACCCCATGCCTTTGCCAAGGACATGAGGCTGGCTTGGGATGGCTCCGGCAGGTTAAGGCCTGAGCTCCTTTTCTAGCTTGTGCTTGGATCTCTTAGCCCCAACCCAGGAACCTTCAGCCCCTCTGTCCTTAAAACAGGGATACAGCATGAGCATCCACTGCCTCCTCTTAGCCTGGGAAGGCCTGAAGGAGTGAGCATCACTCAGGAACTTGGCTCTGGGGTGTGTAAAGTCCCAATTCCATGTCTGTCACCGAGGAAACAGCAATACATAGTCACTGTTATTATCGCTTAGCACCACCTTTGGGCTTTGCTCGGTTTCAGAGTCCTCCAGCTTTCAGAGGGCCCTCAACCTGCTGTGAGAATTTAAGGAGAGGAAGACTTCCCCTTCCCCACTGTCTACCTGCTGCTCTGACCCATTCTCTCCTCTCTGGAAGATGGCAGGGATTTTTCTAAGGCAGGTGACACTATAATTTCAAGTGTTCTGTAATGACTTCTTAGTTACACAGGCACTTAATAGAATCTCCTGAGATAGAAGTTGAATCCACAATAATTCTAGACCTCCTATTGACTTGAGTGTAATTGCTGCTAATAGACAAAGAGGTAATTACTCTGTGACCTGCCTTCTGGTTTGGAAGCAAACAGTCACACATGTTGTGCTGCTGGGGGCATCTGCCCAGTGCCCAAGTCTCTGCCCTGCTTGAAAAGACCCAATGATCCAATCAATCATCAGGCCACTGAATCTCTGGCTGGCAAGGGACATTGAGGTCCTGTGGTAGGCAAGCTAAGGGTGCCCAAAGATGTCCATGTCTTAATCCCCTGAACCTGGCAATATGTCACATTGCATGACAAAAGGGAATTAAGGTTGCAGATGGAATGAAGGATGCCAATCAACTGACCTTCAAATAGGAAGACTGTCTTGGGTTATCTGGGTGGGCCAGATATAATCATGAATGTGGAAGAGGGAAGCGGAAGAGGAGGTCTGAGTGATATGATGTGAGAACTAGGCCCACAATTGCTGGCTTTGAAGGTGGAGAAAAAGGTCCACATGCCACGAAACGGGGTAATCCCCTAGAAGTTGGAAAAGGGAAGGAAATGGATCCTCCCTGCGAGCGTCCACAAAGGACCACAGACCTGCTACATCCTAATTTTAGTCCCATGAAACTGATGTTGCTGATGTAGCATTTCTTTTTCCTTTTTTATTTCCTTGAGACAGAGTCTCATTCTGTTGCCCAGGCTGGAGTGCAGTGGTGTGATCTCAGCTCACTGCAACCTCTACCTCCTGGGTCCAAGCGATTCTCAATTCTCGTGCCTCAGTCTCCCGAGTAGCTGGGATTACAGGCATGTCCCACCATGTCCAGCTAATGTTTGTATTTTCAGTAGAGATGGGGTTTCACCATGTTGGCCAGGCTTGTCTCAAACTTCTGGCCTCAAGTGATCTGCCTACCTCAGCCTCCCAAACTGCTGGGATTACAGGCGTGAGCCACTGTGCCCGGCCTGATGTTGCATTTCTCACTTACAGAACTGTAAAGTAATCATCTATGCCGTTTGAAGCCACTATGTTCGTGGTCATTTGTTACAGCAGTCATTGCGACATTTGTAGGCCCCTCGTCTATTCCAGCCCCTTTTGCCTGATACAGAAACCCCTCTGCAGCAAACCTGATGTATGGCTATTTTCTGGCCTCTGCTTGAGGACCTCTGGTATGAGGTGCTCACTGCTCAGGACACAGCCTGTCTGATATTGGTCCGTTATCATTGTTGGAAAAGATTCCCCTTGTGGGTTCAAAAGTCATCTCTCATAACGTTCAGTCATTTGTTCTGGTGCTTCCTTGGAGATGCACATACTTAAACACACACACACACACACACACACACACACACACACACACACACGGATTTCAGTTTCCCATGATGGCTCGTCATGTATTTGAAGAGCTCCCCAAAGCCTGGCATGAAGTAAGCACCATAAACATTTTGCTGATTGACAAATGAAAAAATGCAGCTCCTACAGCTCCCTGTGACTGTGTAATGAACTGGAGCTGACCTCTGTTATTTTTGTCCTCAGCTGCAGCATCTACTTTCCCCTTTCTCTGCTAGAAACACCCAGATTCTCCTTAGGAAATGCCCTCCTTAGCTCTGCATTTGGCTTGGCTGACAAAGCATTGCACCCCGTCCTGCCTCAGTGTCAGCACACGACTCACGCCTGGAAACTGGAACCAATGTGACTTGGTTCTTGGACTTTGGTGGGGAGAGGACCATTGAGAAAGGGGCCCCCTTCTGTCAGGAGGCCCAGGAATCTGACTTTTAATAAGTACAAGTACTCCAGTTTCTTGTTTTGCATGTCCTGCTGGTCACATTTTGAGAAACATTGCATGGGTGTTGTTTATCTGGAATCTCAATCTGAACGCCACAAACGCAGATTCAAATACCAACCCTGATGGTGGGTTTAACTCAGGACTTTATCAGAGCAAGAAAAGGATTATTGGAGAAGACCTAAACTCGTATGAGAATAAACCATGGGAAGGTTTGTTAAGCATAAAAATATAGTAGCCGGGCGCGGTGGCTCACGCCTGTAATCCCAGAATATTGGGAGGCAGAGGCAGGCAGATCATGAGGTCAGGAGTCTGAGACCAGCCTGGCCAACATGGTGAAAACTTGTCTCCACTAAAAATACAAAAATTAGCTGGGCATGGTGGCATGTGCCTGTAGTCCCAGCTACTTGGGAGGCTGAGGCAGGAGAATCACTTGAACCCAGGAGGTAGAGGTTGCAGTGAGCCGAGATCCTGCCACTGCACTCCAGCCTGGCATCACAGCGAGACTCCATCTAAAAAAAAAAAAAAAAAAAAAAATACACACACACACACACACACACACACACACAGTGAGTTAGTGAATTAAAAATAATATAGTAGAGTCACCTCAACTTTTTTCAGTTCACTCTTTCACTTGGGGTCTTGTCAACTTTCTAAACAATCAGGCCCACTCCTGTGCTCTCTCTCTGTCTCTCTTTCTCTCTTAGCCCATGTGGACACCCAGATTATAGAAAACAAAGAGAAGACTAATCTGAGGGACCCTCCGGTGCCCCACCCCCCCAGACCTAGAACAAGTGGAAGTCTTGTCCCCATGAATGATCAGGGCCAAGGGGCTTTTGGGAGCTTCTTGGGACACAGGCATTCTATCCTCACTGGAGAGGCCTGAGTATTAGCAACCAAACCTTTGGAAGTTCCCCAGGGTTCTGTGCCGTCGGGGAGGGGCCCAATCCAGATGCCAGCCAGTCTCTCTTCTGCTCTGAGGGACAAATGGGGAACTGCCTCCATAGGCTTGAGCAGTATCTATAGATCACAGTATCTATGCCCTGTGATCTCCTGGGACATGTAGCTGGAGTTAGCAATGCTGCCCAGTCCCCTGCAGCCACCTGGCTATACAGAGCCAGGGCTTGGCACACAACTGGCTCTCAGAAATATGGTTAAATGTATGATTGAATGAGAGCAGATAGAGAGGGAAAGGGAGAGGGAAGACGGGGAGAGAACAGTTCTTTCAACTCCTGCTTGGCTAGAATAAGCAGCTACCTTAACAAACTTCCCATCAAAATGACACTGCATACATAATAAGCAAGAAAGCAGAAACAACCCAAATGCCCATGAAATTCCCATGGATAAATGGATGAACAAAATGTGGTATATCCACACAATGGACTATTATGCAGCCATAAAAAGGAACGAAGTTCTGTTACAAGCTGCAATGTGGATGATCCACAAAATGCTAGGTGGCAGAAGCCAGACACAAAAGGTAACCTGATGCATGATTCCATTTCATGAAATATCCAGAATAGGCAAATCCATAGAGACAGAAAGCGGATTAGTGGTTGCCAGGGGAAGGTGGGGAGGGAGTAATGACAGTGAGTGCTTAATGATCATGGGATGTCCTTTGAAGGTGATAAAAATATTAGAAACTAGATAGTGATGTTGGTGGCACAACATCGTGAATGTACTAAGTGCCACTGAATGTCGTACGCTTCCAAATGGTTAGTTTTATGATATGTGAATTCCACTTCAGTTTTTTTTTTTTTTATGTTGCATGAGATATTAATCTTGTCACAGTGCTTTCTGGCAGCCTTAATGCTATTTGGCATCCCACCCTCCAGCTGTGAGGACTATTTCATTCTCAAGGACTCACTTTGCAATTTGGGGGTCATTCCAGCACTGCACCCTCCTATGACCTTCCCCTCCACTTCTCCCCTGGGTTAAGGCATTGCTAGAATTTCACTTCCTGATGGTTTCTCATCTGGGCATCCTCCATCAGGTTATCTCTGCTTCCCTGTTCCCTGCTCCTTTCCGTGGCCAAGCCTCAGTGGCCCCCTGTCCTCCTCCCTGAGCCAGTGTCCATCCAGTGTGGTTTACCACGAACCTAGGAAGTTCAGGGGCTAACTGCCAATTCCATTCTGCTAGGGTTTTGGTGACATCTGTAGCCAGGAACGGCTAGAATTGTATTTGTTTTTATTTCCTCTTCTGGAGCTCTATCATCCAATTCCACCTCAAATGTCAGCCAGGGCTACTGCAGCGTACCCGGTGCTGGTAGGGTGGGTCGTTTCCCATGCACAGGACTCATAACTATCCTAGAAAAGCTAGCTCTTAGCTCCTGCCTCTGCTGCTGCATCACTGGGTCTCTCATGTTACAGGCCTCTGCCTGCCCGTGGACTTTATGAAGTCCTTTTTCCAAGCTCCTCTCATCTCCTTTTCTCTCTGATATCACACAGATGTGTGCAGAGGTGGGCAGGCTGGCATGGGCTCCTGCGCGTGCACACAAGCTCCTCTGCAAAGCCTCCCAACTGCAGCTCCACCCCCATGGAGTCAGGGGGCATTGAGTGTGGTCTGGAGGACTCTCTCAGTCCACTCCAGAAGCCGAAGCAGCTGTCCTTAGGGCTGAGGCTCAAACACAAGCTTGTCTTTTTTCCAAATCAGTTTAAATCACTGTGCCTCTATGTTATGGGTTGAATTGCATCCCCTAAAAAGGTACGTTTAAGTCCTAAATCCTGGTCCCTGTGAATGCGAAGTGATTTGAAAATTAGGGACTGTGCAGATATAATCAAGTTAAGATGAGGTCATTAGGGCTGGGTGCAGTGGCTTTCACTTGTAATCCCAGCACTTTGGGAGGCCAAAGTGGGCAGATCACTTGAGGTCAGGAGTTTGAGACCAGCCTGACCAACATGGCGAAACCCCGTCTCTACTAAAAATACAAAAATTCGCTGGGCATCTGTACTCCCAGCTACTCAGGAGGCTGAGGCAGGAGAATCGCTTGAACTGGGGAGGTGGAGGTTCAAGTGATTCTCCTGCCTCAGCCTCCTGAGTAGCTGGGAGTACAGACGCCCGCCTGGGTCCTAGCTGGGCCGTTATTCAGCCACTGCACTTCAGCCTGGGTGACAGGGTGAAACTCCATTTCAAAAAAAAAAAAACAATGAGATCCTTAGGGTGGTCCCTAAATCCAATCTGACCCGTGTCCTTGTAAGAAGAAGAAAATTCGGGTACAGATGCAAAGAGAGAGGTAGATATTGGAGTTAGGCTGCCACAAACCCAGGTCTGCCTGGGGCTGCCGGAAGCTGGGAAAGGCAAGAAAGGATGGTTCCCTAGAGCTTCCGGAGGGAGGATGGCCCTGCCAGCACCTTGACTCAGACTTTTGGCCTCCAGGACTATGAGAGAATAGATTTCTGTTGTTTTAAGTCATCCAGTCTGTGACGTTTTGTAACGACAGCCCCAGGAAACTAACATACTCCACCTCCATAAAGAGAGAACAGTAATAGACGTTTTGAGCATGGAAAAACCCTGCACACAGCCCTGACTGTATTGTTGTTTAGGATCAGGAAGGTAAAAAAGGAAAAGATTTGAAAAGTGTTAAGCACTGATCACACGTTATTATGAAATCATTATTCTATTATTGAGAAAACAGAACCAATTTCTGAGCATCCCGCCTCCCTTCTGCCTTTGCGCGCACCTGATAATTTCTTAACCATTTGCATCCCTCCTTTTGTCAGTTCCCTTCTCCCGCCTTTCCTTTAATGCCTTGCAAACACGAAGAAGACACTGTCCCTGAGAGCCCAGTTAGGGACAAGGGATGGGCTAGCCCAGCTCCGAGGCACGCTGCACACACTTAACTTCCTCCGCCGGGGCGGGAAACCCAGTCTCCCTCCTGAGCATGCATGTGCGCTCATGTGTGTCCCCGGAGCATAGGGAGAGAATCCAGTGATATTTCACACAAATGAGAAATGTTATTCTGCAGATTAAAGCCTCGCTGAGCCTGGTTTTGTCTTTATTTATGCTTTTCCATTTCCCTCTGCGCTGACATGGGTGCCCACGCCAGGGAGCACTGAAGGACGTAATTGGCGTGGTGAAGGATTGTTGAGCGCCCCGGACGCTCCCTCGCAGGGCTGCCCCCCTTCTCTCCCCCATCTGTCACCATCTAATGTGACAAAGTTTTTATCGGGCATTGAGGCACAGGAGATTAAAAGTAAATACTGCAATCAGGAGGCAGCTGGGGAGAAAATGCAGCGCATTTCACAGTAAGCTGCACAGCTCATCAGGGTAGCCTTGTGGCTCCTAGAGTCAAGGGGGAGGGGGAGATAGAGAACTCCAGATTGGGGTGAGTGCAGGGAGACACAGGCCTAAGCTGCTGTGCTTTCATTTTTTGGTAAGTAATAATAAAATGATGGCAGCTGCCATATATCAAATGCCTACTATGTGCCAGGCATTTGGACCACGTGGTTTTTAAACATTTCCTAATGTAATCTTCTGGATGATAACTTACATTTGGAAAAGCCTCCTCCTTTAAGAGGAGATGAAGGACCTGAAGACCAGAGAGGTTAAGGAACATGTCCAAGGTCACACAGCTGATGAGTGGCCCAGGAAGCCCTCTCTCCTTCTCCTTTCTGCTCTCTTCTTCATTGGACAGATACTGGGGTCTGCGTTTGCAAGATAAATTGCCACAGCAGAAATTTTGTTTCATTGCATTTTCATTGCTCTGTTGCACTAAACCACAAGCGTCCTCTGCTAATGAATTAATTCCATCCTATATTCATTCATTTGGCATACATGGCTTTTTTTCTGCTTGCTTTTCCTATTCAGTATCTCTAGTACCCAGACCATTGTCTGACACATAGTAAGTGCTCAATAAATATTTGTTGAATGGCTGGTTGATTTATTGAATAAATAAATATTGATCAGGACCTCCCATGCCATTGCTACTCAAGTGTGGTCCCTAGACCAGCAGCATGGACATCCCTTGAGAGCTTGTTAGAAATGCAGAATCCTGGCCAGGCGCGGTGGCTCACACCTGTAATCCCAGCACTTTGGGAAGCCAAGGTGGCTAGATCACCTGAGGTCAGAAGTTCAAGACCAGCCTGACCAACAAGGTGAAACCCTGTCTCTACTAAAAATAAAAAATTAGCCAGCTGTGGTGTCACATTCTTGTAATCCCAGCTACTTGGAAGGCTGAGGCAGGAGAATTGCTTGAACCCAGGAGGCGGAGGTTGCAGTAAGCTGAGATCACACCACTGCACTCCAGCCTGGGTGACAGAGCAAGACTCTGTCTCAAAAAAAAAAAAGAAAAAGAAAAAGAAATGCAGACTCTCAGGTGCCACGCTAGATCTACTGAATCAGATTCCCAGGTGATGCTGAAGTTTGAGAGACACTGGCATGTATGTAACATCCCTTGTCCTGATGGCCCAAGCTTTCCTGCTTCATGGGTAAAGGAGGCTGAATTCACCTGCCTCTGAGATAGCGCTTTATGCCACACATCGTTAAATCCTATTGTTAAAATACCACCATTCGATGGTTTTTCAGTGTAGGCTGAATCAGCCATGGGTGGGCACCTGCAAATCCTCCTTTGCTCTCCCTTTTCCTTTCCTTTTTCTCCCTCTGCCTTCCCTATAGGTCTGGGCCAATGGTCCTGGCTGTTAGCAGATTTTTGAATTCTTCAGACCGGGCTCTGTTCTTAGCTACTATGTTCTCTCTCGAAGACTTTGATCTCTTCTCTCCAGGTGGCCTTGGACTGACCCAGTTCTTCCCCCACCCCCCCACCCATTCTTGCTTGTAGTCCTCAAGAATAACGACAGTGTGTTGGGAATGCCACATCCTGAGACGGGGAGGGACTGCCCCACACACGCTTTGAACCTCTCTCCTGTGGAAGCAGGATGTTCTCAAAGCTTTAGTCCAGCGGGTCACATGACCCTAAGATGTCTAACCCAGGGAGTAAAGACTCCATCCCCTGCAAGCCTTGTGTGGCGATGCATGCCTTCAGTCCCAGCTACTGGAAGAGATGGGGATGGGGAGGCTGAGGCAGGAGGATTGCTTGAGCCCAGGAGTTCAAGGCTCCAGTGAGCTATGATAGTGCCATTGCACTCCAGCCTAGGTGGAAAAATGAGACCCAGTCTCTAAAAGGGAAAAAAACAAGACTCCATCCACTCTAGGCAGCTCTCTTGAGCCTTGGGACTGGCTCACAGTGGGTCCGAGGCTGCTTCTGTCTCCTGCTGCCTCTCTGTAAGCAGCAAACCGGCTTCATAGAATCTGTTGCTTGTGAGTGTTTCTCCCTCACTGGACTCAGGCATTGGAACTCTGCAGCCCAGGATGCAGTGGGCAGACATGCTTGACCCCTACTCCTGGTAGTTGGCATAATGAGGATCTTTGCTATGCCCCGTGCAGGGGGAGGCCTCGCTTAGGATTGCTTATTAATGAATCTGCTTCACACTCATGGGCAGGGACCAAGGGAGTGAAGAAGAAAGAAAACTTCATCCTCCCAAACACTGAGCCAAATAAGCCCTTACTTCTGTGGCCCATAGAAAAAAAAGACTCATGTTTTTTCTGTCTTTTTTTTTTTTTTTTTTTGAGACAGAGTTTTTCTCTGTTGCCCAGGCTGGAGTGCAGTGGTACGATCTCAGCTGACTGCAAACTCTGCCCCCCAGGTTCAAGCAACTCATATTTTTTCTAATTTCTGTTGTATAGCTAGGGAAATTGAGGGCCAGTAATGAGAAGAATCCCCACGTAGGCTGATGACACCAAACACTGAGTAGTATTTGGTCCTTAATAAGAAGATGCAGACTGGGAGCAGTGGCTCACGTTTGTAATCCCAGCACTTTGGGAAGCCGAGGTGGGAGAATCACTTGAGGCCAGGAGTTTGTCACCAGCCTGGGCAACATAGTGGGACCCCATTTCTACAAAAACAAAAAAAAATTAGCCAGGTGTGGTGGCGCACTCCTATAGCTACTTAGGCAGCTGAGGTGGGAGAATTGCTTGAGTCTGGGAGGTCGAGGCTGCAGTGAACCATGATTGTGCCATTGCACTGCAGCTTGGGTGACAGCGCAAGAATGTCACCTGTCTCAAAAAAAAAAAAAAAAGATGCAGCCACTGGCCCAGGTAATGCTTATAAGCTTACATGCTAAGAGAAGAATTACATCTTACTGAGCTTGTGTGCTGTTCCTTCCTTCCTACTTTGGATTTGCGGAGCCCCACTGCCTTGGGGACAAACAGATTTAGCTGTGATGCTGATCTCACGCTCTAGCCTGTAACATTGCCAGCCTCTATCCGCCAGCCTCGACAGAAGCTCCAAACTTGCATGATCCAGGAATTAGAGTGGGGTATCCAATCTTTTGGCCTTTCTGGGCCACACTGGAAAAAGAAAAATTGTCTTGGGCCACACATAAAACACACTAACACTAAGGATAGCTGATGAACTAAGAAAAAGAAAGAAAAAGAAAAGAAAAAAAATCACAAGAAAATCTCATAATGGTTTAAGAAAGTTTAAATCTGCGTTGGGCTGCACTCAAAGCCATACTGGGCTCCATGCCGCCTGCAGGCTGCAGGTGAGACAAGCTTGATTGAGTCATAAAGCACTCGGTCAGCTACTTGGTAGCATTCATTATTACATTACCACAAATTATTTTATCATGAACTATAAGCTTAAGTGTATTTTTCTTATTTTAATATTTGCAAATACAGAGTGCGTCTTACAATAAATACATTTGATAAGTTGCATTTTTTTTTTAAACTTTCATTAGATTGATGGTGTGTTACAATTTCTGGTCTCTTAGAATTGAGGGAATGTGACATTAAGGCTCTAACAGAATGAGACATATCACAGTTACTTTTTTGTTTGTTTGTTTGTTTGTTTTTGAGGCGGAGTCTTACTCTGTCACCCAGGCTAGTGTACAATGGCGTGATCTTGACTCACTGCAACTTCCACCTCCCAGGTTCAAGCAATTCTCGTGTCTCAGCCTCCCTAGCAGCTGGGATTACAGGTGCCCACCACCACACCTGGCTAGTTTTTTTAATTTTTATTTTTAATGGAAATGGGGTTCTGCTATGTTGGCCAGGCTGGTCTTGAACTCCTGACCTCAAGTGATCCACCGGCCTCGGCCTCCCAAACTGCTGGGATTACAGGCATGAGCCACTGTGCTCGGCCCATAGGTACACTTTAACCGATGGTAGGAGGCTTAGGAAAAGTGGAAATGAGGATAAATTAATAATCATTGGGATAATACTACTACTTATTAAGTGATTATTTTATGCCAGTTATAAATTTTCTCCAATTCTTAGATAAGTTCACAAGGAAGATAATGTGACTTTAATTATTTTAAACATTTGTAGATTATGGTCTTCATCCTACAGCCTTTTTATTTAATAAACACTTTACTGAGATATAATTCCTATGCCATAAAATTCATCCTTTTAAAGAGTAGAATTTGATGGGTTTTAGTATATTCACAGTTGTACCTATAGCTTTTTTTAATCTGAATTTCTTGTGGATCTGATCTTACTGCTTCTTGTATCTGCCAGCTTTCACTCATGGTCAATTATTTCCTTGTGGGCTTTTTAATTTTTAGATTGTGAGTTGATCTTCGGTAAGGCTTTGCATGTGGAAATCCTACATCAATTGGATAGAAAATGTGTCCCTTGGCCGGGTGTGGTGGCTCATGCCTGTAATCCCAGCACTTTGGGAGGCCGAGGCAGGCGGATCATAAGGTCAGGAGTTTGAGACCAGCCTGGCCAACATAGTGAAACCCTGTCTCTACTAAAAATACAAAAAATTAGCCAGGTGAGGTAGTGGGCACCTGTAATCCCAGCTACTCAGGAGGCTGGGGCAGGATAATCACTTGAACCTAAGAGGTGGAGGTTGTAGATAGCTGAGATTGCACCATTGCACTCCAGCCTGGGCAACAGCGTGAGACTCTGTCTAAAAAAAAAAAGGAAAAGAAGAAAATGTGTCCCTCCAGAGGGATTATTGTATTTGCCCTTGGTTATAACTGGCCATCCACTTCCTTTTCCCGTTGTTGTTGTTAGTTGATTGGATAAGAGCTCCAAAACCATGGGAGTAGAGAAAATTTAAATTCTAAACCTACGGAAGGGAGACAGGGGTCATGGTTATGAATTCCCAAAGACATCTTCCTGCACAGAGCCTAGGTCTGGATCAGAATTTCTCAACGTGGCATTACTGACACCCTGGGCTGGGCACCTCTTTGTTGTGAGGAGCTGCCCCTACATGGTAGGATATTTAGCTGCATCCTTGGCCTCTACCTATAAGATGCCAGCAGTACCCTTCCCCCAGGTTGGTACAATCAAGTGTCTCTCTGCTCCCTAAGGGATATTGCCAAATGTCCCTTGGGGGGCAAAATTGCCCCTGGTTGAGAACCTCTGGTTTAGGCAAACAAGTTCCCCAACATTATGGAAAAGGAAAGAGAGCTCAGCAAGTTTCCTTACCACCAACCTGTGCCAGCCAGAGGATGTTTTTCTTATTTTCCCAATTTTGCTCTAAGGTTGTAGCCTTTTGGGGTTATGGATTTATGGGTCTCAGTTCCAATTGTCCTTCCCTCTTCTGGCTCAGCGTCCTTAGGCAGGGGCTGGGGTAGGATGAGAAACACAGGGACAGCTCTTATGCTTTGTGGTCCTGTTTCCGGTTTTCCTTCTTTATTTTTACCTCCTATGGGTTTATCTTACTTTCTTGGAAATTTGTCTATACATTTTTTTGTTGTTGAGATAGGGTCTCACCCTGTGTCACCCAACCTGGAATGCAGTGGCATGACTGTAGCTCTCTGCAGCCTTGAACTCCTGGGCTCAAGTGATCCCCCTGCCCCAGCCTCCTGAGTGTCTGGGACTACAGGCATAAGCTGCCACACCTGGATAATTTATTTTTATTTTTTGTAGATATCTGATCCTGTCATGTTGCCCAGGCTGGTCTTGAACTCCTGGCCTCAAGCAATCCTCCCACCTAGGAGTCCCAAAGTGCTGGAATTACAGGCATGAGCCACTGTGCCTGTCAGTATATACGTTTAGTAGACCGACATTACAGTAAGCATTTCTGGGTATTTTGTAACAAGAGGAATTTTAGGTCATCCAATCTATAATATTGCCAGAATTGTGGGTCCCTAGGTAGATACCATTATCTCCATACAGATATGAAGAAACTAAGACCAAAAAAGGTTGAGTGATTCATCAAAGACCACACAGCTGGTAGGTGGCAAAGCTGGGATTTGAACCTAGGTCTGTCTGATTTAAAAGTTAAGAGCTGTGTAGAATCCAGTGGTTTGGGAACTGGAAGGTGCATTCATTTCCTATTACTGCTCTAACAAATTACCAACAATATAGTGGCTTAAAACAATGCTTACCATTCTGGAGGTCAGAAGCCTACAGGGAGTTGGCAGGACAGCGTTCCTTCTGAAGACTCGAAGGGAGAACCCGTTGTCTTGCCTTTTCCAGCTTCTAGTGGCTGCCTGCTGTCATGGTTTCATGGTCCCTTCCTTGCTTCAACTTCTGCTGCTTCTGTTAATCTATCTCCTTCTCCAGCTCTGACCCTCCTGCCTCCCTCTTATAAGGATCCTTGTGGTCACAGTGAACTCACTTAGATAATCCAGGATAATCTTTCCATCTCAAGACCCTGGATTTAACCACATCTCTGAAATCCCCTCTGCAATGTAGAGTAACATATTTACAGCTTCTGGGGATTAAGACATGAACATTTTTAGGGAGGCATCATTCAGCCTATCACAGAAGGGACCTAACAAATACAGACGTTCTTCAATTTATGATGCGGCGTCAAAAATGGAAAATATTGGCCAGGTGTGGTTCCCAGCACTTTGGGAGACTGAGGAGGGCAGATCACAAGGTCAGGAGATCAAGACCAGCCTGGCCAAAATGGTGAAACCCTGTCTCTACTAAAAATACAAAAATTAGCCGGGTGTGGTGGTGCACACCTGTAATCCCAGCTACTTGAGAGGCTGAGGGAGGAAAATCGCTTGAACCCAGGAGGTGGAGATTGCAGTGAGTCGAGATTGTGCCACTGCACTCCAGTTTGGGCAACAGAGTGAGACTCTGTCTCA